>NW_012101476.1:4475998-4529328 GCF_000951045.1 Mandrillus leucophaeus
CACCACCGCCACCACCACCACCACCACCACCACAAAAGAACTTGCTAATTATCAAGCGCTACAGCCCAGGTGAGGGGGTTACAATAGTGGCCACACTGATAAAGTGGAGACTGTCAGGGCCCTGCCTGTATAACCTCAGCCTGCCCTGAAGGTCGCCTGCAGAACCCTCCCCAAGCCTGTGGATCTCAGGCTTTCTGACTTTCAGAGAGGGCTTTTCCTGCTGCAGGAGTGCTTGGCCTAGGCATGGAGAAAGACAGACGTACACAAGAGCAAATACCCCTGGGGTGACTTCAACTAGCGAGAGGCAGGACAGATGGAAAAAGACAGCAGCTTCTTCATCCCTCGGTGGGACAATGCTTCACGGGGTCCCCGGTGGGCTCAAACCCGAGTTGCCCAGGCACTAACCCACCTACACTCAGACTTTGCTGACTTCCCCCATTCCTGTCTCACATCCTCCTCCCTCATGTCCTTAGACTCAAATTCTTGTCTTAGGATCTTCTTTGGGGAAATTCAGTGAACCTACAAACTCACTTGGGAGACAAAGAAAAGGACCTCCAAATTGTCATCAACTCCTGTTTTCCCCCAAGTAATTCAAATAGTAGAATGCTAAAATAGTTCAAGTTGAGAATCCTCTAAACCCAAGTTGCCTGACATGTTTGCAATGGTATTTTAACATATCCCTCAGCGTCACAAAAATCCATAAAGTGTTCATTCAAATGAAATGTGAAGGACACAGAAAACCCAGCCATATTCTCTGAAATAATTATTATCTGATGCCCAAAATACAATGCTCTCGCATTTCTCATTCTCTAAACTTAAAGATAATCCTTTGATATTTGGGTCTTTGGACTGGCTGCTCCGTTCAGCTCTTTGTTAAATCTAAATAATATTTCCTATACTGCAAAATAATATAATACCTTGAATCAAACCAATTGTACTTGGTAAACTTTACTTGAATGCTATTTTTCATCAACATCACATGCCCATTAGAAAACAAAGAACAGCTGGATTTTCACTAAAGTGATTAGTTTTCTATGATTGAATTCTGCATATTCAGTATTACCTATCTCCCCTCTATCTATCTTGAATTATTCCAAATTAGATTTCTATATCTAAGACACCTCAGTTTACTTTAGTGGAGGGGATAGACTGAATGCGAATAGAGTCAAAAGTAGAGAAGAATTTTGCTTCTTTAATACTTTTCAGTTCATATGGGGTAAATAAAACAAGGACAATTTTAACACTCATGCAGTCAATAAATGTCAGTTTCCAGGAATCAATTTCAAAACTATGGTTAATTCATAGTCCCTCTTTCTCTTCCTCTCTCTATATATCCATTCACACACTATCATGCTACCTAGACTTACACTGTGTGCAGCCACTGATACAGGATGAGAACATCTAGGAACTCAATTACTTGACACAAATAACACTTCACATTGGTAAAATAAACACTTTCTAATACAAAAACTACTTTCATTCCGTCAATTATAGCTACTTATCACAAACTCAGAATTGAAAGTCAGATCTTGATTGATATTATATCCGAAGCTCATAGGATACTGTATCCTAAGCTCAATAACAGAATATTACCTTTCTCAAGTTCTTTTCAATCCACAGGCTTCCACAGCTGTTTTATGGTAATCCAGAGTGTGAAGAGAAATTACTCCTGCAGTACCAGTTTCCAAAATGCTTTGTAGCATCTTCTCAAAAAGCAAATGGGAAGAAGCCAATCAGAAATAAGGTAGAATTGGCCAAGCATGGTGGCTCATACCTGTAATCCAGGACTTTGGGAGGCCAAGGTGGGCGGATCACCTGAGGTCAGGGGTTTGAGACCAGCCTGGTCAACATGGGAAACCCCGTCTCTACTAAAAATATAAAAATCAGCCAGGCATGGTGGCACTTGCCTATAATCCCAGCTACTTGGGAGGCTGAGGCAAAAGAATCGCTTGAACTTGGGAGGTAGAGGTTGCAGTGAGCCAAGACTGCACCACTGCAGTCCAGCCTGGGTAACAGAGAGACACTCCGTCTCAAAAAAAAAAAAAAAAAAAAAAAAAAAAAAAAAAAAAAAAAAAAAAAAAAAAAAAAAAAAAAAAAAAAAAGAAAGAAAGAAAGAAAGAGAAAGAAGGCAGCATAAATAAAAACATCACATTCATTCATTCATTTTTATTGAGATGTAATTAAAGCCTAAGCATTATATTCTTAAAGCTCTGGATGAGAGACTTGGCAAGTGTCGGTTACTTCTTTCAAAGATGAGACTGGTGGCTGTGTAGTTGTTTGCTCCTCAAAGGATGGTCTGAGGACCAGAATCCTCAGAAACCCTGTGGGAGCTTGTCAGAAATGCAGAATTTCAGGTTTCGCCCCAGACCAGCTGAATCAGAACATACCTTTAAACACAATCCTCAGGTCACTTCCATGGGCCACCTAAATTTGAGGAGCAGCTTTCTACGCTGTGATATGCCAGCATTGACACTTGTTTCAGCAATTTGCTTTTGCTTGTTTCAGCACCAGAACAAGGTTATGGTGGAAAACACCAGAAATGAAGATTCTGTCCCCAGGGATGGGGGATGCAAGTTACCAAAGAAGTGGCAAGAAAAGGTACAGACAACCAGAATGTAGTTAAAAGAGTTCCTGACTCTTCTGCCCCCAAGAACAGGCCCTGCAATGATAACTGGACTCCATCCAACCCAACAAATGTTAGCTTGTCCAGTGATCCCACATAGTGTGGTCATGAGGACTTGCTTTTCATTGTCCGATCTTCAGCCTATTCAGCTGTAGAACAAGGAGATAGTGCAAAACAGGTTCCATGGAGCTCTAAGGTTCTACTAGGATTCTAGATTAAAAAAAAAAAACCCAATAGGCTGATTATATACTGCAGGGAGAACAGTCACGTAACATGAGAATTTTTGCACAATTATGCAGATTACTTTGTGATCTTGGACAATCTTTATGTCAAAATGTGATTATTGCTCCATTGAAAGTAACCATTTCTTTACCTTCTTTCTAACCTCTGCAGGACTTATTGTTTCTTTCTTCTCTCTCTCTTTTATTTATTTATTTTTTTGTGTGAGATGGAGTCTCACTCTGTCACTCAGGCTGGAGGGCAGTGGCACAATCTTGTTCACTGCAACCTCTGCCTCCTGGGTTTAAGCGATTATCTCGCCTCAGCCTCCTGAGTAGATGGGACTACAGGTGTGTGCCACCACGCCTGGCTAATTTTTTTTTTTTTTTTGTATTTTTAGTAGAGACGGGGTTTCACCATGTTGGCCAGGCCGATCTTGACCTCCTGACCTCAGGTGATCCACCTGCCTCGGCCTCCCAAAGTGCTGGGATTACAGGCATGATCCAAGAACTTATTATTTCTTTCCACTTTACGAAAGTCAACTAGAAGGCGCATGCATATCAGAGAAGGGAAAAAAATCTATGAGAGAGTGGAAGACAGAAAGGATGAAGAACATAAGAAATATTTGCAGAAACACTGGACTATGAGAATTCCTAAAAACCAATGTGACCCCATCTTGCTCTCCAGGGCTTAATTTCTTTTGCAGCATTTCATTTCCCAATTATAAAGTAGGATTGTTCTTTATTACTGCTAGAAATGGGAACATATCTTTGTTAACCTCCCAGGCATCCCTGTATGATGTTTGAGTGGCCACACACATTAACAAACAAAATGTGAAATCCTTGTGGCTCAACAACCCTTGGAATGATATACCATATTAGCTTCCAGCCACTGTATGACCTATTTTCCCTTACCTGTTGTGCCTAAGTTTCTCTCAAAGCACTGTCTCAAACTCATCTCTGCTCTTTTATAGGAAATTCTAATTTAGGATACTTAGGCCATACTGAAGAAAGGTGACAAAATGAATAGCTACAATGTCTCATGAATCTTGGGTTTCCATTCACCCTGGTAGTCAAGAGAAATTCTTGCATTATGGAAGTTGAAGTTGGATAGGACTTTCTCAGCTGAACACTGTCATCTGCCAGAGCTTCAGGCAAGAACCCAGAAAAGATGAAACTCCAGACATGACAAAATAAGCCAAGGAATACTAGGCCAAGATGTGAAAGGCCAGATGAGAACAAGCAGCGTACACGATTCTATTGCCAACAGATCTCCCCTAACAGTGTCACGCACCAAATTTTCACAGTGAATATCAGCAAAAAATGCCAGTTGAAGTGGGTGGTCAAAAGAGAAGCACAGTCTATGACAAAGTCACCCCAGAGAAGTCCTTTTTCCTTTTACTCCCAAGAAATTACCAGAAGAAATTAAAATCCTTTTGAGTATTGCATTTATCTTTGCAGTAACATTATTTGTTCTTAAGGAATCTCTATCAAATTTGCATTTTGTCTAATTTAGCAGGGAATGTCACCAGGATAAGACAACAGCAAAACCCTTTAGGGTGTGCAAAATGGCTTCAACTGAACCTCCGTGCAAACAACGTACAAGATGCTTTCTTACTAAACACCCAAACATCAAGTTCTATGTGCGTAACTGCCCTTCAACCCTCACCTTCTCAAACTCAGTACAAAACAACCCTCGTTCTAGCTCTGCATTTCCAATGAATGCCTCTTCCTCCAGACATCCCTCGTTTTTGTTCATGATACTATGACATTCCTAAACTGGAAACGTGAGAATCATGTGGACTGCTCGCTCTCTCCTTCGTTGCCTGAGTTTAAGCAAATAATATTGATTAGTTTTCCCCAATATTTTCTGTAATCAACGATTTCGTTTTTGTTTCTACAATGATCAGTCTAGTTCATGCACCTGTTATCCTCACTTCCACCATTCAGAAAGATTCTTAGCTCCCATTTACTCATGAGTTCATCTGATGCATATTTGAACACCTATTGTGTGCTGGAGGCACTATGCTAGGTGTTGAGGATAGAAAGGTGAGCACAGTAGACTTGGGGCCACTCCTCGAGGAGTTTACAAGCTGCTGGCTCTTCCCACCATGATAGATTTTACAGATTACCATCAGATTAACCCTGCTAACATGCTCTTTGAATTGTATTTTTAACCCTGTTCCAATACCTCTACTGGTACTGAAAACAAAACAAAGCAAATCACAATGAGGTATCACCTCATCCCAATTAAAATGGCTATTATCAAAAAGACACAAAATAAGAAATGCTGGCACTCACTGGAGAAAGGGAACCCTTATACACTGTTTGTGGGAATTTACATTAGCATAGCCATTACGGAAATCAGTATGGAAGTTCCTCAAAAATCTAAAAATAGAACTGCTATATGATGTAGCAATCCCACTGTTGGGTATACATGCAAATGAATTAAAATCAATATGTCAGGACATATCTGTACTCCCGTGTTTTATGGCACCATTATCCACAATAGCCAAAATATGGAATCAACCTAAGCGTCCATCCACAGATGAACAGATAAAGAAAATGTGGCATATATACACAATAGAATACTCTTTGGCCACAAAAAGGTCAAAATCTGTCATTTTCAACAATATGGATGAACTTGGAGAACATTATGTCAAGTGAGATAAGCTAGGCACAGAAAGACAAATACCGTATCACCTTACTCATATGTGGAATCTAAAGAAGTTGATATGATAGAAGTAGAGAGTAGAATAGTGGTTACCAGGGGATGGGGTGGGGTGGGGATGAGAGGAGGGCACTGGGAGAGAAGGTCAATGGGTATAAAGTTACCGTTAGATACTAAACTCTGTTGCTCTATTGTATAATAGGGTGACTGTGGTTATAAAAACATAAAATTATAATATATGTTTCAAAACAGGTAATTTTAAATGCTCTGACAACAAAGAAATGATAATTGTATGAGATGACAGATATGCTAAATACCCTGATTTGATTTTTGCACAATGTATTCAGGTGTAGAAATATCATGCTGTACCACATAAATACGTATAACTATTATGTGTCAAAATTTTTTTAATATACGGTTATAACCTGTCACCTAGGCTGGAGTGCAGTGGTGCCATCATGACTCACTGCAGCCTCAACCTCCCAGGCTCAAGCGATCCTCCCACCTCAGCCTCCTGAGTAGCTGGGACTACAGTTGTGTGCCACCGTGCCTGGCTAACTTTTGTACTTTTTGTTTTTTTTTTTATAGAGACTTGGTTTTGCCATGTTGCCCAGGCTGATCTTGAATTCCTGGGCTCAAGCATTCCTCCTGCCTCAGCCTCCCAAAGTGCTGGGATTATAGGCATGAGCCACTGCACCCGGCCTTGGGTCAATTTTTTTTAAAAAAAGTAAACCACTTCTATAATTCTAAAACTTTGCAATCTGGCTTCTATCTACTTCTCTAATTCATATTTCATTATTCTCTTAACAAACCATCTGGGTGAAACCAGCTGGCTGGGTCTCCATCTCAAGACACTCTACGTTCCTTGCACTCTGCTTTATTTTTGACCTTTCTGGCTGCAGAAGGAATATTCCCTCTAATGATATTCTTTCAATTGCCATATGAAAAATGTTCTCTCTTCTCTGCACTTAATTGTTTGGTCCAGTCTATGTTACTTAATGTATTTTATACATATATATATATATGTACTTTATCGTGTAAGACATTTTGCTAAGAAAGAACATGCTTTCTCCTACTAAAATTGATTCCTACTTTTAGAACCATTTGGTTCTTTTATTTAATTAACTAATTTATTAGTTTAATTTTTAATTGACAAGGTAAAACTTTCCCATATTTATGGGGTACATTGTGATGTTGTGATGTTCATATACATACACTGTAGAATGTTTCAATCAAATAATTACATATCTATCACTTCACATATTGATCATTTTTTTTTGTGATGAGAACATTTAAAATCTACCTTCATAGCAATTTTCCAGTATATATACATTAATTATAGTCACCATGCTGTACAATAGACCTCCCAAAGTTATTCCTCCTGTCCAGTGAAATTCTGTACCCTTTGACCAACATCTCCCCACTCCCAACCGCATCCTTTGTCCAGCCCCCATGCTACTCTGCTTCTATGAGTTTGATTTTTTTTTTAGTAGAATCTTTTGGTTCTTAAGGGCAGGGATCATTGTACCTTGCTTCCCCCATAGGACCTCATATATTTCCTTGATCAAAGATGTCATTAGTAATGATACTGCCTGATATGTTTTGGCTGTGTCCCCACTCAAATCTCATCTTGAACTCCCACACATTGTGGGAGGGACCTGGTGGGAGGTAATTGAATCATGGGGGCAGGCCTTTCCCATGCTGTTTTCATGATAGTGAATAAGATTCATGAGATGTGATGGTTTTATAAAGGGCAGTTCCCCTGCGCAAGTTCTCTTGCTGGCCACCATGTAAGACGTGACTTTGATTCTCATTCACCTTCTGCCATAGTTGTGAGGCCTCCCCAGCCATGTGGAACTGTGAATCCATTAAACCTCTTTTCTTTATAAATTACTCAGTTGTGGGTATGCCTTTATTAGCAGCATGAGAAAAGACTAATGTACTGCTATTATCGAGAGATTCATTTTAAGATTTCATTGTGTTGTCCATAAGCATCTACATTATTAATTAGGTGTATATTTTAAAAACTTGTAAACCATATGTAGAAACCTATTACTTTGAAAGCCTAATTTGGAAATAAATTTTCTTTACTTTGGAAGGGGTGCCGTGGTGCCCAATGATGAATTAGGGGCCACCAGGTGTCACTATGTCGATGCTAGCCTGAGTTCCACAGGTTGGGATCTGGGTGAGGGAGGGTCTCAAATTCTGTACTGTGGTGGTAAACAGAGTTTCCACTTACTCACTACATAATCATGTTTCCAATATGAGTTTCTCTTCAGAATCCTTTATGGAGCCTTTATTCCTTAAAGCTACACTCCCCATCCCCAGCCAGCATGACAAGCAGAGGTTTAAGGATGAATAGTCAGGTCTAATGGGGAATTTATTTTCTCTGTTGGCTCATGTCACTGCCTCAGCTTGGTTTTATATAGTGTTTTGTGAGTCTAATGTTGCTTATTTGAAAAATGAACACAATATAGGATGCTTGAGTGGTTTGAGTCCAAAAGGAAAACTGCGTATTTGCCAGAAAGAAGGAAAAGGAAAATACATAATAGAAACATTTACAAAATCTAATCTGAAAAGAAAGGTTTATAAGGTTTAAAACTATCTATGTATACATACGAGTACATTTTATTAATTTATATGTTCTCGGTAGCTTGACAATCCCAAACATCAGTGGAAGCCAATATTTAAGAAAGTATAAAAAGCAAATCAACCTTGGGCAGGCACAGAAACTCTCCAACCTGTTTTGTTTTTGTCAAAGCTCATTGGACAGCAAAATCTGAAATCCTTTAGAGGAAAAAGAAAGGCTTTTTAACTAACATGGGTGTGCTTTATATTACAAAAGTTATTAAAGATGAGAATATTGTATTTAATATAGAATGTTATTATATCTTGGAAATGCCCCCTTAAATACAGAAGAAAATGAATGGCAAAAGGTTATGGGAAAAAATTACTCACCCAAGGGACAAATAACTTTTAGGTAGCAAATGACGAATTCTAACCGCAAAACTGTATCTTACATGGAAACCATTTTCTACCCCTTTGCTCTATAAACTCTGAAGATATGAAGGCTTCCACAAACAGAATGAATAAATCTCCAATCCTCTATGGTGACAAATCCAGAAAATGGCAGGTTTTATCTTAAAGAAGCTCCACTGCTGCACAAAAGCTCTCATGCACAAATAATGGAATTCTCAAATTGGGATAAATGTGCTTTTAAGAATTTTTATTTTGATCATTTATTTCAGGAAACACTTGTGGATCATGCAACATAGCTTTGAATTACAGAGCAGATAAGGAAAAATCTAAAAGGAAAAAAAATTAGGGCAGGCCTTTATTAATTTTTAAAGTATGTCTTTGCTATACTCTTATAAAGAGCCAAATAGGGTATCAGAATCTCTGGAGATCACCAGTATAATTTCTTTATCAGGTTCCATTTAAAATTTAATTATGCAGTCTACCACAAGAAGAATCTGAGAAGTCTAAATAGGTCACACAGTGAGTAACTTAACAATATTCTAAAGTTTTCCTCGTAAAGATCATTCCTTTGATAGTCTGTTACATATCGGAACATTATATTACAAAACAAGTGTAATTTAATTCACTCACTATGGATTCTTATACGCATCTATAAAGAATTTGGAGAATTAACGAACAGCACATTTGTGAAGGAACTGCCTGTGATAGGTGGGCAGTATTTGCATATATACTTCCTTTAAGCGATTGTTATTTTCATGTTTTATAGCAAGGTCAGGGGACTTTTACATTTAATGCTTTGGGTATTCTCTTTTAAATCATCAACAATAACTCATAGCAAGGCAACAATCTAGGCACTGCATAATTAAAATCTGAATTACAGGGTTATATGCCCGATGGCTTGATGCACTCTCATCTCCACCTCAAATTTCAACTAACAGGTAACTTTAATTTCCTTATAAAAAGATAAACAGCAAACACTGTTTTAAGCACTTTACATGTATCATGTCACTTACTTCTCAGAACAGCTGACCCTATGATTACCCATTTTACAGATGAAGAAACTGAGGCAGACAGAGGCGAAGAAACTTGCACAAGGTCAAAGACCAAGTAAGTGGCTGAACTGGGATTTTAACACAAGCCGGAGTTTGGCTCTAGATCATATGCACTGCATCACTTCGCTGGGCTGCTCCTTATAATGTAATACAGTATCCTCTCTTAGATTTGAACACACCTAAGCACTGGTAAAATAATTAGCATAATCCTCTCTTTCAGTGAACTGAGATAACAGCTACCATGTATTGATTGCTGTGTGGCAGGCATTGAGCTAAATACTTTACATGGGTTATCTCCACACAGTGATACTATGAGATGGGTATTATAATTCTTCCAATGTTATAAATGAAAAACTGAGGCAGAGAGAATAACTATAATAACTTAAAGTTCACATGATTAAGAAATGGCAGACACACGATTCAAGCATTTCTGAGCCCAAAGCCTGACCTCTTAGCCTCCATGTTAACATGGCCTCGAAAGCAACAGCTCTGTGCATCTTGGCAACAACTGGATTTAGGTTAATAACTTTCCAGCCAATTAGATGAATTTTTCCACGTGTAAAAATCTATGGAGCCGTGAGAAGAGTGAGAAGGGTGAGAGAAGGCAGAAATCATACATCTTGTCTACCCCTGGTTCTTTAGGAGAAGGTTTCCTCAATCCTTCCTCCCTCCTTTCCTAATTCAAACATTTATTCATTGATTCAAACATTTATTAATCCACTCAAACACTTATTAATTCATTTAAACATCTATTCAGATGGTCAAACACTTATGCAAATATTTATTCAGTGCCTACTATGTTCCAGGGACTGCTAGGCACTAGGGACAAACAATGAATAGTAATAAGATTTTAGTGTGTTTCCTACTTAGTGGAGAAGGTGTAAAAGTCCTCTAGTCAATTATGTCATTGGGTGACACAGATGTTAGGATAGGGGCTAAAACTGGGGTCTTTGGGAACCAACAGAAGGAACATAAAACTCTTCAGGGCAGAGAAGGTATCAAAGAAACCTAGGATGTGTCTAGAATAGTGGTCAGCAAACCTTTCTATAAAAGTAAACAGTAAATATTTTCAGTTTGGGGGCTATACCGTCTCTGCCACAACCACTCAACTGTGATGTTGTAGCACAAAAATGGTACGGACAACACATAAATAGATATTATGGCTGTGTTCCAAAAAACAACATTTATAAGCACAGGCCACCACCTAGATTTCGTCTATAGGTTGTAGTTTGCAAATCTGGATCTAGAAGAACAAGTGGTAGAGAATTTGGTAGGGGAGAAAAAGAGTAGAGAGATGAACACAGGGTTTCCAAATAGAAGGAAGAACACGTGCAAAGTCTAGCAGACCAGATGTCAGTTTTCTTATCTCTGGAATGGGGGCTCATACAGTCATTCAACAAACATTTATTGACTGCCAGTTCTGTTCAGGGGCCTACAAATACAGGAATAAACCAGACAGGCAAGGAAAACATTGTTCTGGAGCTAAGGGGAAGGGAACAGATCATATATAAATCAACGAATAAAAACAGATGACAATAAATATGACAAGAAGTGTGTTGAGGGGTTACTTAATAGGGTGGTGAAAGGAGAACTTTCTGTGGAAGTAAGTGGGGAGAAAGGCCAGTGTGTCGGAAGCAAAGTAAATGAGAAAGAAAGTAGCAGGCGATGAGGCTGCAGAGGTAGACAAAAGCAGCCCTTGGAACCAAAGTACATTGTGCTGATTTTATTCTAAGCAATAGGAAACTCTTACATGATTTTATGAAAAAAACAATATTTTGATAGATGACTTTTCAGAGATCATTTGGACTTCTACGTAGCGAATGAATTGCAAAAGAGGAAGTAGGAAGGACCATTTGGAAGGCCATTTAACAGTTCAGGTGGGAGTTTACAGTGGCTTGGAAAGAGATAGAGAAAGTAGACAAATTGAAGATAAATTTTAGACTGGGCATGGTACCCCATGCCTGTAATCCCAGCATTTTAGGAGGCCAAGGTGGGAGAGCTGCTTGAGGCCTGGAGTTTGAGACCAGCTTGGGTAACATACCAAGACTGCATCTCCACAAAAAATGTCCAAAATTAGCCCAGTGTGGTGATGTGCACCTGTGGTCTCAGCTACTTGGGAGTCTGAGGCAGGATGATCACTTGAGCCCAGGAGTTGGAGGCTGCAGTGTGCTATGATCATGCTACTGAACTTTCATCTGGGCAACAGAGTGAGACCCATTTCAAACAAAATAAATAAATAAAGATACATTTTGGAAGTTGAGCTAACAAGTTATCTGCTAAGTCTGAAAACAGAAAAAGGTGGTTTTTTTTGTTTGTTTTGTTTTTTGTTTTTTAAATGTCCCTAGGTTCTCCTCTGAGCGTTGGGTATATGATGATAAGGTGGGCTGAGGTAGGGTTCAAGAGTTATTTTCCAGCCACATCAAGTTTAAGGTTACGCTTCCAAGTAGAGAGTCACATTAGCAGCTGGATATTCAGCTTTGAAGCTCAAGGAAGAAGTCAGGGCTAGAGATCTACAAATGAGAACCATCTGCATAAAGATGATCTTTAAAATCATGGAGCTAGATGAAATCTCTCTCCATTCCCTTCCCACAGCGGAACAGAGCAATGCCCAGGGCACCCTGGGACACCTCAACCTGCAGAGGCCAGTCAAGCTGGCAAGGAATAACAGAAGACTGATGAAGAATGGCCAGCGAGAGAGGAGGGAAACCTGGAGGGCTTGATGTCTCTACAATGAAGAGAGCACTTCATGGAGGAGGAAGTCGTCCCTAGGTTGAATGTGGCTGAAGGGCTAAATAAGATCACAGCTAAATGGCCATTGGGTTTACCCAGATGGAGAAGAAGAGCACCTACCTGACATGGATGCCATTCTTTAAGTACTTACAGTCGATTCTCCCCTTACCCTGACTCCTACCTTTCTCCTTGCTGACAGAACAGGCCTTCCATTACAAAGGCTGAGAATACCAGAAATCCAATGTCCCCTTCCTAAGGGATCAGGCATGGAAAAGGGATTCCTCCCCTAAAAAACAGTCCCATGGAAGAAGTTGGACGTGGTCCCCATGTGATGGCTGGAGTTGCTGTGAGCATGAGGTGCGCGTTGTTAACATGATGAAGATGGCAGATGGTATACCAGGGTGCTGGCTGTAGTCCATTTTGTGCTGTTATAACAGAATCACACAGGCTGAGTAATTGACAAAGAACACAGATTCATTTCTCACAGTTCTGGAGGCTGGGAAGTCCAAGCTCAAAGCATCAACATTGGTGTGAGCCTTCTTACGGTGTCCTCACATGGCAGATGGCAGAAGAGCAAGAGAAGACAAACATTGGGTCCTCACGTGGCAGAAGAGTGAGAAAGGGAGTGAATCTGCCCCCACAAGCCCTTTTTACAGTGGCATTGATCTGCTCATGACGTCAGAACCCTCATGACCTCACTACCTCCCATTCAGAACCCTCATGACCTCACCACCTCCCATTCATTCCCACCACCCCAGAGTTACATTGAGGATTAGGCTTTCAGCACATGAATTCTGGGGGACACACTCAGACCAATGAGGCTCTGAATTCGCCCTGGGCCTTCTCTGACCTCTTGAACCACAGCTACAAACTCAACCTGCATTTTTAGCCTGCTATAACTACAGAGTCTTTTCAATGGATTCAACCTGAGAAAAATAATAAAGAAGGACATTGTAAGAGAAAGGTTTGTGCAGCACAGACTATGAGTGGTAGATGCATTAGAAAAGGTGAGAAGATAGGGGCTGGGGCAGGGAGGAAGAGAGAGCACACCTCACCACCTGCAGCTGTGATCGCAGAGTCTGGGTACTATGTGATGGTTGGGCACTGGAAGGAGAAAGTTGGGTTGTGGAAAGTATGGAAACCAGTCACTTAAGCCAGTGGGTTTGTTTCATATTGTGAGCCCCGTAGTGAATCTGAAAGAAGAGGGTTTGGAGGGTGGCAAGGTCTGGGGACTCCGTGGGCTATCCCCTGGCCTGTGCTCACCCACTCTGACCCACCCACTCCAGTCCTGCTCAGAAGGTTGGTTCAGGATGCTGTCCTTACTGCCTCTGATCAGAACTAGCCCATCTCACTGCTGAAATCCTTTGGGTTTTTTGTTTGCTTTGATGTTTTCCTAGTTCTTTATGGGTTAAACACTTCCCCATAGCACTGGGATGATCGGTACCTTCTTCATGCCACTGAACCACTTCAGAGAAGAGATGGTGTCCTGTCTGTTTTCTCCCACAACCAAGGTACAGCACGTACTAAGTATATGCTAAGCCTACAACCATGCTTGACATATACTTAGTGCATGCTGTACCTTGGTTGAATTAGCGATAGAGGATGAACTATGTCAATACTGAACAGTGCCAGGCATGGGCCCCAGGAGAGCTGGGGGAGCTGCTATTTCTTAGGGATTATAAAGAAGACAGGAAATATCCATCCATCGACTCTAGATGACTCTAGAGGTTGGCCTGGAAGTACCAGCATATTTATCTCCCAATTTCTGAAAGTCTTTCAGAAGATGGCACTGTGTCCTGAGGACAGTGAGAAATAGGAGGTCTTGTTACCTATCAAAGCCCTCCATGTAGAAAGGTGAGCTCTCAGAGATGATCTGAATTCTCTTTGCTTCCACTGTTTCTGCCTATTGCTCCCTGATCTGTCACATCCATGACTGAGAAATATATGGTCAACTGGAGAGGTAAATCTTGCCCGTCCATTAAACGGAATCTGTTTAGCTCAAATTTCAGATAACAAAGATCTATGACTTAAGACCAGAATTTCACACGCAAAACGGCAGTATAATGGCTTTTGTCTCTGACAGTCATGCAAACCAGGCAGTTCTGTCTTCCTGGTAGAGGCTCTCAAACAATAATCCTATGGTATACGCCAGTGTTCTAGGTACTGGGGGCTCCCCAATTGCTAAGATTGAATTGTTTCCTAATCCCCTCACAGAAGGCAAAAAAAAAGAGATCAAGTTACTGGATTAATATACAAGGGAAAAGTCTAAATTTTTCTTTCATAACTTTACTTTAACTTTTGGCCCCTGCTTTCACTGGTTTATACTAAAATCTAGTACAAGATGACATCTGATTTATATTCCGAATTATTTTAAGCTTCATTGACGAATACTTCATGGTCCTCAGAGAACATCCTGACTTTTTGGTGTTGTGTATAAGAATCAGCATGTGAATCTCTACTGCAGTACTTAAGATACTTCTATTAAGGTCTGTTATATCCCTTCATTTTCTAAACTGTTTATGCTGAATAACAGTGGACTCTGTTAACAAGGAATTAAAATGCTCCCTTTTTATCAAAAACAGCAGCTCACAGTAAAACAGTAAAACCTCTGTTATATCAACCTCTGTTGATATAAACCTTGTTTATATATTTACTCAGCTATCCAAAATAAAATTTTCTCTCTTTATGGGCATTTATATTGAAATCTCATTCCATTTGAACAAGTTGGGTTTCACCATGATTTAATTAAAACACATCTACTGAAACGCAACTCCCTTCATCCTAAAAACCAGATCTTGAAAAACATGATTGTAATGGGGAAAACAATTGCTCAGATTGCTAAATTGTCCTTTGCTACAAGCAAAAATAAAAGCAAGGAGTCATTTATAAGATTGAAAATGATTGTTTTCACAGTTCAAGAAATGGTTCCATACATCCCGTTTCCGGGACACTTCAAGATAAAGAGATCGGCATGAATAGTACATGTAGCCAGTTTAAATATTTGTTTTAATCCTGACAAGATCATTGGTTTTAATATTTATAATATAATTACAATGCTTAGTGCATGTTGCTCATATAATCTAATTTTTTTCTGGTGACTTATTACTACCAGGCTTTAATTTCAGCAATGGCAAGAATTCAAGAACACATTTAGGTTATCATTAGTAATGAAAAACAAACTAGTGCCTGTTCAAGCACCTTGGGCACATATCTCATTTAGACTTCAAAGCATTTTTAACTACCCAGACGCAATCCACTGCTACAGGATGTGCACATTTTCACAGAATATTATCCATCAGTGGCCAGGGTACTTTAAATTAGTACCATGTAAGGTAATGACAGTGGAAATACTCTACCCTTATGCAACCAGTGTAAACGGCCTTTCAGAACATTTCAAGACAGTCATGGCCAATGAAAACCAAACCATAAAACTGCTCTCAAATGCCACCGTCTTCCTTCCCAGCCACATATCACTAGTTAGCCGTTGCCTGAGTTGCAATTTTCCATTTTTCCTAGACGTCACAGAGTAAGCGCACTTTTATGACTAAATGCAGAAAAAACTCAAAGTGTCATGTTCCACTAATCATTAGCCTACAAACACACAAAATAACTACAGGTGCCTTGTTTTCCACAGCACCGAGGTATTTCGGGGCTAATTTGTACTTTCCTTGTGACAGGCTGAAGAAATCTGAAAAAAGGCTGAAAGCTGAAACAACTGATGGAATTCTACGGGACTGTACAAACAAACAAACACTAGCAAAAGAAACAATCTGGATGCAAGGGAAGGATTCATCATCAAATAATCGCATTATTTCATGTTAATGTGGGGAAGGGAAATACCTATCAATGGCTACATCTCAAACTGCCCCTGGAGAAGTCAAAAGAATACCTGAAGCTATATATTAGAAGCACGATTGCGAAATCACTGATGTATATTTCTCACTCCTTTATTGCCAGGCAGTGCGGTGACTGCAAATTGCAGTTAGAATGGGAATGTTGGCATGTTGTTTATTTTCTACATGACTCGACATTAGAATAACAAAAATTCCTGAAGAAAAATAAGTAGGCTCATTACCAAAATACCACCCACCAAACTTAAGGAGAGAGCAGCCTCTCCCTTGGGTAATAAACCAGCTACAAAAGATCGTTCCTGGGGAATAAACGCACTGCTGCTTGGTATTCAAAATACAGCGCTACTTAATAGAATTCTGGGTGTTGACGGTGATTTCTCAGACATCTGAGTAATTTTCATCTGTGTGATTACAGCACGGAGTGGGTCTCTTCTGACAACACAGAGGTGGTCCACTCCTTAGCTGCTCTACAAAAGTTTGGAAGTCATTCCTCATTCCATTATTTCAGGATTAACTTCCTCAGCACAAACGTGGGTAGACACACAACAGTCTCTCTCCCGACACATGATGGGATACTCAGGTCTTCAGGGTGGACTTTTTCCAGAGTGAAAGCACAAAGACAAACAAACTCGGCAGGGAGACACAGACCAGAACACTCGGACAGCTTTAACCCTGAAAACTGGCACACGATGGAAATGTTTCTTTGGGACGTTATCCAAAGAATGAAGACATACAGTAATTTAAATATTTGGATCACAGTAAACAGTTTTTTTTGGCAATATTAATCATGATCCTATAAGCAAAGATTTTCTTCACATAAAAAAAGCAACCAAATGTGCTTATCTCCGGTAACAGATGGCGACAATTTGTACTTTCCCCTGTTCTCCGGCGCTGTTCATGACAACACTGTGCTCACTCTGCTTTTCGTGTTCTTGAGAGTCTCTCGATTTCTACTTCCAACAGTTTCTAGGCAATATCCTAGGACATATTAATACATTCACGCATGATTATCGAGTACCTTCAAAAACTAAAGCACGAGACAGGCGCGGGGGCTCACGCCTGTAATCCCATCCATGCTTAGGCTGAATGTCTGAGACTCCCTGAGGCCCCAGTCCCACACACTGCTCTGAATCCATGCAGCCCTTTCCTGCTTCCATCCTTGTTCAGATGGAAGCCTGGGCTCTCCTCTCAGGCTGATCCCGTCTGTGCCCTGGATCCCGTGCCCTCTTGTCTTCTCAAGGACTCCGCCTCCTTCCCCCCTCTCCTGATGTCTTCTACGCATGTAGATGAGTAAGTTTCTCCTCTCTTTAAGAAACATCCGACCTGGCCGGGCACAGTGGCTCACACCTGTAATCCCAGCACTTTGGGAGGCTGAGGCAGGCGGATCACCTGAGGTCAGGAGTTCGAGACCAGCTGGCCAACATGGTGAAACTCCATCTCTACTAAAAATACAAAAATTAGCCAAGCGTGGTGGTGCACGCCTGTAATCCCAGCTATTCGGGAGGCTAAGGCAGGAGAATCGCTTGAACCCAGCGGTGGAATTTGCAGTGAGCCGAGATCATGCCACTGTGCTCCAGCCTGGGTGACAGAAGGAGACTCCAGCTAAAATAAACAAACAAAAACAAACAAAAAACCAAAGAAAGACCTGGCTGGGCACAGTGGTTCATGCCTGTAATCCTAGCATTTTGGGAGGCTAAGACAGGTGAATCACCTGAGGTCAGGAATGAGACCAGCCTGGCCAACATGGCAAAACCCCATCTCTACTAAAAATACAAAAATTAGCCAGGTGCGGTGGCAGTCTCCTGTAATCCCAGCCTCCCAGAAGGCTGAGGCAGGAGAATCGCTTGAACCCGGGAGGCGGGGGTTGCAGTGAGTTGAGACTGCACCACTGCACGCCAGCCTGGGTGACAGAGCGAGATTCTGTCTCAAAAAATAACAACAACAACAACAACAATAACAAACAAAGGCATGATCCTTGGTGCTCAGGAGAGATTCTAGATACATGCAATGCCCAGTAAAATACCTCTTAAATTATTGCCCCTTCCTCTCTCCCTCCCTCCCTTTCTTCCTTTCTTCTTCCCTCCCCAGTCTTCCCTCCCCCATCCCCTCTCCTTCCCTTCCTCTCTTCCTTCTTCCTTCCTTTCTTCCTGTCTTCCTAGTCTTATCCCCATCTCCTCTCCTGTCCTCCTTTCCTCCTTCCTTCCTTCTTTTCTCCATTTCTCCCTCCCTTCCATTAAATGCTGGTAATCATCCTTGATGGCTAGTTATCTAGAGCTTGCATTCTGTTAATCATGTCTTATTTAATTATTGACATAAATATCAAAAACATATAAACCACATTAATACATTACATATAAAACACATTGATCAATTACATATTAATTTCTTTCTATGATATAATATTACTAAGTATTTATTTCGATGACAATGAGAATTCCACCGCACTTATGCCATCAATACTATGATGTGAGCTCTTCAGGGGAAGATCAGGATTCTCTCATAAATCTCTAAGTCCCCGAACACAGTAACAGTAATGAATATATTGAAGAAAAAACCAATTCAATATGTTTTTCGATTGCCAATTCCCGTGAGCATAATAAAGGAAGCAGCATGTTTATGATTTCTATGGCATATCTAACTCATATATACATCTCCAAATATACCATACGACTTCAAAGGAATGTGAATAATCTCTCTAAGTCATTTATGAACATAAGCCTCATTACTTCTTGGTTACATCATGTATTCGTGACTCATGCATAATTTTTGGCATTTACATAGTGATGTATGAGGTATCAAAATCTGACACAAGGAAGACAAAATGAGAAGACCTCTCACAGAGGACATGGCACAGTACTTCTCTTTGTGGCTATAAGAAATCAGGCATAGAATAAGCAAAGCCAGCGTGCTCACCTTGGTAGACTCCCAGCTAACTCTGTGGCCGTCTCTCTGCAGGAAGGAGAAAAAGAAGATTAAGCGTGATTCAGTTCATTTTGGTGAATTACAAAAATGTATTTAATCACATAATAAGTATTATGGTACCAGGTATAAAGAAGATACCGTACATGCAGGTGGTTAGAAAGTTAAAATCGACTAATTGCATTTCTGGTTAATTCCCATTAATCATTCCAATGGTTACTTTCAATGGAAATTTTATACATGTGCAAAGTATCTGCCTCTACTTTCTGGTGGTTGAATGCAACTGAGTTCAAAACATTAAAATGTAAAAATGTACAACATCCAAAGGGATAATAGAAGGAGAAACAAATCCCAAACCACCTTGTAGACATTTACATGTTAAACAAAGCACCCATGATCTCTCTCCAAGAATCTCTGAGAAACGTATTCCTTTTGGGATGTTGCTTCATGTTGACCTCTGTCACCCAAAGCTTATGAAGGAACACGGACAGCACAAAATGGAATTCTTTTAGTAGCAAATTGCTGTTTTTCATTTCTTTGTTATAAAGTTCTACCATTGGGGACTGTTGAAGGTAGATACTGTAATTCAAATGGCGCAAAAGAAAAGTCACTAAAGAAAGGCTCTATAGCATATTAATAAAAATGACCAGGGACAAATTTCAGAACTAACTTTGTCCTAATTGCCATCTCTTGTCTTTCGTTTTCTCTTTTTATTTTCCAGACAGTGTCTCTCTCTGTTGCCCAGGCTGCAGTACACTGGCGCGATCTCGGCTCACTGCAACCTCTGCCTCCTGGGTTCCAGCGATTCTCGTGCCTCAGCCTCCTGAGTAGCTGAGATTACAGGTGTGTGCCACCATGTCCAGCTAACTTTTGTATTTTTAGTAGAGATGGAGTTTCTCCATGTTGGCCAGGCTAGTCTTGAGCTCCTGACCTCAAGTGATCTGACAGCCTACCAAAGGGCTGGGATTTGAACCACTGCACCCAGCCCATCTCTTGTCTTTCAATCAGAAATGTATTTTTGGAAAGAGAAGGGAACAATGAGTAGAAGGAGGAGATAGAGGCTTTATGTTGATCTCTTTTAAAAGGAGAGAAGGGCTCAACTTTAGACCAAGGGATTAAAGGTGTAATTCTTAGCAACAATGGTGTAAAATCTCCTTAGTGTCATATAACCCCTTTAAGAATCTCATGAAAGGTACAAACGCCTTATATAGAGAAAATAACAATATATACATACACACACACTGTGGTACACACTTGTAGATGGTTCATCGGCCTCCTGAATCTAATGTGTCAATCCTGGTTAAGAGCCTCAGCTTTAAATGAACATTTTCTTTTCCTACTGTGTCAATTCAAACAAAGGACTTCCTTCTCAACAAAGGACATTCCCTGACCCTCCCAGCTATTAGAACTCGCTCTTCCTATTTCCTCCCTGTGAAAATACCTGGGCATTTTGGAGAAGTGGTGGTTTCCACAGAGCCATACTTCCTTAAAAAATGAATAAGTTTAGTTTCTATAAAAATATTATTTCCTAAGTAATCATATAATATTAAATAATCAGATTTTATTGCTATAAGAATTGGCTTTGGGGAGAAAGTTTTCATTCCTTCAGCAAAACCAGAGTTGAAGACATTGTCCACTATGCCACTGAAAGGTCACACACGTTCATCTCTTTGAAGAATTTAGCGTCTACATAAAAAATTTTTCTTTCCAAATAGAATCCGGAATTGTGGATACCCCAGCTAAGAAACATCCCTCCCTTTAGCCTTCCCTTAGGACATTTATTACAATAGAAGTATCTTTTAAATGTTTGTTTTACCCTTTATCTTTCTGTCATTTGAGACCAACATATATGCTCAATAAATATTTATTAATCCTATCAGGAATGAATGAACTTTTCTGGCCTCATTCACCTTGAGGGTGAGATTTATGTTTGCAGCTTGATCATAGTAACGCTAACAGCACAGAGTTGAGATACAACTTAGTCTAATCTTTTAACTTTTTAGTTTTGTTTTCCAGACTATACATATTTTAATATGATGAGTCCCCTGGTATCTTTTAAAACGATGTTGTTCATACATTATAATAAATCCATTTAAATCACAGTGGAGCAGCATTTCTCAACCTTGACATTATTTTGAGCTAGATAATCTTTTGTTTTGGACATTGCTTTACCTTGGACATTGAGAAATGTTTAATAGCACCCCTGTCATCTACCCACTGATGCTGGTAGTACTGCTCCCTACCCGCCCCATTGTAACTCCCAAACATGTCCTCAGACGATGCCGAATGTCCTCTGGTGACAAAGCTGTCATCAACTGAGACCACCGCAGTAAGGTCGAGCACAGCGGCTTACACCTGTGATCCTAGCACTTTGGGAGGCTGAGGCAGGAGGATGGCTTGAGCCCAGGAGTTTGAGACCAGCCAGGGCAACACAGTGAGACCCTGTCTCTACCAAACATTTTAAAAATTAGCTGGGTATCATGGTGCCTGCTTGTAAACCTAGCTACTTGGGAGGCTGAGGTGGGAGGACTGCTTGAGCCCAGGAGGTCAAGGCTATAGTGAGTCATGATTGTGCCACACCACTCCACTCCATCTGGGCAACAGAGTGACATTCTCTCTTAAAAACAAAACAAAACAAAACAACAATCCACTGCAATAGAAATGTCCACAATTGACCTCTGTTTCAAAAGCTTGCTTGATTGACCAACATCCTTTACTTGCATGGGAAAACACAGAGGCTGAAGCCTCCTAAGAGCACCTGCTTTGCTTTGGCTCCAGCTGCTTAAGTCTCCACGCTTAGCAAGAGTATGTTGTGTTCGTTCCCCAACCCGCTTATGGTACTGGTAATCACTGTAATTTTTAAATTTAATTAAGCATGATGTAAAATTGATGAAATACAAGTGTGGAAAAATTCTTGTTTCCGTAAAAACTAAGTTGGAAACTTTGAAAAGATAAAACATGACAAGTCACTTAAGAAAAACTAATGTTAAATTAGATACAAATGTCTCGAAGTTCTTTTTCCTTTAAAAAAAAAAAAAAAGAAGAAGGAAACTCCAGTCCGGGTGCAGTGGCTCATGACTATAATCCCAGCACTTTGGGAGGTCGAGGCAGGTGGATCACTTGAGGCCAGGAGTCCAAGATGAGCCTGACCAGTATGGTCAAACCCCATCTCTACTAAAAATACAAAAATTAGCCAGGTGTGGTGGCAGGCGCCTGTAATCCCAGCTATTTGGGAGGCTGAGGTAGGAGAATTGCTTGAACCAGGGAGGCAGAGGTTGCAGTAAGCAGTGATCGTGCTACTGCACTCCACTCTGGGCAACTGAGCAAAACTGTGTCTCTAAACAACAACAACAACAACAACAAAAAGAAATTCCAAATAGTGGAGTATGGGTGGATTTATGCACAAAAGACAATGCAGAACTTTATTCAGTGAAGCACACATTCAGAGACAAAGGTGTTGGCCCTACCTTGAAAGCAAAAGACAGATGCTAGGGGAAAGTCATGTTCATCACGTATTAAGTTCCAGCAGGAGAAAACTATGCTTTACACAGTCATGTGCTAAAAACTTACATGAGAGTTACAGATACTACTTGATGTCCGTGATTACTGAAAACCTGATGACTTCATTGGCGCATGTAGCTCCAAGAATTAACAAGACAAAACAAAGAAAAGACCCCACTGTATTTGCCTGCAGTAATGTAGCTAGGACTCGTCATCCAGTCACCATTCTTTAGATCAGCAAATCGACAAACACTGGAGCTCTTCAGGTGACCATTTATTTATTTTTATCTGTTTACTACTGTTAAACAGTCATCTGAATTAGTCACATGTTTTCATGAATTTATACCTGTTGTAAAGAAACCCTTGAGCAAAATAAATTGAGCAGAATATCCCATGCTTCTTCTAGATTATGCTCTGTCATAAGTCAGTTGAGGGGATTTAAAGCAGGTGACGTAAAGACCAAGCATTTTTCATTGAACTTTTACAGGCACAATGTCCATTATTAGCATTGCTTCCTAAGTGTAAATCATCTTTATTTGCTGACTAATGTTTATTCATGCAACATATTCATTTGCACTTAATCTACGTTCAGCCCAGGCAATGCTGGATGTTTTGAGAGGCACTAAGATGAAGTTAGATCCTGATCCTTCTTGCCAAGTGTTTACATTCCAGTGAAAGAAACTGTATAAGGTACCAAGTAACGAATACGTTTCATTTTTCTACTATTGAAAAGTCCCCTAAGGGCCGGGTGCTGTGGCTTACACCTATAATCCCAGCACTATGGGAGGCTGAGGTAGGAGGATCGCTTGAGGCCAGGAGTACAAAACCAGTCTAGGCCACACGGCAAGACCCCATTCCTACAAACAAACAAACAAAAAACAAAACAGATGAGGTGTGCATGGTAACATGCACCTATAATCTTAGCTATGTTGGAGGCTGAGGTGGGAGAAGTGCTGCAGCCCCGGGGCTCAAGGTTGCAGTGAGCTATGTTCCTTCTACTGCTCTCCAGCCTGGGTGACAGAGCAAGATCTTATGTCAAAAACAACAACAAAAAAGGCTACTCTAAGTCAAAGATCACATCTCGTATACAATTTTGAATACTCAGTGCCTAGCACACACCAAACACTCAATAAATATGAGTGTAATAGTCATTTCTACTGGCTGGAAATGCTACTCTCTTAAGTTCATTTTTAAAAAATGCCTGATACAGTCATAGCAGTATTTGGAGTTTCATTGTACTAATTTCCTTTCCTTAGTGATCATTACGAAGATAATCTGATTTCAAGTGAAAAGCAGAACACGAAAAAGTCTTTTATTTATTTATTTATTTTTTAAAGGAAGCTTCACCCTGTCACCCAGGCTGGAGTGCAATGGCGTGATCTTGGCTCACTGCAACCTCCGCCTCCTGGGATCAAGCATTTCTCTTGCCTCAGTCTCCCGAGTAGCTGGGATTACAGGCATGTGCCACCACACTCTGCTAATTTTTTTTTGTATTTTTTCGTAGAGACGCGGTTTCACCATGTTGGTCAGGCTGGTCTCCAACTCTTGACCTGAGGTGATCCACCCGCCTCAGCCTCCCAAAGTGCTGGGATGAGAGGTGTGAGCCATCACGCCTGGCCCAGATCACTAAAAATTGAATGAAAACAAGGATGCAAAAAACTACAAAGTGCAATTATATGTTCAGAGGAAAAGAACTGTCTCAGCAACTAAGAAGCAGACTGAGGTGATGGGAGGTGCTGGTTCTGATAAGTTGTGTATCCTTGGGCAAGTCGTTTTACCCCTTCAGGGTCTCTGTGTCCCAGATGTCAAAGTAACACCACACCATTGTTGGTGTGATCATCAGCCTGAACCAACAGGAAAGCTCTCCGCAAATTTGAAGTTGCAGCATAAATTGAGTGTTATTGAAGGGAAAAATTCCCAGAAAAGATAGCAGACAAGTGTCCCCTGTGTCTGACACAGTTTCGGTAGATTATTTAGCATTCCTTAAAAAAATCGTTTAATTTTAAATATGTAGAGTATTCATCAGTGCATAGCGTGATGCCAGCTTTTATCAGCTGTCTGCAGTAACATTCCCTCGTCATCTCCTGTCCTTCCCCGTTCCTGAACTATGCGAACAGTTCTTTTTTTAGGAAGTGTTGAAGCAAGAGCACACCATCTATTTCTGTGCAGCTGCCAGTTTCCAAAATTAGCTGACAACTGTAAAACAGAAGCCATGAGCCCCCATGCTAATTGTGTGTCAGCAAGATCAATATTTTTAAGACCTGGAAGGTTTTTCTCCAATGGTATCTTTAATTTTTTCCCCCAAAAGTACAGAGACCTTTTTTTAAAAAAAAAGGTAAAATAGATTTTATTTTTATTGTCTGTCCTACAAATGATTTAAGGTTCCAGTTGTAGGTGTGAGGTTTTCTTTATTGTAATTAAGAGTGAAAGTATTAGAACCAAGCAGATTTTTCCCCTCCTCTCCCTTCCCCTTCCCTTTTTCCTTCCAGCCTCCCTCCCTCCCTTCCTTCCTTCCCTCCCTACCTCCCTCCTTCCTCCCCTCCCTCCCTCTCTTTCTCTCTTTATCTCTCTCTTTCTCTCCTTCTCTCTTTCTCTCTTTTGTCAGCTTGAGGCAAACAGTGGGCATTTTTAATTTGGATCCATTTTCAAATAAAACATAAACAAGAACTTAGCTTAAAGACTTCATTACAGGCTGGGTGCAGTGGCTCACACCTGTAATCACAACACTTTGGTAGCCTGAGGTGGGTGGATCACCTGAGGTCAGGAGTTTGAGACCAGCCTGGCCAACACGGTGAAAAACCCATCTCTACCAAAAATACAAAAATTAGCTGGATGTAGTGGTGCATGCCTGTAATCCCAGCCATTTGTGGGGCTGAGGCAGGAGAATCGCTTGAACCTGGGAGGCAGAGGTTGCAGTAAGCCAAGATCGCGCCACTGCTCTCCAGCCTGGGCAAAAAGAGCGAGACTCCATCTCCAAAAAAAAAAAAAAAAAAAAAAAAAAAAAGACATCATTACAAAGGCATATATTAATTCAGGACAGTTAATTTTTTTCTTGTGTGGTAAACCTTAGCACTGGAAAATTCCAAACACCTTAGAGATGAAAGTTTCTTCTCTGTTAAACAAAATCTAAAGACACTGTTCTTTCCCCTCACTCTGATTTTCCCTCCTGTCATTCATCACTGTTTTCATGCTTTTTGGCCTTTATGTCTTCTCTCCTACTTTTATTCCTTCTCGATTTTCACTCACATGATTAAAACATCAAAATGTATGTGTGTGTGTATCTGTATACAAACACAAGTAATTATTCTTACATGGTGACATCTACAATTGCACACATTCATGTAACTGTTCACACCAACCAGAATCTTCTTTAACACAAGCCACTATTCCAGGCAATTTACAGGCATCCACTCACTTAATCCTTATAAAAGCCTCACGAAGTAGTTATTGTCACTAAACCATGGTTAGGACGAGAAAAATGAGACAAAAAAATGTTATATAACTTCCCAAGGCCACGCAGGCAATGACAGATAGAGTCAGAATTTGAACACAGCCCAAGCATCCCGGCTCTGGAGCCCATGTTCATTAGGATGTGAACAACAGAGGAATATGCATAAGCCACAGATACATTATCTATGCCGTATACTCGTGCACCCCTTCTGGCTTCTGCTATAGCAAATGAATCACAGCAACAAAAAAAAGCCCCATTGGCCAGGTGCAGTGGTGCACGCCTATAATCCCAGCACTTTGGGAGGCCGAGGCAGGCAGATCACGAGGTCAAGAGATCGAGACCCTCCTGGCCAATATGGTGAAACCCCATTTCTACTAAAAATACAAAAATTAGCTCGACATGGTGGTGCACACCTGTAGTCCCAGCTACTTGAGAGGCTGAAACAGGAGAATCGCTTGAACCCAGGAGGTGGAGGTTGCAGTGAGCTGATATCATGCCACTGCACTCCAGCCTGGCAACAGGGCATCTCAAAAAAAAAAAAAAAAAAAAAAAAAAAAAAAAAAAAAAAAAGGCCCATTGTTAGGAACTTCACATTCTAGAAGTGGGAGACAGACAAAAACCAACAAGCAAATGAATATTGATTCCTACATTACATAGTATACGTTACGAAGGATAAAGCAAGGTAGCGGGGTAGAAAGTAAAAGCAGGGGTGGTAGAGGCTGTAATTTTATACAGGGTGGTCCTGGAAGACCTCTCTGATGAGGTGACTCTGTGAATACGTGATTGCATTAAATGCAACTGCTTCCATCCCCACCTCCCTTTCTTATGCTCATTGCTTTCTTTTGCACTACTGTATTTCTTTCTTCTTCTCAAGGTTTATGGGGTACCTGCTGTATGAGGCAGGTGATACTAGCTATTGTTGTAATTTAAGAGAAAATATGGGCATCCCATGTTTGTACATTCAAAATGCCTTAAACAGGCTCACCACATCACTTAGAAAACCGTAGGGTTCGACAAGAGATACTTTACATCACTACAGAGGCCAGCCTCTCAGATCTACTCCTGGGTGGAAATGATTGCAATATGAGCCCGCTACATTCGCAGATGTGGTTCTGCTTTCACAACAGCTTCCCAAGAGTGCTCCTCTAAGTTCCTTCTGCCTAGCCTGCGTTCATAGGAACAAACCTTTCTCTACCTCTCAGGTTCCAAGATAAAGTCCAGGAGGCGGAGTTTCGCTTTAAATCACTCCATACACTTTTGGGATTTCACTGCCTGGATGGAGGTCTGGACAGGCCCCAGGGCCAGGCTTGCGGAGAGGCGCTGCCATGGGGAAACCGGTCTTCCACGCACAAATCCCTTAGTCAACACTCAGGAATGCACTGCGCAGTGCTCAGAACAAGCCACTTCCATCTGATAGTAGGCAGGTCTGCAGTCTTGAGTTGTCAGAGGCATCGCTGCAGTTGAGATTCATTGAATCTAATCACTGACACATACAGCCTCTTCCTGATCATCTTTCATTTTCCCTTGGGGAGTCCTGTTCAGAGTCCTTGCTATGATTTTATGTGGCTCACAATTTACTCGTATTATTTTAGTATTCTTTCTATAAAAGAGCCACAAGTGTGTGCCTTTGTCCCTGCCCTTGTGCTCAAATGCCTTGAAAATCAAACTGCCAAAGGTTTCTCTTAATCATCTCCGCAGAGGAGCCCATCTGGTCCTGGCTGGCATCTGCAAGGGAAGCCAGTGTGCACATGGCACTGGTGTCCCTTCCATCATTTCGAGATAGTGTGAAGGGCTTCTGTTTGCTTTTCTTTCAGAAATGTGCTCTTCAGACACAGCTTAGAAATCCACCCAAGAAGTGGAGGCCTGTCTTGGACACTACTAGTAGCATTATGAGGATGTTCCCCATGCAGGCTTGGGTTTGCATGTTAATTATCATACACTTTATGCTCTGTAATTCTACCACAGTTAAATAACGTGAGCCACTGACTTGGCTGTTAGTAACAATTCCTGCTCATTGAAAGTCACTCATTCAGACTTTAGCAGTTGCAAATGTAACCAGCTCTTGAAGACAGTCTCAGAGTCTAGAAATGTCACATGAAGTTTCATTTACCAACTTGTACTCCCAGAAATGAAAAGCAAATTCAAAGCAAAAATCAAAAAAACAGACAATGCCCATGCGAGATATACACTTGAGTTTCTTTTTCTTTTTTTCTTTTTTTTTCTTTGAGACAGATTCTCACTCTGTAGCCCAGGCTAGAGTGCAGTGGTGCGATCTCAGCTCACTACAACTTCTGCCTCCCGGGTTCAAGCGATTCGCTTGCCTCGGCCTCCCAGGTAGCTAGCTGAGATTACAAATGCATGCCACCATGCCTGGCTAATTTTTGTATTTTTTAGTAGAGACGGGGTTTCACTATGTTGGCCAGGCTGGTCTCAAACGCATGAACTCAAATTATCTGCCCACCTTGGTCTCTCAAAGTGCTGGGATTACAGGCATGAACCACTGCACTGGCCTGTGTTTCTTTAAAGCTTTGTGAACAAAATGATATCTCTCCAAAACAAACCAAAAAAGTGTATTTTTTTCAAGTCCTATGCTTGTACAAGTGGGAGAAGATCAGTTTATTAAAGAACTCTGCAGTTAATATTGCTGAATTATCGTACTCTAAACTGCACTGCAATTCATACATGGCTTCTTAAGGAAAAACACACCAAAATAATTATTAATCAAAAGTAAAAATTTTATATAAGTTTGTTTAAAAGGATGCCTATTTTGCAATAATGCCTAATTTTTCTCTATTAGTTCCCAGGGGCATAATATCACTAATAAGTCCCCTTAATTAGAGAAAATCTTCTCTACTCTTGATAATTTCTGGATCAAAGAGGGATCTGCAAATACCAGCCTGAATTGTGATGTTTGACTAATGGCCTAATCCATCAACCAACAAGTATTGGTATTGAATTCATTAGCATTTATTCATTTGTTCAACACACATTTCTGTACCTCCTACTGTGTGTCCATCTCTACATGCTGGAAATTAGACAGGAAACTTTATAAACACGAGCCCCCTCTTTCATGAGGCTGTCTGTCTCCTGGGGAAGACACGGCCACAAATACTTACACAAATGAATACATAATGATAAGTCATGGGAGGAGATTTTATCTACCTCATCCCACTGATTCCCTTTCGGGGAGGGAAGAAAGGGAGAGTTTTTGCTGAAACAAATATGAAGGGACTTCATTCACCTCACAGCCAATGCCAGTATTGGTGACTGAAAAAGGAGATAACATGGACAAGAGGAAGAAGATTTTTGTCTCAGGGCTGCTCCTTCTGTTTCTGAGAATGGAAAATGCCAAAGCCACGGCCTTCAAAGAGGAGTCTGTGTGAGAGCTACCAGGACAGAAGGAACACGGGAGGTTCTGGTGGAGAGAGAAACCAGGGAGAAGAACAAGCAGCTCTATGATAGCCACAGAAAGACTCCATCCAGGATGAAGTGGTTTGATGGATACGATGAAGAGATAATCTACCCTAGCCCCTGAATTTCTGCTGCCTGTGATGAAGTAGGGGCCACATTATTTCCTCCTACCAGGTACTATGAAGACTTTGAGGGACACAAGCCGTTTCTAAGGACACAGCCTCTCTTGCCTCCCCCAGATACCCTGAAGTAAGGAACAGATTTGCTCCCATTTAGGGAGCAGTGTGGCTGCAGTGACCTTGGTCAAAAGCACAGCCCCTCAGAGGACCTCCCTCTCCCTGGGCCTACCTCCAACCTGCAGTCAGAACATGGGGCTTCCCTCAGTTAAATGTATTATTTTTCTCTTTAAAAAACGCACCAGTGGCGAGGCATGGTGGCTCTTGCCTGTAATTCTAGCACTTTGGGAGGCTGAGGCAGGAGAATCAACCGAATCCGGGAGGTGGAGGGTGAAGTGAGCCAAGATGGCACCACTGCACTCCAGCCTGGGTGACAGAGCGAGACTCCATCTCAAAAAAAAAAAAAAAAAAAAAAAAAAAAAAAAAGTACCCGCAATTGCATCAAAGCTGTCTCTGGCTATGAGGTTGAAAACTCTTAGCAGCCACTTATGGAAATAGCAAAGAAATAAAGGTTGTTCTGATATGATTTGAAAGAGTCTTTTTGTTGTTGTTGTTAATGTTGGTTTTTATTTTTTAATTTTCTGAACAATGGCTATAAACACATAATAAAATGCTTCTTTCTCCTGAAGCTAAAGAACCTATTTCCTTTCTCCAACAGTGTGTTTATTTATGTTTAAAAATATCCCCTCATACAGTCTTTGACAAGAATCAGGGTAGTGTTATCAGTCCTCATTTTGCAAAGTAGCAAAGTGAGGTTCCCTGAGGGTCAGAAGGCAACTCCAGAGCCAAACATCCACCCTCTGACTGTATGGGCAGGCTGGGCAGCAGCAGTATGGGCAGAAACAGAACTTGATTTGAGTCCTGAGCATAAAGGAGAGAGAGCGAGATGAACATTTTTCCATTCATGGGGCATGTTACCCATTTGAAGTAACACTACTCTGAGAGCTTTCTGCAGAGGGGTAGCTCATGCTATTTTAGACCCTTCAAATTTTCCAGGTTGCTTCTTGGACCATGCTGGGCAAATTAAATGTGGTATTCATCCTTACCTCTGAAAATGCAAATCTGGGTATTCAATGTATTCAACCATGATGGGGTCATGTCCAAATCTCTCATTTTAACAATCTCCAATATATCTTTTCTCTGTAGCAATGGGAATTTTGAAGCAACCCCAGATGAAATTTACAACCTTCAATACATTCATAGATGACAATTATATCTCTATAATCACTAAAAAATTAAAATAAAACCAACAGAAGTGGAATCAACAGTAAAAGAGCTAAATTATAGATAACAGAATATTCATAAAACGATACCTCATCTCATGAGTGTGGGTGCACTGCCTGCATGCCAGGATTTCTTTAGCCATGGGTGATATTCAGCATATTGCAATTGAGTGCAATTACAGTTAGCTATAATTAAGAACAATTACAGCTTTTATTTCTCTACTTGTTCTTTAAAAGCACATTTGTAATAAAACTTTTTTTAAAAGGTGAAGAATATAATTATACATCCTTATAACGTCTCAAATAATTAGTTTGACTAAAGTTTCTTCTGGAACAATTTTCATTTTAACTGTCAAATCTGCCATTTATAGTCAATGAAACATACTTAAAAAAATTCCATCATTAACCTTTTTCACCCCATATAGCTGTATATGAATTATCGGTACAAATTAAAGGTTTCGGTATTTAAATCTCTAGGGCCTGCTGCAAGCTGTATGAATTTTTTCCCTTCTAGTTATGTGTCTGCATGCATGCGTGTGTGTGTGTGTGTGTGTGTGTGTGTGTGTATGTGTGTCTTTGAACAAAAAGGAAATGCTATATTTGTAGAGTATGTTTTCTTGATCAAGATTTTGGGAAAAGATTTCTTATGTTAGAAAGGTATGTTCTCGTGGCTCATGCCTGTAATCCCAGCACTTTGGGAGGCTGAGGAGGGTGGATCACAAGGTCAAGAAATCTAGACTATCCTGGCCAACATGGTGAAACCCCATCTCTACTAAAAATACAAAAATTAGCTGGGTATGGTGTCATGTGCCTGTAGTCCCAGCTACTCAGAAGGCTGAGGCAGGAGAATCACCTGAACCCGGGAGGTGGAGGTTGCAGTGAGCCAAGATTGCGCCACTGCACTCCAGCCTGACGACAGAGTGAGACTCCATTTCAAAAAAAAAAAAAAAAAAGAAAAAGAAAAGGAAAAAGAAAGGTATGTTCTGGTATGTTCTCTGCTTTGCCTATTACAAAACACTCTCCCCTCTTTGTTTATTTACTGTATATTTTTATAGCATCAAAACTAAGAAGTCCCTGGATTGTGACAGGTCTGCTTCTCAGTTTAGTAATTTATGGAGCACATGGTCAATATCAGCTTACTTAGGACTAGTGAAACGCTACCTTCTCATAATCTAGATTCGGACTCAATGCTACTTCATTCCTGCTTGTCTCCTGTGCCGGACTGTAGATTCCACGAGGGCAGCAGCTTGGGTGCTTTTGTAACATCTCCATCAAGAACACTTAGGACAGTGAGTGGCTGGTGCAAAGTGCTGGGTAAATTGAACACACTGCATCAGCAAAGACGGCTTTTTTTCAGGTCTTTCCCAGTTATGTTGGGGATAATTAAAAATTTTATCACCTGAATGACTTTGAAGATAGAAGAAAATTAGGTAGTACAACTCTGGAAATTAAGAATATTTTCACCATGTATCCTGTTGAATTAGCAGACCTGGGAAATAAATGGTGAGACAGCCTACGCATGTTGGGAATGAGGAGTTGGGACAGATCATCTTTTAAGATCTTTTACAACTTTCATCTTTTTTGAGACAGTCTGACTCTATCGCCCAGGCTGGAGTGCAGTGGCACCATCTGAGCTCACTGCAACTTCCGCCTCTTGAGTTGAAGCAATTCTCCTGCCTCAGGTGCCCCAATAGCTGGGACTACAGGTGCATGCCACCACACCCAGCTAAGTTTCTTTTTTTTTTTCTTTTTTTAATAGGGATGGGGTTTCGCTATGTTGGCAAGGCTGGTCTCGAACTCCTGGCCTCAAGTGATCCTCCCATGTTGGCCTCCCTAAATGCTGGGATTACGGGCGTGAGTCACCATGCCCAGTCTCAAATTTTAGATTACTAGTAATTTACCAAACTTAGACCAAACTCTAATGGCAATTTAACATAAAGTTAAAATGGGTATGTGTAATTGTGTGGCAGTGAATAAATAGTAATTTCATTCCTAGGAAAGATAATGAGTGACAAAGATACGAATATACCAAAAAAAAAAAAAAAAAAAGCTGTTACTAAAAATACCCTCAATATTCAAAATACTGAAATTACTGGATATACTTTATTTTGTAAACTTTACCATTTATTCCGTAACAGCCACCAATTATTACATACTATGTTTTAATCATTTTGCTTAGCACTTCACATACATTCCATAGGTCGACAACACTGTTAGTTATTAATTGTCATGTCCATTCTTCAGATACAGAAACTTGAGGCTCAGAGAAGTCAAATCAGTTTGAACCCAGGCCTGTCCAAGTCTAATGTGAACAGTTAAAACAAGTAAACGAAACAAAACATAGCTAATCATGATCAAGAGACATCCAAACAGGATGATAATCTGCGTGGATCCTTATCTGAAGGCTGAAATGAGAGAAACAGGGATCTAAGAAAGCAGTCCCACTCCCCAATTTTACTTATTGATCCTGAAGTGTTTTTCCAACTGCTTCTCAGGAATTGATACTTTCTATGACAAAGGTGTATATATACATATTAGAAGTTTTGAAAGCAGTTATGAGGTAAAATGGTATTTATCAAGGGTATAGGGGTAAAACTGTATTTCTTAGGAGTATGGGGTTAAAGTTCAGTTTAAACCCTTCCCAAGTGTACCAAAGGCAGGTACATGGACATTAATCACAGCGATGTCTGCAACAGAAACAACCTAAATGCCCACAAATAAGCACATGGCTACGTAAACTGTGCTATGGATGTTGTGTGCAATCTAGGGAGTGGTTAGAAAGAATAAGGTAGACTTCTATATTCTAATATAGAGCGGGTTGGACACAGTGGCTCATACCCATAATCCCAACACTTTGGGAGGCTGAGGTGGGAGGATGGCTTGAGGCCAGGAGTTCATGACCAGCCCGGGCAACATATTGAGACTCTGTCTTTACAAAAAATAAAAATAAAAATATTATCCAGGCATGGTGACACATGCCGGTAGTCCCAGCTACTTGGGAGGTAGAGGATTGCTTAAGCCCAGGAGATGCAGGCTTCAGGGAGCTATGATCACACCACTGCACTCTAGCCTGGGTGACAGTAGGGGACTCTGTCTCTAAACAAAAATAATTAAAATAGATAGAATTACAAGGCATGTTGATTGACAGAAATAATAAGATACAGAATAATATGGTTCAGTTTAAGGATGTTTGTGTTTAAAAATAAAAGACACAGATGAATAAAATATTCCATGGGTACATTTAAGTCTGGACATGGATGGCAACCGTCCTGGAAGGGAACACAGCAGCGTGATCCATGGTGGACTCTGTAGAAAGGAGACGGCAGGTGGCTGGCACAGAGTGCTGGGTGCCTCCTATCCCAGGCACTAGCACCAGGGACACCCTTAACTCATCACACCCATAGCCAGGCCAGGTCCAGCCACATCAGTGAGTCTTTTATGCTATGCAGGTATGCATGACCTGGGGATCAGCTGGCTTCCCCAATGACTGCATGTGGGCCTCCTGTCCTCTAGGGGCACTACAGAAAAGCCTGAGGCCCCTGGGCAGGTGGCTCTGCATCATTCCTAAGCACAGCTGCACTCCACTATGCCTGACGCCCTTCACTCACCACCAGCAGGAAATGGGGTTTAGTACAGGGTGGATACTCAGCACCATGGAGGCCCTTCTGAAAACAAGGGCAGTTTATAAAACTCATTTCACTTGGTCAGGTTGGCCTAATAGCATGTAGTTAGATTCCTGAAATATGTACAGTCAGTGTTTATACATTGACTCATCTTTAGACTCCCTATAGAAGCTTTCTTACTTCAAGTGGCCCTTTTGGACTCTTTTTGTAAGAAATGTGATCCATTTCTTCTTTACCTGTTTTATACATTTGTATTTTCATCAATAGGGTTTGCTTATTGGAAAGTTCCATCATTAATAGAATTCTCCACAGTGAGGGGTAAGTAGAAAGTAAGGAGGTATGTGTACTAACAAAAACTCAGTCCTAGATGACAAATGTGGCTGAGTTGTATATAGCCATCACCATTTTCATCTGACATCTGGGAGCAGATAGGTCAGATTTTTCTGGGATGGTGGACTGGTAGAACCCTCATGTCCCACAGATATTGCAGGGACATTATACAAAATAAATGGAAATGGAATAATGTGAGCCAGTATTCCGGTGGAACATGTCTCTTAGCTGATATGCATAGTCAGGGCCAGTCTTACTGAGATTAGGAAATGGTATTGAGGAGCTCCAAAGAAATCTCACTTTCCTCTCACTAACTTAACCTCCTAGACCAGTTCTCTGATAGCTGAAATTTCTCTTCTTTCGCATTATCTCCTTTCTTTCTTCCTCTCTTTCCTCTCCTTTCTCCCTCCCTTCTTCTCCTTATCTTCCCTCCCTCCCTTCCTTCCTTCTTCCCTCCTTCTCTCCCTCTTCTCCCTCCCTACCTCTTTTCCCTCCCTTCCTTCTTCCCTCTCTCTCCTGTCCATATTCGCTTCCTCTTCTTCTTTCCTCTCCTCCCTCCCTTTCTTTCTCTCTCTCCTCTCCATCTTCCCTTCCTCTCCTTCCTTTCTCACTTCCTCTCTTCCCCTCCCCACCCTCCCTCCTTTCCTGAGCTTTACTAAGATATAACTGACAGATGATCAACTACACCCACTTAAAGTACAGGATTTCATAAATTTACACCCGTGAAGCTATTGCCATAACCAACATAGTAAACACACCTAACAACTCCAAAGGTTTCCTTCTGCCCCTTTGTAATCCTTTCCTCCCATCCCTTCCCTGTCCCCAAGTAACCACTGATCTGCCTTCCTTCACTCTAAGTAAGTTTCCATTTCCTGGAATTGTATATAAATAGAATCCTATGGTACGTACCCATTTTTTGGCCTGGCTTCTTTTACTCAGCACAGTTATTAAAGGATTCACGCATGGTGTTGCCTGTATAAATAGCTCATTACCTTTCATTGCTGAGTAGCATTCAATTGTATGAGTAGACCATGGGGCTTATGTGTCGATATTTTTCTTGATGAACGTGTGGGTTGTTTCCATTTTGTTGACTCTTATAAACAGTTGCTATGAACATTCATGTACACATCTATCAAAACTGTATTATTTCCTTGCTTTTGAGTAAACATCTAGGAGTAGAATAGCTGTATCAAATGGTAGGTGTGTATTTAACTTTTTAAGAAACAGCTAAACTGTTTTCTAAAGCAAAAGTGAGAGTGTACTATTTTACATTCCTACCAGCAGTGTGTGAGAGTATATGAGAATTCTAGTACTTCTGCTCTCACTATGACTTGGTATTTTTAATTTTAGTCATTCAAAACTGTGGATAGTGGTAGCTCACTGTACATTTAATCTACATTTCGCTAATAACTAATGATGTTGAGAATCTTTCTGTGTGCTTATTTGACATTTGTGTATCTTCTTTGGTGAAACGCCTATTCAAATCTTTTGCCCAATTACAAAAAAATGGGTTGCTTGTTTTCTTATTGTTGAATTGTCAGGGATTCTTTATAGTTGAAAGTATTCTTTATACATTGAAAGTAATGGCAAAAATCCTTATACATATAGTTAAAAGGATTCTTTATACATTGAAAGTAAAGGCAAAAACTGCAATTATTTTAGCACAAACCTAATATGTTCTGGACACAATTCCTTCATTGGATATATAAATGTAATAATATTTTCTCCTAGTCTGTAACTTCTCTTTTCATTCTCTTATTGATGTCTCTCAAATAAAATGAGTTTTAAAAAACTTTAGTGAAGTCCAATGTACTAGCTGTTGAATCAGGCTCTTAGAGCTGTATCTAAGAAGTCTTTGCCTACTCAAAGTCACATAAATTTTTCTCCAATGTTTTCTTCTAAATGTTTTATAATGTGAAGCCTTATATTAGGTCTGTGGCCCTATTGAGTTAATATTAAAGTGATGCAAGGATTAAAGTTTATTTGTATGTAGATGTCTAATTGGTTCACTGTCATATGTTGAAAAATTCATTCTTTTCCCACTTCATTGGCTTTGCACCTTTGTGGGAAATCAGTTGTCCAGATATGTAAGGTCTCTTTGCTTGATATATGTAGGTTTTCTATTCTGTTGCCTTGATTAATCTATCTTTGTGTCAAGACCACACTGTCCTGATCACTGCAACTTGATAAAACATCTTGAAATCATACAATGTTAGGCTCCCAACTTTGTTCTTCTCTGTCAAAGCTATTTGATTATTTTAGGTCCTGTGTCCACATGAATTTTATCAGAAAATTCTACCAAAAAGTCCTTCGGGTGTTGACTGGTATTGCATTCAATCTATAGATCCTTTTTTGGGGAGAATTCCTGTGTTAACACTATTGAGTCTTCTGACCCATAAATTCAGTGTGTCCATTTATTTAGGTCTTCTCTAATTTCTCTCCACAATGTTTTGTGTTTTCAGTGTACAGATTTTCACCTCTTTTGTCAGATTTATCCCCCAATACTTAATACTTTTGAAGGAATAACAGGTACAGTATACAGAAATACTATTTACTTCCATTTATATATCTTGTACCTTGCCAACTTGTGAAACTTAACTTATTACTTCTAGTAGCTTTTTTATTAAGATTTTTTTTTCAATTTTCTACATCGACAATCATGCTGTCTGCAGAAAGACAGTTTAATTTCTTTCTTTTCAATGTAAGTGTCTTTTATGTCGTATTTTATATTGCATTCTTTCTGACCGTGCTGGCTACAACCTGCAATAGAATGTTGTATGGGAGTGGAGAGGGCAGACTCATTGTCTTGTTCCTGATCTTGGAGAAAAAAGACTAAGTCTTTCCTTATTAAACGCTATAGCAGCAGGGAATTTTCTGCTACTAGATTAAGGAAGTTTCAGGTTGAGAACTTTCCCTTCTATTCCTAGTTTGCTGTGAATTTTTATCAAGAATGAATGTAGAGTTTTGTCAAATCCTTTTCTCCATCTATTGAGATAATTATGTGGTTTTTCTCCTTTAGCTTATTAATGTGATAAATTATATAAATTGCTTTTGGAATGTTATACAAATCAGACCCCAAATGATTATGATGAATGTCACTTTCTATAAATTGTTGGATTCAATTTGCTAAACTTTTGTTTAGAATTTTACATCTATGTTCATCAGGGATACTGATCTTTAGCTTTCTTTTCTTGTAGCGCCTTTGCTTGTGCTAACAGGGTGATGCTTATCTCATAGAATGAATTGGAAAGCATTCCCTCTTTTAATTTTCTGGAGGAGTTTGTGTAGAATTGGTATCATTTCTTTTTTTAAATATTTGCAGAATTTATCAGTGAAATACTCTGGTTTGTAGTTTCCTTTGTGAGAAAATTTAAAATTCAATTTCTTATTAGATATGGAAAGTCAGGTTATCTATTTTTTGTTGAGTGAGTTCTGAAAACTTGTATCTTACAAGGAATTTGTCTATTTCATTTAAGACGGGTTGGCTCTTAGTCCGTGACATGGTTTGGGTCTGTGTCCCCACCCAAATCTCACATCAAATTGTAATCCCCAGTGTTGGAGGTAGAGCCTGGTGGGAGGTGACTGGATCACAGGGGCAGATTTCCCTTTAGTGCTGTTCTCGTGATAGTGAGTGGGTTATTGTGAGATTTGGTTCTTTAAAAGTGCGTAGCACCTCCTCACCTCCTCTTCCTCCTGCTCTAGCTTCCCGGTCACTTTCTACCATAACCGTAAGTTACCTGGGACCTCCCCAGCTATGCTTCCTGTACAGCCTGCAGAACCATGACCAATTAAACCTCTTTTCTTTCTAAATTACCCAGTCTCAGGTATTTCTTTACAGCAGTGTGAGAAAGGACTAGTACAGTCTGTAAGCCAGGAATTTTTTTTACATTTTTAAAGGTTGGGAGAAAAAAACACGACATAGACCATCTGTGGTCCTAAAAGCCAAAAATACTTACTATCTAGTCCTCTACAGACAAAGCTTGCTCGCCCCGATCTAGGCTGTCAAATCTATTGGCATAAAGTTGTCATAATACCCGCGATTATCTTTTTAATGCCTGTATAATCTCTAATGATATCACCTCTTTCATTTTCTATATTCATAAACTGTGCTTTTTTTTCCCCACCCCACCCCATAAATCTGTTTGGCAATTTTATCAGTCTTCTCAAAGAATCAGCATTTAGTTTCATCAATTTTCTTTGTTGGTTTTCTGTTTTCTGTTCCACTTTGACTTTCATTATATCCTTTCTTTCACTTATTTTGTGTTTAATTAGCTCTTCTTTTTGTAGTTTCTTAATGTAGAAGCTGAAGTAATTGATTTGAGACTTTTTTTGTTTCTAACCATAGAGGTTTAGAGCTAACAGGTCTCCCACAATACTGCTTTAGGGGCATTCTTTGGCTGTGCTGTATTTCTTTATCTATTCAGTTAAAATACTTTCTAATGACCATTTGATGTATTTGACCCATTCATTATGTAGAAATGTTTTATTTTAGCTTCAAATATTTGGAGACGTCCTACTGATTTATAATTCAATATTTTTATCATTTACATATCTTGCATCACTTGAATATTTTTAAATTCATTGAGACTTGTTTTATGGGCCAGGGTATGAACTATTCTGCTAAATGTTCTATGTGCACTTAAAAAGAATGTGAATTCTGTTGTTGGGTGTGATGCTTTATAAATGTCAATTAGGTCAGATTGTTTCACGGGTTGTTCAAATCTTTTATATCCTTACTGATTTCCTGTCTATTTGTTCTATCAATTATTGAAGAGGAATGTTGAAAACTCTGACTATTGTGGATTTGTCTGTTTCTCCTATCAGTGTTTGTTTCATGTATTTTGAAAATATGTTATTAGAGGCACTATAATTTAGAATGATGATATATTCTTGATTAGCTGATAAACTGACCATTTTATGATTATCAGATGACCCTCTTTATCCCTGGAAATAGTCTTTGCTCTGAAATTGACTTTGTCTACTACTAATAGAGCCACTCAAGCTTACTTTTGATTTGGGTATTAGTTTCTTAAGACTGATATAAGAAATTATCAGAAAATAGGTGGCTTAAGCAATGTAAATTTATTCTCTCAAATTTCTGGAGGCCAGAAGTCCAAAATCAAGCTATTGGCCTACGCATGCTCCCTCTGAAGAGCATCAGCTCAAAAGGTTCCAAATAGCATCATATAATTCACATAAATTAGGTTTGGTGAGACACTGGGTATGATCCAAAGTGGGAAAATTCTTGTCTGTCTGTGGACCTGTGATACTAGAAAACAAGTTATCTGCTTCCAACGTACAATGGTGGGTCAGGCATACAGTAGACTTACCCATTCTAAAAGGGAGAAAATTGAAGAAATAAGGGGTTACTGGTCTAAAGTAGGTTTGAAACCCAACAGAGAAGGTTCCATTAATCTTTAGGGCCAGATAATATTCTTTGCGGCTTGATCCACCCTCTAAGCCCATGAAGACTGAACCAGTCACTGTTTCTGGACCTACAGAGACCACATTGGCCTCTCATCTATGTCCACTTTTCTGGCCTCTGCCTCTGGATGTCTTTCTTTTCTTTTTCTAGAAAGGTAGAACATGTTTGTAGTTGAGCAGTTCTATCAGCCTGTTTTCTGCCTGTAGAAGCCTAGAAGTTCAACCTCCTTCTTTCATTTCATTCTGTCTCTATTCCCTTCAGTACAAGCAGTCAGTGTTTCTGCTGATATAATGTTCTCAGAAAGCTTGTTGCTCTCCTGTGCCTGCTGTAAGATCCTTACCATTACACAAGAAGATTCTGCACGGATCCTTCCTGGATGACCCATCTCTATTGCTGGCCTCTGCTGAGATGGTTGCTTGGGTCCATGAGTCATAGGCCTCATCTCCTCAGCAAAGGTTTGTCCAGCCACACCCTTGGCCACATTGTCTGGAGCATATTTTCTGGATAGGTTGAGAATTTTCCAAATCAAGTGCTGTCCTTCTTTGTTTAATAGTTTCTCCCTCAATATTTTTTTCCTTTCTCTCTCATTCTGCCATAAGCAATAAGGAGAAAACAGCCCACATTTTCTACATTTTTCGTGGAAATCTCTTCAGCTAAATTCCCAAGTTTGTTGCTACAATTTCTACTTTCCACCAGACCCTAGAAGGCAATTCAGCTACATTTTCTACCACTTTCTAAAAAGCATCTCCTTTCCTCTCATGCCTGATAACATATTTCTTTTGAGACCTCACCAGAAGCACCTGAAATATTCTAATTTCTACCAACAATCTGTTCATGATGATATAGGTATTCTTTAAAATGATAGATGCTTTCTCTACCATGGTCTTCACTTCTTACTGAGCCTTCACCAGAAACATCTTTAGTGCCTGTATTTCTACCAATAATCTCTTCAAGGAATTCTGGTCTTCTTCTGTCATGGTATCTTAAAATTCTTCCAGCCTTTACCCATTACCCAATTTCACAGCCACTTTCACCTTATTAGGTACTTGCACAATAGCACCCCATTTCCCAGTACAAAAATCAACATTAGTTTCCTAAGACTATCATTACTAATAACAGATGGTCCAAGTCTGACGGTGGTTCAACTTACAATTGTTCAGCTTCAGAATGGGTTGATCAGGATGGAACCCTCTCCTAAGTCAAGGGGCATCTGTACCAGAAACAAAGTGCCTTCAAACAACAGAAATTTATTCTCTCACAATTCTAGAAGCTTGAAGTTTGAGACTGAAGTGCTGGTAGGGTCATCCTCTGGTTTGAAGGTTCCAGGGAATAACATCTTGCCTCTTCCTACCTTCTGGTGTTTGCTGAGAACCCTTGGTATTCCTTGGCTGGCAGCTTCATCTCTAGAGTTTCTGCCTCTGTTGTCACCTGTCCTTTTATGTGTGTTGTCTGTGCCTCTGTGCCTCTTCTTTTCTTCTTATAAGAATACCAGCCATATTGGATTTAGGGCCCATCCTAATCTAGTGTGCCCCTATCTTAACTAATTATATCTCCAAAGACCCTATTTCCAAATAAGGTCATATTCGAGATTCTGGGTGGACATGAATTCTTCACAGACACTATTCAACCCAGTACACATATGTGTCTTTTTTTATCCTTTCCCTTGTAACCTGTTTATATTGGCAGTGCATTTCTTGCAAGCAGCATATAATTGGATCTTGCTTAATTAATGGCTGATGACCTCCACTGTGGAGGCAAGTCCCTTCTATGTGCTGTACCTACTGCCCTGTGGTACTGAGGTGTTCCTGTCTGACTGATGGGAATGGGCACTATTTTCAGCCCTGTGTGACTAGCAGTCACTGTTAACTCTAATCCTTTCAAGTGGTTATCTCCCCAGCTTCCAGTAGTTTCTTTACATGCATACATCAGTCAGTACTAAGCTAAGTCCTAAAAGGGGACTTTCTACAGATCTCTGAAGTTTTCACACTACATAGCTCTCAGCTCTCTAGTACTCTCCTGTGAATTCTAGCCACCTTAATCTTCTTGGACTCTCTGCTTTGTTTCCTTAACTAACAGAGTCTACCAGCCTCCTTCTTCCCCTTCCAAATACCTTAAGCCATGGCCTGGAAACTCTCCCAAAGCAGCAAGTCTGGGGAGCTTAGAGTTCATCCCATTTGTTTCCCATCGCTGAAAGATCACTGCCCTTCATTGCCTGTCGTCCAGTGCCTCGCAAACGATTTTTTTCCCAAAAGTATAACTTTTAATATATGTTAAAAACGTATTTAATATATTTTGCCCATGTTTTTGGTTTTTCATCAGACAGGAGAATAAATCTAGTCCATGATACTACATCTAGGTCAGAAGCAGATACCCTGCAGTTGAATTTTTTGGGACTGGAAAATAAATTGTGAAATTGAAATTTTCTTGAACTGGAAAAGATTTGTCCAGCCACACCCTTGGCCACATTGTCTGGAGCATATTATCTGAATAGGTTGAAAATTTTCCAAATCAACTACTGGTCCTTCTTTGTTTCATAGTTCTTCCTCATTTTTTCTGTTTCTGCTCTCATTTTGCTGTAAGCAACAAGGTGAAAACAGGCCATACTTTCTACATTTTTTCTTGGAAATCTCTTCAGCTAGATTCTCAAGTTTGTTGCTCACAATTTCTACTTTCCACCAAACCCTAGAACGCAATTAAGCTATATCTTCTGCTTAATTACAGGTAAGGTCAAAAATGTATAGGGTGGATAATACAGTCAAATTCACATCAGGATGGTGAATATTTCTTTCTTGGGGAAATATCTTTATGGGGTAAGTCCATAAAGGACATCAGGAGGCAGCTGGGCTCAGGGGGTTGATATCCTGGGTTCAAATCTTGGTTCTCTAACATATCAATCAGCTATGCGGCTTCAGCCAGGTTATGTCTCCTTTGCATCTCAGTATATCCTCTGTGAAATGCAGATAAATCTGGGCTCTTGTAAGGATTTAATGTGATATCACTCAGTACAGTGCCAGGCATATAGTAGCTAGCACATTTGATTCTCATTGAATATGGACTCATATTATTATAAGTTTCACTTCATAATATTACCTGGAGACCACAAGTGGAGCAATGTAAGAGAAAGTATTTGCAAACACAGTACTGGGAGTTTTAAAAGGACATTTTCCAGTTTATAAACAGAGTATGAAATCATATTAGATTTCTGGTGTGCCCATCAACAGAGTGAATTCACCACAAGGTAGAAACCTACTGCCCTGCACTCTAAGTTTGTGAGTGGGATTAGCACCATTTATAAATATGATGCCTGACAGGCTGCCTGTGCTCAATTCATTTTTTTTCTTTCAGGTGGCACATTTTATAGTCAATCATAGTAGACCCCTCTTTCCAGTTAATTGTACATTTCCTAAGTTCAGACAAATTTTATTATCAACTGCCTAAAATTCCATCCTACTGGTGTGATTGAAACCAGGGCCTGGAATGTCTGTGTGCTAAAGGAATTTTCACATTATCTTTTCAACTGTGCCGTGTATCTGTGGCTTTGATAAAGTGGATCCACTTCAGAACAATGCCAGACAAATCAAGTTACTCAGAATCTCATCTCACGATGTGGTCAGGCTACTTACAATATCAAAGCTTAGTCATTTTATACATTAAAACCATCAAGTTGGTGACCCTGAGCTGGTGAGAGGATTCATCACCGGAAATCCAGTAACATGTTACCAACTCCCAGACCCCAATTTTATTCTATTTGACTCTTTATAATCCATTTTTAAGTTCACATTATACCTCCTCTCTGCACTTCAAATGTTGGCCTCTCGCCCAAAGTGGTAAACTTCTGAGATTACTTCCAACTCTTTTTTTGCCCAAAATGAAAAATCTATCACTTGGCTTTTTTATTTATTTATTTATTTTTTTGGCCTATAAGAATCAGGTTAAAAACTTTTTTTGTTGTTGTAATTGTCTGTTGTCGTTAAAAATGTCTCACGTTCATTTCTGTTGTGGTTAACACAGTCATTCTGCCCCAAGAACTCTCTCTAATTCCAGAAACCATGAAAAGCACCCAGTACTTGCCTTCTGTTATGGTTTGGATCCGTGTCCCCACCCAAATCTCATGTTCAATTGTAATCCCCAGTGTTGGAGGTGGGGCCTGGTGGGAGGTGATTAGATCATGGGGGAGGTTTCTCATGGATGGTTTAGCACCATCCCCTTGGTGCTGTTCTTGTGATAATGACTGAGCTCTCATGAGATCTGGTTGTTTAAAAGTGTATACCACCTCCCTCATCTATCTCTTGCTCCTGCTTCCACATTGTGAGGTGTCCCGCTCCCTTTTTGCCTTCTGCCATGATTGAAAGCTTCCTAAGTTATTCTTGGAAGCAGAAGCCACTATGTTTCCCATACAGCCTGGAGAACCATGAGCCAATTATACCATTTTTCTTTATAAATTACCCAGTCCCAGGTATTTCTTTATAGCAATGTGGGTACGGATGAATACACCTTCCTAGACTGGGTTCGCTCTGGGAACCCTGTACAGTAGACAAGGCCATAGTTTTAGGTCCTGCAGCCCCACACAAGTCGACAGTGGTGACTTGTAAATCTTGCATCCTACTCCTGCCTAACTCCTGGGTTTAAGCTGTTGACCTCATGAGAGTTGATCTGGAAACCACTTGGATGGCAAAGGAACTGTTGGAAGCCTCGTGTATAATGGCACTTCGATAATCTTAGGGCTCAGATAATTAAGTTCTTTCTCTATGTGTAATTACAGTCAAGCTGCTTAGTAACTTGTTGTGTGGCCTTGAGTGAGTAATCCACCCTCTCTCGTGTCTCTGTGTGAAATGCCCTGCCTCTGCAAAATAAGAAGAATTTTATTGACCGCCCTCATTGGGATTTGGGCTGGATTAATTTCTTGCTGTATTTTAAAGGGCAGTTAATTCCAATTCTCGCTTCAAAGCAAAGTGTTAGAACGTTCTGCTCTAAAGTTATCCAGGGAGTCCACAAGGAGCCAGTGTTAGGAAGGATACAATGAAGAGAAAACAACCATAAGAAAAGAAGGATAACAAAAAAAATGATATCAACATTTTCCTCTTTCTTTGTTTGACTTTCAAGTCCTATCACCTCCACCTAAATGTAAGGAATAACCAAGCTCCATCCTCCTTGACAAACACATTTTCCTGAGTTAGCTTTACACAGTAACAACAAAAATCATCTCTATGTGCTTTTTCTCCTCTGTGTCAATACCCAATGTCTTCCTCCATGGTAGATTTACAAAACTTAGGAGTGAGGCTGGAAGTTTCCCAGTGAATTGGAACAACATGTCGAGCCTGGCAGTAGACCTGACACATTGTCCAAGTTCACTGCATGTCCCAGATAGTTCAAATCACAATGGGAACTTATTTTCCATTACTATAGAAGGCAAATAACAACAATGAAAGCTTCACTAATGAGAATGAATGCAGAATGGAACATTTTGATAAACGGAGATTTCTTTTTTTTTTTCTTTTAGGTTGTTGCATAATCCTGGAGTGAGATCATGCTTTTTTATTTTTTATTTTTTTATTTTTATTTTTTATTATACTTTAAGTTCTAGGGTACATGTGCATAACATGCAGGTTTGTTACATATGTATACTTGTGCCATGTTGGGTATATACCCAAAGGATTATAAATCATGCTGCTATAAAGACACATACACATGTATGTTTATTGCGGCACTACTCACAATAGCAAAGACTTGGAATCAACCCAAATGTCCATCAGTGACAGACTGGATTAAGAAAATGTGGCACATATACACCATGGAGATTTCCATTTGTAGACTTTGTGGTTGAAACTCTTAAGTGTGAAGCAATTCACTGTGAGTCGGCTCAGTCTGCAGGAACAAAAAAGGGTGCCTTCCGTTTGTGGATGGAGGCAATCTGAAGAACTCTCTTGCTGAACATGAATGTGTGCTCCAGATCAGGCCAAGGAGATGAGGAGCTCTGGGGGATGAGGCAGAAAGACCAACCACAGGGTAGAGCATCGGAACCTGGACCCGGGTGGGTGAGTGACCTTGGCTAAGTAACTGGACATCTCTAGTCTCTAAGGAAGCTTCCTGCCTAAACCTGATTGTGACCCTAAAATATTCTAGACGTTGTTTGGGTTTTTAGCAAATCTATGCTTACCCCTATGCTTCTTTTCTTACTTGTGTCTTACTTTCTTAATTATTTCTTGCTCTCAAAAGTGGAGTTCAAGAAAGCAACCTGAAACAAGAAATTCTATTTATGTGGGCTCTAATTATATAAAGGCTTTTTTTGCATATCATTGCTTGTGCTACTTGATGAATGTCTATATCTTGAAATAATAGAAAATCATTAAGGCAAACATATTTTAAAGAATAAGCCTTGCAAGCAGTGCCGCTCAAGAGGGAATGGTTGTCAGACGTTAGATTTTTCTAGCACTCAATATATACTGTGTCATTTGCTCCTCCCAATGATCCTGCAAGGATTGACGGCCCAATTTAACACTTTACAGATGAGACAACAGACTTAGAGTGATTAACAGACTCTTCCAAGATCACAGAGGTAATAAGTGACAGAATTGAGACCAGAAGCCAGAGGTGATCTGACCTTGAGGCCTGTTGCTCTGTAAATCCATCCTGTCTGCCCGTGCAGCTAATAAACAGTGAAGCAGCCACATCGAGTCATGGAATGAACCGAGGCCTGAAGTCCAGTCTGGGTTGAAGTCCAGCTCCGCCTCTTAAAAGCTCATGTCTGAGTCATGTCAACATCTGAGCAGCTGTTTGTTCATTTGGAAAATGAGAAATATGACACATACCTCTCAGGGTTGTTGCAAGGATGAAATTATAAGCTCTAATGTTTGTAAGTATCTAGTGTTGCACGTGGCACAGAGAGGAAATACAGTAAAAGGTGCTGCTACTGATGATGACAATAATGATGATGATGACAGAGAAATCTTTGAGATTTTGGCATGTACAATAATAAGAGCTATCCTTTCAACTTTGTCTTGGAGGAAGAAACAGCATTTCTTCCATGGAGTTTGCATATCAGGGTAAGTTAGTGTTGCTTGCTCCCCAGATGCCCTTATTTGGCTAAGGATTTATATGAGAGAGAGTGAACAGCAGTCTATTCCCAGTTGCTTACATTAATATATGGGAAGGCAGTACAAATAATCCTAAACAGATAATCCAAAAGTTACTTACATTTGTTCTCACCTGGAGTCTATATGTCTAATCTTCTGGAAATAACTTTAAACATATGAAAAATATTACACTGAATACGATGCTGGTTTTTTTTGAGATGAAGTCTCCCTGTTGTCTCCCAGGCTGGAGTGCAATGCCGCAATTTCGTCTCACTGCAATCTCTACCTCCCAGGTTCAAGCGATTCTCCTGCCTCAGCCTCCTGAGTAACTGGAATTATAGGCACCTGCCATCATGCCCAGCTAATTTTTGTATTTTTAGTAGAGAAGGGGTTTCACCATGTTGGTCAAGCTGGTCTTGAACTCCTGACCTCAGGCAATCCACCCGCTTTGGCCTCCCAAAGTGCTGGGATTACAGGTGTGAGCCACAGTGCCCAGCCTATGCTGGTCTCTTTAATCACTTTCCTGTCTCTTCTCTGTTGTGGAAATGGAAGAAACACTTTGCACACAGATATGGAGAACAACTAAAACCAGCTTCACCTCTCAGCAAAAGTGCTACCTTCCAAGGCAGAGAGGTGCTTAGTGCTTCAAACGAAGTTTACTTTCAAGAAATGGGCAAATCCTAAACAACCCTAAATTTCATCCATGTCCATCAGACTATGGGGAAAATCAGTAAAATTATAAAGTAATCATTTCAATAATTGTAATAACGCACAACTGAATTTTATACTATGCTTTGTAGTTGACAAAGCATTTTTTTGCCATGACATTTTGCAAAGCTCAGCCACTCTTGTAAGTTGGTCTAGACCAGCGACTGGTGAGGGGTGGAGGGGGCATGCATTACCACGTCCTTAATTCCGAGTCTGTGGGCCTTCCTTTCTACCTTACTGTCCATGATGTAGACCATTCACCGTTGAGCAATCCATGCCTAGATATAAAGCTATATGGAAATGCCCCTGATTTCCAGAAAGCTGGCCAATACCTGTGTAGATCATCTTCAAACTTGACAGGTCATTATTTCTCCTTCTCTTTGGCTGTTCATTTTACTCTTACTTTGAACTAAAGAGAAAAAAGTCATGATAACTCACCATATCCACATGCCACTAAAATTCTATCAGTTGCAGTTTGGGGGCAAAAAACCCGCCTCATTGTGACCCTGACCCCATTGTTTCCATCTCAGGAAACTGTATACTGTTGATTTTGGCATAGAAGATAAAGATGAATGGTGATCCACGTTGGTATAGGACTCTCCTAGTGTACATTCCCCACGATTATCATGCACAGGAAAGACTGGACACTCTTCCAGGAAGAGAAATGGTCCCTGAAGATTCCAGATGGGCTATGACTTTTCTTGGAATCAGAGTGCTACTTTGGAAGACTCTCCTATGCAATACTCTTGTGTTATGCTCCCCTCCTAGGGCCGGGGCAGGAGGAAGGATACTTTATGTTTTCTTGACCAGCAGGTATATGCTTGGAGGTGGCAGAATTAAGTGTCCAAGCCAGGCTAGATCTGCACATTTGCTCATGAGTTTTATTACAAAGCAAAAGTCAGACTGACATGGGCCAGAGACCGCTAGAGGTCTTTTGAGAGAAAATGCATCACCTGAATCTTGCATGTTTCTGGTGATCAGACATTCTCCAGTTCTGATAGAGTATGTGCAAAACCTCTGATTTTAATGAAGAAACTACTCACAATAATATATACTTGCTTAGGGACAGCAAAAAAGTTTTATTTTAAAAGGTATTACCTGCAGTGATAAACATCAGCCTATTTATCACTGTTTTGTATCATGCTGCCTAGAAAAGAAAAACCTCAAAGCCCCATAAGTGGAGTACAGTATATGATTTCTTTGAAACTTCATTAGGTGTAGGTTAACCCCTGTGAAATGCCTCCATCACATGGCATTACTGGGAAGAGGTGAAAACAACAAGAAAGCAAATCCATGGATTTCAGAGTGAAAATCCCTTAGGCTTAGTTTCTTCTCTGTTGGATCTACCCACATGAACATTTTATATTACAGGATTTTAAGTTTCACAACCTCTTCTGCTTTCTTCATCACAGAAGATTTTACATTAAGAGTTTTGCATGTTTGACAAGAGAGGAAATAAAAGGAGGGTGATGGGGTGTCTCTTGCACTGGTTGGTGTCCCTTCTCTGGGCACAAATTCATTCAATTATTTAATAGGCACTAAGAGTCTATGATTTGCTTGGGTAGGGCAGGAAGACAAAGATGAGAGTGACATGGTCCCCACTCCAAGAAGACTATTATCTACTGGGGGAGACAGCCCACGTTGTAGATAAATAACGAATCAGTTATAAAAGATACATGTACAACGTGCCGAAAGGTTTCAGAAAGGAATTCACTCACTAATTTTGGTGAGAGATGGTAACAACTGTTTGCTCTGGGTCTTGAAGGGCAAGCCCGAGGTTACTAGAAAAAAAGAGTGTTTGAGGCAGAGAGAATAGATCAGGCGAAGGCATGGAGGTGTGAAAACATTGCTCAAGCCTGGGGCATGCAGACTTTCCAAGAAGGCTTCAGCCCTAGGCTCACAGAACACAGAGAAGAGTTTCTGAATGAGGCTGGACAAGGTATGTCTTGCTTTTTTCTTTACCCACAAACAATCTTTTATGTAAAACAGAGTCTCTGTTTTCCATTTGTTAGTCTCAGAAATATCCAAATTCACTGATCTAACGGGTCCTTATAATTGAATACTGCTCTATAACCACATGGTAATTTTTAGCTATGCTTAAAGTTATGGTATGAGATGAAACTGTTCCCCCAACTCATCCCCCAAGAGAATTCAGTCTACAGGGGTGCCTGCGCCATGCTCTTCCCACCGTGCGAACACATTTAAATTTCCTTCGGAATGTGTCCAGTAAGCAAGTCATACCTGGAAGGAATGTCTACGTTCTTTCTGCTCCCATCTAACCCAAGGTGATTTTTCACCATTTACATCTCTTGTCATTTAGAAATTCAGTAATGTAAATCATTTGCTATGTTATCCATAAATCTTATGCACATGTACATCTTGACATCCTAAACCATCCCCCATGTACAGTTTGTGCATCAAAAGTCTACAAAGGCTGGGTGCGGTGGCTCATGCCTGTAATCCCAGCACAGCACTTTAAAAAGCCAAGGTGACCAGATCACTTGAGGTCAGGGGTTTGAGACCAGCCTCGCCAACATGGTGAAACCCCATCTCTACTAAAAATACAAAAAATTAGCCAGACGTGGTGGCATATGCCAGTAATTCCAGCTACTCAGGAGATTGAGGCAGGAGAATCACTTGAACTTGGGAGGCAGAGGTTGCAGTGAGCCGAGATTGTGGCATCGCACTCCAGCCTGGTGACAGAGTGAGAATCTGTCTCAAAAAAAAAGAAAAAAAAAAGGTCTACATGGAACAATTGCATTTTCCTCTTCCCTTTTCAAAGTTTCCCAGATAATTTTAAATGTTTTGTTTCAGTGTTCCACCAGAAGCTTCGATGTATGAATTTCTAAGGAAAAAAAAGACAACTAGAACATTTTTTTCCAAGTGTGCATAATATTCTAAAAGTGGTTATAAAAAATAGACCAACAACCAAACAGATAATCTCTATCAGGCAAACATGGGTTTTGGTACTATTAGTATTTGTTTTCCCCACTCAACAGAAGCAAAATCAATTGGACAAGCGGCCTAGTCGATTCAAATGAACTTTGCAAACTATCACCCTGTCATAATAATATGCACTGAAACGCCTGCCCGAACTGCTTACATAACACGGTTCTTATCACATGAGATTTATCAGCAACCGCATTTTTCTTAGTAGGCTGGAGCCCAGTGAAGTCAATGGTGAAAGAGTCCTATTAATCATAGTTGAACTTCGCGTGCTATCTGTGATACCTTGTAAAAAGGAGGGTGATAAAAAAGATGCATAGTGACACTGACTGTCAGAAATGCTTACGGGATGATGTGCCTGTATCAGATGGCTTTGCAAGTTGGATTGGCATTCAACATTCTACAAGTGGAGCTTAGGAAAAAAAAAAAATAACAATGCTACAAATCTGGGAAGGAATAGCTCCAGGCTTCTGCCAGTCCCTGGTTATTTTAGACCTGGCGACAGGGAGTGAATGCATGAGAGACTGCCAAGGCAGCCATTTGAAACTGCAAATTCAGGAGGCTGTGACACCCAGGCAAAAATCTGTCTCCCCCTTCCACCCTACTCCCCAAACCTCACCGCATCTAGAAATGCAATTTCTGTGAGAGTCCCTTGCTTGGCATACCAAAAACAGCTTATAAATGTCAGCACCTCGCTCATTAATTTTGTTTTTTGTTTTTTTCTGAGACATGGTCTCACCCTGTCATCCAGGCTGGAGTACAGTGGTGTGATCACAGCTCCCTGCCACCTTGACCTCCCAGACTCAAGAAATCTTCTTACCTCAGCTTTCCAGGTAGCTGGGACCACAGGCGTGCACCCACATGCTTGGCTAATTTTTTATTTTTTGCACAGATGGTGTCTCACTATATTGCCTAGGCTGGTCTTGAACTTCTGGGCTCAAGCCATCCTCCTGCCTTGGCCTCCTAAAGGGCTGTGATTACAGGCATGAGTCACCATGCCCAGCTTCATTCCTTTTTTAATGCACATACACGTTCAGGCTGTTGTTCAGTTGTCAGACTCTTCTTCGTGTATCTGTGCAACAGTCTCATCTGTCAAAAACGTAAATATCAGGAGGGCAGCCCCTCTGTTGGCACGTTGCCTATATTCTGCATGTCTCAGTGTTCGGTGAGAGTTCTAAAATAATGAGGCTCGAACTTGTTTATGAAAGGCTGTTATATTATATTATATTATCATTTTGGGTGACGGTCTTCTCCCAATAGTTTTGTCTTGAAGCAACAGTTAAAGGGGTAATAGATGGTCAAGTGAGTTATGCTGGTATAACTAACTTGGGCTAAAAACAGTGCCTGATACACAGACTCAGTAAAAACTTACAAAAAGAGAGGAAGGAAGAAAGGAAGGAAGGAAGGAAGGAAGGAGGGAAGGAAGGAGGGGAGAGTAGCAATGAAGGAAGGCAAGAATGAAGCAAGGAAAGAAAATGACCCTGGATAGAACATTAATTTAAAACATAAAAGACCACCCATCCAGATTATTAGAATATCTGGGAAAGATGAGTTCTTTCTGCTCTCATGAGATGTGGTAGGCAGACTCATGTTCTTCCAAAAACATCCACAGTTTAATCCCTGGAACTTGTGAAAATATTATTTTATATGGCAAAAGGGGTTTGCAGATGTGATTAAATTAAGGATCTTAAACTGGAGAGAATATCCTGCATTATCCAGGCGAACTCAATGTATGCACAAAAATCTTTATAAGAGAAAGAGGGGGCAGGAGAATGAGGGTCAGTGGAGGAGACTGGGAGACAGGAGATGGGAAGCAGAGGTCAAAAAGAAGAGATCTGAATGTTACACTGCTGACTTTGAAGATGGAACAAGAGGCCGGGAGTCAAGGAGTGCAGGTGACCTGTGGAAGCTGGGAAAGGCACATCAATGAATTCTTTCTAGGACCTCTGGAAGAAATCCTGAACCATCAGATAATAAATTTATGTTTCATGCCACTACATTTGCAGCAATTGGTTACAGCAGCAACAGGAAAGTATTACATAAGATTTCCATTTTGTTTACCAGGGGCTTATGGAGACATTTTTGTGTAATTTTTAAAAAAAACTGTTCTGTGAGCTTGCTTCCTTTATGTAAGCATTTTTATAAACTTCAGGAAGTCAGAGGAGGTTTGTTATACAGTTCATCACAATAAAATTCTTGTCTTCTGCTTGTTTCCTGCTAATCTACAAGCCTAGATTCTAGATTTAGACTAGAACTGCACTTATATTTCTCATGTAATTTTTAAGAACAACCATCTACCATTTGATAACTTTTCTTCTAGAAAGCATATTTCCCCAGCATATACACTAGTGTGAAGCACATACCTACATATAGTCTGTAAAGACTTATCATTTTAACCTTTTTTTTTTTTTTTTTTTTTT
>NW_012101476.1:4529433-4581826 GCF_000951045.1 Mandrillus leucophaeus
ATTCTCCTGCCTCAGCCTCCCAAGTAGCTGGAATTACAGGCAAACACCACCAAGCCCAGCTAATTTTTTGTATCTTTAGTAGAGACAGAGTTTTACCATGTTGGCCAGGCTAGTCTCAAACTCCTGACCTCACGATCCACCCCCCTCAGCTTCCCAAAGTGCTGGGATTGCAGGCGTGAGCCACCATGCCCAGCCAACCTATCATTTAATCTTAAAAATCACTTACTAAGTGCTTAGCATGTGCTAGATAAGTGCCATTGCAGAGGAGGCCACAATAAGCATGCCACAATGAGCATGCATGTACACAGAATAATCACTCAACACAAAAAGACCAAGTGACCCAAAGTCATACACAGTGGCACTGTATAGAAGTGCAAAGGCTTGGACAGCTGATATTGAGAAATCCTTCTCAATAAATAAAACAGAATTTCATCTGGGCCCTAGTTTGTTCAGATTTCCTCAAGTTCAGGAAAACAGTATGAGTAAGGAGTTGTGGTCATGTAAGTATAAGACATATTCTAGAAATGGCAAGAAGTCAAGGATGGTTCAAGCACAGTGTATGAGTGTGTCTGGGTCTTGAATGTATGGGTAGGCAAAAGAGTAGTACACATGAAACACATAAAGGGTAGGATAAGTTCTGTTCATAGTATTAAAAGTCCTGTTAAAGAATGTGGACTTTCTTTTGTATATAATGAAATAAAAAATTAGGGAAATCTGGGAGTGCAGTGTCATTCAGGTTTGTGTGAACTCATACTTTGACTTTTGACATTTAAAAGCAGGTTTAGCAATGGGCAATGGTTAAGTTCAAAATTGGGGTGAGAAACATCACACAATACCTTCCAGATTGTCCAAACCACTTCTGACAGTGGCTGGCAGGCACAGGTTCTACTTTCCCAAAGCCAGGCTCTAGAAAATACACAGCTCCCTCATTTAGGAAAATCCCATTTAGTTACAGCTGTTCTTCAAAGAGTCACTGTTACAGAGCTTTGAAACTGGAAAAAGACCTTTTTATTCACTCTTGGCTGTTTTTATTTAGTGGTGGTAGTTTTCTTTTTTCTTTCCATTTAAATGCAAACAAAAGGAGAGCAAGAAAGAAGATTGTGAGGTTCCTTGTAGATTCCTAAATCATATTCCCAAACAGCTCCTGACAAGGAGGAGGAAGACAAAGAGGAAGAGTAGGAGGGAGGGGAGGAGAAGGAAGAGGTGTAGAGAGAGGAGGACAAGAGTAAGAAGGAGGAGATAAAGAGGATGAGGATGAGGAGGAGGAGGAGAAGGAGGAGGAGGAGGAAGAGGAGGAGGAGGAAGAAAAAAATTATGAGAATGCCTAGCCCTCATCATCTGTTCAATACTAGTAGCAGGAGGGAAACGTATTAGGCAAAACCATATGAAACCGCTGTTTCTGTGGGTAAATATGGTCAAATATCAGCAAGTGGCCTTAGCTGTACCCATCATTCTCCCCCCCTTTCCACCCTTGAGATGAGTTTCTCCTCACTACTGCAGGACTCCACACCATCTCAGTACAGCAGATGAGTCCAACAAGAGCACTGGTCGTGGATCCTGTCCCCTTCACAACGTCACTCTGGCCAGGGACAGCATGAGGAGCACACAACTACACTCCCCATAACCTAAAAATGCCATTCTGGTGGCAGCATCCATGATGACTGTTTGGATCATACAGCGAAAAAATCAAGAGGGCCAGTTTCTGTAGAGAACACACATTTAAATGAAGAATCTGTTAGAGCTGCTATTGGATTGCAACATGACTGCTTGAATAAAACATTCTTTTCCTTATACAGGATAGAAAATTTTGGAACATGAAAAACGCTATACTTCTCAAATGTTATTGCTTAAATGCTCAATTTATGTAAGGAATTTTAAAGCTAAAAGTAAATACAATGTAGCTCAGTTAACATTTAGCCTCATTATTTTTCTGTAGGTTTTTAAACATGTACATATTTGCTCCTCTAGTCAATGTGTTAATTTGCCAAGATCTATAAAGATATTTCTCTTGAAAAGTAAAATGGATAAACATGCGTCTGTTACTAGATTAGCAGAATGACAGAGTATTGTTGAGTATTGTGTAATGGCCTGTTAAAATACAGTAACAATGAAAGTAAACTATTAGTCTTGCTCTTGGTGCTACCTTATCTTAATTAATAAGTGTGGAACTAACATTTCAAGAGACAGGAAGAATGACAATAAGCCCCTTTGCCATCTTATCATGCCCACAGCTTATAAACCAGAGGAAACTGAACTTTACTATTTAGTCATGACAAGATCATATTATTATAACAGAAGATTCCTAGTCTGAGGGTGCTTTACGGGGACAGGCAAAGAGATCAAAGGTTACCAATGTACCCAGAAGTTGATTTTTTTTAATTTGATATTTAAATTTTAGAATAATAGAATAAAATAATAGGAGTAAAATAATAAAATGCACTTTATTTATCAAGGACCCAAATCACAAGAAAATCGGAGAAAATTCACATGAGGCAAATTGTCATTAAGTATGATATTTTCCCTCTCTTAATATATTATAGAGTTTCTCTCATCAATGAAGGAATTGCTTTTTAGAGCAATAAAACCCCATGGAATAATTCAATTTGTTCATGTTAGCAGAGGGATTTTCCAATAATGAATTGAGTTTCATGAGAAAGACAGGACACATTTTCATAGCTATGAATAAGGATTAAACCAATAGAAACTTCCTTCCCTGTTCAGACAAGTAATGTAGTGACAACGGAACACTTTCCCTTTGTGGTCAAGTCATGACAGAATGGAGATACATTTAAGAAAACAAACTATGAGGGAAACCACATTTCGGTTCTGCTCTTGGATGGCAATTTAAGCCAGAGGAGGCCACTCCGGGGATTCCCTGCCTGCTTTCTTCTTCCCTTACTTCCTTTCTTCATTGAGGTCTTTCGACTTCACTTTTCTTGTCAATTGCATCATGTTATAAGAATGAAATCATGAGTCACAAGATGCAAGCTAATAGCAATCTAAACAATGTTGATAAGCATTCTGTGGGAAATGGGAAAACCAGCCAAATAAATGGATATGGTAATGATGGCATTTTCAGAGTTACGATGGCAATCCGCTGGCTTTGCCAGATTCACTTTCCGCCCATTTCTCCTGAAGTGTCCTTAAAAACATATTAAAAGATGCCAAAGGGCAGTAATACTACATAAGAAAGTGTCAACTGAAATATTACTAATATTTGGGAGAAATTGCCCCAATCTCAAAACAAGATGTATCATATTGAAGACGGAATAATATCCAGTCATGCCTAGACTTCGGAAACTTGACAAAGTGGAATGATGTTGGGTGAATGACAGTTAGGCAGCAGCAGTTTTGTCTGGCATCTGCATAACAACTTGCTCTTAAGTTCCACATCTGTAAAAAGGGATTCTAGCAGCACCGGGTGGACTCTGAGAGATGACTCTTTCAGTATAAGACACATACCTATACACATATCAAGACTTTAAAAACATCAAGACTAAAGCAAAATATTCTCATCAAAAGTCAGATTGGGAATTTAGCTGACTTGTAACATTTCATTTCTTAGAAAAAAAAAAGAGATCTGAGTTACATATGAAAAATGTTTCATGATGCTAAATCTGGATGGTGGGTTTACCTTTGTCTAACGCTCCCAATCTTTGGACAGAGGCATTAAGTTTGAGATATCTCATATTTTACTAACAGCTGGTTTCCCTAGCCAGACTCTCTTTCACAGCTTTAAACTTCAGAAAAAAATGAAGTTAAAAATTTCTTTTTATTCTGAAGGAAATAGGTAGTTACTCATGAATTCTGTACGCAGCCAGATGGCTTTCAGATTTTAAGGCAACTGTAAGTCTTGCTTGGACATGCAAGGTCTCTCAAAATATACCATCCATGCGCCAGTTCTGAAAATGTATGTAAATATATTCCAGTGATAAGTGAGATGAATCAAAGGCAAGAACTTACGCATGGCAGGCAAGTCCAAGGACAAAAGGACAGTGGTGAGCAACTGACCAAGGTGAGCCCATAGAATCACATCCTAGTAACAGTTATAAGTGAAGCTGCAAAGTTAAACATGCATGTTAAACAATAGTTTTTGGAAGAATCTATTTACGGTAGCAATCATCAGGGTCTGGAATTCTATGTGGCACAAAGATTAGTCAGAAGGTGGGTGGGGAAAAATGAAATGCCCTAAATTCATCACTAAAAATAAGGAAGAATAAAAAATGGTGGCCCTTGAATTAGGTCATTCGAGTACACAAGACTACTTTTTTACCTTCCAGAAATATACCTTCCTCATCACTGGGAAAAATAAAAGCAGAAAATAAGACAAAGAATTCTGGAAAAAGGCACAAACATAGAATGTACAAAATATGGCAGAAATTAGCCCAACTATTTTGGTTAAGACAAAAAACGTCCTCTTTCAAGAAATTTGCTTCCACTCCACTCTGTCTAAACAGAGACGCTTATTCTACTTCTGCTGGCTTTGGCCTAGTTGCTCGGTCTTTCCTTTTTGTGTTTCCCAGTCTGTTCGCTTCTTAGCTTCAGAAATTATGTCTTCCTGTAAAATCCATATGCTCAACATATTTTAGTCATAGAGGCTGAAGCCAGTATCCTTAACACCCCAAATCTCACTTGAAGGATTCTCAGGTGAGCGTCAGTCCTAAAAGGATATGGTTAAGGCTCCTTAGCACCCTTCCCTATTTGACCATCCTAAGGAATGAAGTCAGAGAATTTCCAGAGCACACTGATCACCCCTATTTTCTTTCTGTTCAGAATATTCAGGCCTCCAAATCTTGGTACATTTATCTTTTCAGCCACTTGTAAGTTCAAAGACAGTAGAAACTATAACATGGGCCTCATAACAGCAGGATGGGAGAAAATCTAAGTCTTCCCAAACCCAAATTTCATGTTTCTCCTCCCTGATAGACTCAGCCCCTCACAGTTTCTGTAGGACTTGCAGGAACCAATCTTTTGTCAAGAAACAAGGAACAGTCTCCTCTTGTGCTATCTCTCAAATCATGGCCATGTTCTTTTATTTAGTTATTTCCAGAGTTAAGATTTATGCTCCTTGAAGACAGAAACCGTTTCTTACCCTTCCTGATTCCCATTAGATTGGGCACATTTTCTTCTACTTAGAAGGTTAAATACATATTTGCTAAATGGATTTAAACTTGAAAATTGAACTGCTTGAGTTCACCCTGTGTTAGATTACTCAAGAGGTTAGATGTCAGGTTTTATAATTAGGAAGATGGTCACCTCCGTGATGCCATTACTGTCAGACTAGACAAGAAGATTCAGAAAGTGTATGTGGTGAGTGGCAGGTGTGGAGTTGGGGGAGCAGCGAAACTATTTGAAAATGCTGGAATTATTCCACTCAAGGAAGAGAAGGATTAAGAACAGGATGGCGGGATAGCAAGGTGCGCTGGAGAGAGAAAGCATTTATTTCACGTGGAAGGCACAATCATACTAGGTAACAATTACATTTGACTGGGCAGAAGGAAGGATTTCTTAACTCAGTGTTAAACGATTTAGACAGGTGCCCTGTAGACTCTTTTTCTAGAGAGCTTTCAAAATGGAATTGCCATCTATCCCTTCCAAATGTTTTAATCACAGGGCTTTCTGGGAAGGTATGCATAAATTCAACACTGTATTTTATTTGTAATTCTGAGAATGTGTGGTATGAACAACATCAAACGTGAGCTTTGCAACAACTAAACTCTGAACAATTTGATTTTCTTTTTGATTTTCTTGTATTTAAAAAATACATTGGCTGGAGTCAAGTTCTAAGTCAAATCTTTAGTGTGGATTTAACCAGGTTGCGTTTGAAAATACTAGCCAGTGCGTGGCACTGCACATTGTATACGTTGGAGAAATGTCCAGGAGTGGGCACTCTGGGAGACACAGGAGCAGCCAGGGAAATTTTCTGTCTTTGTCAAATGCAATGAATTGCATTCACCAGGCCCCTTGTTTAAATGTGTTATGAAAGTGACACAGTGTTTACTTTCCATTATGAGAAAGTACATTGCCGTGCAGGCTTGGAATTAACTGTTTTCATTTGATTACCTAAAGTATAACTCCCTGGGATGTGAGTACAGTCATCCCAGTTATTCTCCTGGATACAAAGAGACAGGTAATTAATGGCCCCTTGTGCATCCCGGCAAAGACAAAAAAGGAACAGGAACGGCCCTGGGAGTGAGGAGTGTGAAAAGTAAAGGATAAAATCTTAGTTTAATTTTCTAGACAATGCATCTGAGGGAGGTGGGAGAGAATTAACGGCAAAGCAGTCATAGTTCTTCATTTCCCCTGACCCTGATCTTCACCCAGAGTGTGGCGGAGATAAGAAGATGCTGGAACAACACTGTCATGAGGACAGCTGCTTTCTTCTGTGTGTTTGTGGAAAAGCAAATCATGTTTCCGTCGCAAACAATTATGTGATCTCAATTTGAATTGGAAACAAACGCTTTCTCCTTCACAAGCAGTGATGCATTGTCACTCAGAAAACCCTCCACTCACTAAGATGAGGAGAGATTTCTCAGCACAAACGACCAACTTGAGAGGGCTGGGGCTGAAGTGGAGGGCATTTGTATGACCCCTTGTCTAGGCCTGCCCACTTGGACATGCATATATAAGATCTTTACCTACCATCTTATTCAAAGAGCAGACAGAAGCCCTCCAGTCTCAGGCTTGAGGAAGTGAGCAGACAGTGGCATCGTGGCACAGAAGCGCAGGTTAAACCCAAGGTTTCATGGAAGGAAACGGGTTCACACACAAAGCAAGTGTTTGCTCTGTGTCTTGTCCGGGAAAGTAACCCACTGTGTTCAGAGACTCACAGAAAGGCCTGTTTGTTTTTTCCCGTCTGAGGTTGGTCACCAGATTCGCTCAGGGAGATGGCCCCTCAACCGAGCAAAGGAAAGAGTGGCCCTTGGGTCCAAGCTAGTTGACATTGGAATCAATACCTTTGCTTCTAGTGGAGAGTGAATGATTCTATTAGAGTCATACTGTGGCCTCTGGGATCCTCACGTTGGAAGGTGTAGCGGGTGGTGCTCATTTCTGGGTCTAGCTGGGAAATTCCTGCTGGCCGGTGAGCAATCCCAAGCTTTTTAATTGCCTCAGCTGCTGGTAGAGGCAGGGAGGTGCACTGGCCCCCTCCATTGGTCTTTTTTCTATCAGCCACCCCCTACTTGGTTTACTAATTTTCTTTTTTGGAAGAGTTGGAAGAGTGCGTCTTCATTGGCTTGTTCTGGGTTAGGCTGCTAGAAAATTAGATCCTATCTGGATGAATGAATAAAAGAGATGTATGCTGTCAACTGGAGGAGGTCAGAGGCTATGCTAGACCTGCTGAATATAATACGCAAGAAGTAGAACTATTGAATAAATAAAGGAAGGAAGAAAGGAAGGAAAGAAGGAACGTATCCAGCCTCCTCTAAGGATGGCAGTAAAATGGTTCCCTCCCACCCAACTCGTCCGACTCACTCATTATCTTGCAGCCTTATCAATTCTTTCTCCAAATTTCAGGTTGCTGAGAAAAATCTTCCATCCATTCAATTGTGAAAGGAAAATAAATCTTGGGGTCCCCAAATCACTAAGCTAAAGAAAAAAGTCAAGCAGGGAACTGCTCAGGGCAAAACTGCCTTTCATTCTACTCAAAGTCACTCCCCTGCTCACTGGCATAAATTCATATCTGATTGTCTCCTTTGGAGAGGTTCATCAGAAACAAAAGAATGCAACCATTTGTCTTGAATCTGCCTATGACCTGGAAGCGCTCTCCCCATTTCCAGTTGTCCCGCCTTTCCGGGCTGAACCAATGTTCATCTTACCTATGATGATTGATGTCTCATGCCTCCCTAAAATGTATAAAACCAAACTGTGCTCTGACCGCCTTCGGCACGTGTCATCGGGGCCTCCTGAGGCTGTGTCACGGGTGTGTGTCTTCAACTTTGGCAAAATAAATTGTCTAAATTAACTGAGAGCTGTCTCAGATATTTGGGGTTCACACAGGAAACTGTCAGTCATAATGCCCTGATGATTAAGTTGAAGGAAAGTTGAATTACTGCTTGCCCAGATCACCACAGTGGCCTCTACTTGTTTAAGGCAAGTCTACATTAGTTGCTTACTTTATTGAGCCACATCTTTAGATGCCTCCTGCAATGGGACTCTTGCAGAAGGAAGCTAACACTGCCAGTACTCTAGAGGAGTACAAACCAGTCTTCTGGGTGGCATTCAGCTGAGGAAATGTGAGCTTAGGAATTTCAGGTATGGATCTGAATCTCCATCCTACATACATTCAACCATGTGTGCACGCACACACACACACACACACAGACCACACACACATTGCATGTGCACAAATGTTGCTCCATTTAAACAAGCATCTCTTAATTTATATCTGAAATGTCACTCTCATCTGAAGGAGAGCATGATGATGCTTTCTTGGTTTTAAAGACAGGAGAAAGGAGAACATAAGAGACGTAATCCTGTAAGTGGAGAGGCATTCTGGAGGGTAGGAAAACCAACACATATAGGGAGAATAGGGGTCAGTGAAGAGGCATTTCCACATTGCACATCTTTGTCCTGCAGACATCAAAAAATCAGAGCCGTCACACTGCATTAAAAGTAATCAGCCTCCTAAAATGCAGCACTGTTCACCACATCTCATTAGAAGACACACTTGTTCAAGTGTGTGAGAGTCTCTGGCAAGTGAGAGTAAAGAGGCAAAGAGGGCGTATATGTACATAATTCTGATCAGTGGCAGGACATTTTTGGATTCTTTGTGTCTGAGAAGACAACGGCAGTTTAGCACAGAAGTGCAGGTTAAACATAAGGTTAACCCAAACTTAACTGTGAGGTTGGAATGCTCCCTTACCAGAGCATAGCACAATGGGAATGCTCTCTTCCTTCTAAACATAACTCTGCTTCTTCCCACCTCCCATTTTCCTAACATATTTACAGGAGAAGGCATTTCCCCCGTTGGTATACAAATGGAAGCTGACATTGGGTTTGTAGCGTTTTTATGTGGTCCTTTGCACAAACCCAGGGATTAGAATAAGCCTCAACATAAGCCATAGGGAAGGAGCATAAAAAATGATTCTAAACTTCACCTCTGCCCAGCTGACACCTGTAAGGCACAATTGTGTTTTAAAGATAACACTTTGGAATGGCTCAGGTACATATAACGCCATATGCAAGGCTTTCAGATGGTGGCAAATGCCATCAGTACTTACGATCCCTGTAGGCAGGTTTTCTCTTGCTGTGTTCAAGTTTGAATGGAATATAAATGCACCATTAAGGCTGCCCTAGAAGTACAGAGAGCAGTTGTTGCATAGTTAAGCAAAAAGGCAGCATTTTATGTCTGATAGAGCAGTCATCTTGCAAACAGCAAATTGGTAGAGAGAGGCAGGGGAAAGAGATGTATGGAGAGTAACCTCAACAGGAGAGGGAGATGGAAGTTGCAAGTTCCTTTGAAATAACATACTGTACCTTATCAAGCTTTTAGAGAAAAAAAAAATGCAGATTCTTTTCTAGGCTTAGAAGTAAGGTGCTTATCCCTCATCCTCCCACCCCAGCACAGGCAGGAAAGCCACTGTGATCACCACCACCATTGTTAGTAAGAAAGGGGGAAAAGGAGAAACAACCCTCCTTCACTACAGTAAACAAAGTGAGTTTAGCCCGTCACAGTGAATGATGAATGGCTACCCATCACTTTCCTAGGGAGAGAGAAACCCAAGATTGTGTATCAATTTTTATAATTTTAAGGCTGAAAGATAATAACTCTGCAGAAATGGAGCAGACTATATAAAATCCCCTCTGAAAATGTGATTACACGTAAAAATCCATAAAAATGTACAAAGTGATAGATGAACCAAAACTAAACAAATGCAGTTTTTTATCCTTTTGGAACTGAGCAGAAATAGCATATGTAGAGAGAATGATTTTATTTTGTATTTTTAAAAGAAATATTTGGAACTTAATTGAATTATCCTTCTGGTGGGAATTGAAATTTTCAGACGGAATATCGGATTGTATTTTAAATTGAATTCCATATTGGGGAGATGAAGAACGGACCATCAGCGAAATATTAACAATAAAGTTGACACATTTCAATAAACAACTAAAAGAAGCTGAGCATAATATAAGCTAGCACAGCTTCTTCCTACATTCTCCTAAACCCCCAAAGGGTCTATATTAACTATTCTTGATAATTTGGATAAGGAAATCATCTTTGGTCAATTTTAATTAAATCTAGTTTACATTTATATTTATTTCTAGAGATTCTTAAAACAGATAAAAATTAAATCCTTTTCCTGTGGTCGCCCTGCTGAATGGACTGTTTCCCTTATACTTTCGACTTCATACTATTAGTGAATCTAGAACAGGTATTGAAATGCTTGTGTCATTCTGCATATTCCTCAGAAGTGACCAACTTAATCCTGGATTCTACATACTCCATCTTTCCAATATATATTATTTTTATTAAATTATTTTGTTTGAGTTGAGACTTCAGGAATTTCACGACTCCCCATTAGGTAAATTTAACCAGCATCAGTATATATAATGAAATGTGCTTGCATTTTTTACATTTACGAATCACACTAACAATTTGTTTGATAATTAGGGTTGATGAGAAAAATGGCTTTCTTCTCTTAACTTTGAAAATCTTGCATCAGAAGTCCTTAGAGATCTATTTATAAATTTTTAACTTATAGTTATCAGCTAGTATGGACACCCCTGTACAGTATAATCAATGTTTTTCTTTTTTACCATTTTCCCTGGAATCTGGGTAAACTGTTTTGTAAATATAGTGGGTTCTCTTCTTTCCCTTCCCTTCCCTTCCCTTCCCTTTCCTTCCCTTCCCTTCCCTGCCCTGCCCTGCCCTGCCCTTCCCTTCCCTTTCTTCCTTGAGACAGAGTCTCTTTGTCACTACTCTTTCTTTTAAGAGACAGAGTCACTTTGTTACTACTCAGGTCACTCAGGCTGAAGTGCAGTGGTGCAATCATGGCTCACTGCAACCTTGAACTCCTGGGCTCAAGCAATTCTCCTGCCTCAGCCTCCCAAGTAGTTAGGATTAAGGCATGTGCCGCCATGTCTGGCTAATTTACAAAAACATTTTTTTTTTTTTTTTGAGAGACAGGGTCTTGCTACATTGCCCTGGCTGGTGTCAAACTCCTGGGCTCAAGTGAGCCTGGCTGCCTCTGCCTCCTGAAGTGCCGGGATTATAGGCATGAGCTGCTGCACCTGGCCAGAATCATTTTAATACACAATTTTAGCACATTATTTACATCAACTAGATTTAGGGCAAATACAGAGACTAAGTTAGCAGCATCCCAATCAAAGCTGTATTTTTAAATGGCTGTAAGGAAGAGCAATGTGCCACCTGTTCACATCACCTTTGCTTACAGGAAGCTGTTTCCTCCACACCCCCAGAAAGAAGTCTGGACAAAGGGGTGAAGGTCTGGAAACTGACAAGGAGGACTCAGAGAAGGGACAGGGAGAACCGGATAGTGAGGACGGGTTGGAAAAATAAATTCCAGAGCGAAGACGAGTTGGAGAGATGAACAGACCTTCGATTTATTGCTAATTTCGTTAATATAGGATGACTCTGCAACCTTGGTTAAAAACTCATTCAAGTTGTATAAACTTCCACCCTTCAACGGCCCCAATTTCGAATAGGAGAGCCTTGGTAGGAGCTAACGATATGCTCGGGGCACTGATGTGCCTGTTATCAACAGTATGAACCGCAATTCATCTTACTAAACACCTTGGACAGAATCCAGCTTGAGACTCAGAAAGCTCTTTGGGATAAAAGATGTTGTCACTAAAGAAACCCTGTTTGCTTATCAAAACAAAGGCAACCAATTAATAGTTTTATCACTAATACTATTACCCCGAGGGCTAAAATTAGGTTTATTTATTTATTTTAAGTTCAACATTCTAAATTCCACCCTAATGCACAACAAGGTACAGCTCGTGTTACAAATGAATAACTTAATTAAAAAACATTGATTTTGCTCATTGACTGCTGCAAATTTTATTAAATATTAATGATAACATTTTGTATTTTTTATACTAGTCATGAAAGTTTTATGCACTCTTTCCCCTACAGCAGCCTTAGATTTCATGACAAAATCTTAGGCAGCTCAAAGTACAAACATAAATATTGCATTGGCCAGCTTGGTACAATCTATGTGTGTACATAAGCCGATAAAAGGATGTGTGTACATTTACCCAAATGTGAGTGAGTGAGGAAAGCTGACATAAGGCATGCAAGGGAGAAACTTGAATGAAGAAAGTTCATGTTTTATTTTAACCACCAAGAAAGGTCACCCAGAAAGAAAGTCCTGGAACCAGCGTCCCGTGAGACAAGACCTCAGAACCTCTCACCACGTGTGTCCTTTGCCCAGATTCTGCCTATGGAATTCAAGGCACAAAACACTGCTCCATAAACCAGATGATTTTACAGGTTTCAAGTCTACGGCAAGAGGTTTCACCAGAAGGACAAAATTCTCCTCTTCCTCACCCCACGGGTGCAAAAAAAAAAAAAAAAAAAAAAAAAAGAAAAAAATTCAATAAAAGTCACCAGGCTATGGGAGAGCCTTTAACATTTTTGCAGTTTTTTTTGTTTTGTTTTGCTTCTATGGGTTTATTTTACATGTTTATATTACAGTCTGCGTAGCCTTGCGTTGTTATCTATCTAGATGGACTAGAAGTCACCCTTATCTGGTTTTCTCCAAGCTTTTAATGGGAAGCATAAATGTTTGGGATCAGCTAACAGCTGTGTGCAGTGAATCAGGCAACACCATGATTTGGAATGTTTTTCTATTATTTGGAAAATTGTACTTAAAAGAATCCGTAAAGCACTCAGTAGAATGTCGTTTCTTTGAACTTCAGCAGTGACTGATTTTTTTCCTCCTTTGTATCTCAAAGTCATTTAGAAACAAGTGAGAAGTTAATTTGTTGAAGTCATTTCCTCACATCACCTCCCAGGTCAGAAAGAGAGCTCTGGCCTCTGTGTTACATAGTCTTTCCAAAACGTAACCAACTTCCTTAGGGATACAATCATAGCAACCTAGACTTGAAAACAAAGCTGGAGTCTGATTAAGTACTTGCCAAAGAGATTCCAGCCATAGTCTACATAGTTTGCAAATACCCATGTAGGGAAAATTGAGGGAGAGAGGAAGGGAAGGAGAGGAGCTTTCCAAAGGAAATACTTCACATGGAAAACATCAAGCATTTTGTAAAATGAGTAATTAAAAGACAGAATAGAATATTTTTAAGATATAAGCTTCTTTGAAATGCAAAATAGAAATTTTTGTCAAATAGACAATGGAAGAGAATACGTGAAAATCAATGTACTCAATATCAAAGCTCCTATAATAGGAGACGTAGGGACCCGAGTATAGGTTTGCGTGTTTCAGCACTGTATTGGTTTGGGCTGAGTTATCAAGTTCCTGGCGATGTTTGCCTCTTTTCACTACTTCCTCTCTCCTTCAGCTCCCAGTGGCCCCTGGAAAGCCCATTTCTCCCCTTGCTCCTGGATCCTCGTGCTGCTGGTGGTCTCAGGTTCTTTTACATCCCCTGGTTCCACCCGGAAAGTTCTTCCTAGAAGTCTTTTGAAACACCCGATTTGGGATTTCTTTCTTTTCTTCCTTCCTTCCCTCCTCCTTTTCCTCCTTCCCCTTTTTCCATTCTGTTTCCCTGCTAGGTTTCTAACACAAGCAAAGAAGTGGTAGCTTCTACGAGGTGTCTTTTACAGACTGTGTTATGTAAAACAACTCCAGACATCAAGTCACAGGTGGCTTTAACAAAGAAATCTTCTAAAGAAAATAAACAAGGTAGGAACCATGACATTAGATTTGGCACATAGATTTTTAGTGAATTTAGAGATACGCAAAATGCCAGCGAGTTACATCAGTATCATTTCCCTTTCTGTTGTGGAATGAAATTTCTTTTCCTAATGAGGAATGCTCAGGGAAACAGAACAAAGCTAAAAAGGAAAGAATCCTTCTTGGCAATGGCATTTGACACTGGACCCCGGGGCATGCGCTCTGTAAGTTTGACACATTTTGAAAGTACCAGTGTCCTCAGCTCAGCTTGACTGTGAACCGGGTCTACATAGCCACCTTTAGTCCTCCCAGGGAATAAATTAAATCTGCATCTTGACTGTGTTGCCTGGAAGAGACTATTCAATTATTTATGGCGCAATAGCAGGGAGTTGCTCTTCTCTGCAAGTTGGGGGGTGGGGGTGGGAGTGTACACTGCCTCTTGTCTACTTCAGGCCACTGCGTTAGTGAGTCCAGTAATGTCTAGAGAAAATAACAAGGCTGGAGGCAACCAAGATATATTAACGAAAAAGAGGCAGTAAATCACTTTTTACTGTTTGGAGACTGTGCTCAGGCCAGTGCGACTGCCACCGTGCTCTGGTACTGCCTGGAACGTGGCAGATGTGCACTGATGCCTGACCGCAGAAGGCTGGGCGGGTGGTAGGTTAAAGACCACACGGATTTAAGGTTGAGGTTTTAAAAATGGAAATAGGAAAAAACTCAAGAATGTGTAACTAGGGATTTTACTAATTGGAGACTTCTGCTTCCCATTTTTGGTCCTAATTCACAGACTCAGTGTCATAATAGCTTCATGTTGAGAATCAGAAGACCCAACTCTGGGTCTCAGAGGGCTGACTTCCTGAAAGTTTTTGCTGTTTACTGGCATTTCGGAAACCACTGGAGCACATAGTCACTTGGAGAGCCACACCGGTATTTCCATGAGGGTGAGCCTTTGCTCTGGAGACTTAGCCCCTGGTCCCTGCTGTCCAAATTGTTTCAACATGGAAAAAAATAAAGAAAACTACTGTATAATTATTGAGAAGATTTAAATACATATACCCCAAGATACGCAATACATTTACACATCAAAGTGAAATAATCTCAATGACTTATGGCCTTTTTTTGTTTAATATACCAAATGTCCCTAGATTTAACGTACGTATCTTTTAAAGTATATTTATTAAATTCTATTCCTTTTCTTGAAGTAATCTTTAACAAAAATATTAAAGATGGATGTTATTCCTGATTTTTCTTAAGAATTCATAAAAATACATGAATATTGTGGCTTCTTGGTTAATATTATGTTAACCACCTCCTATTTCTTGGCAAGTAAGTTCTTAAATTTTAGATTTTAACGTAGTAGATAGGGCTGAGGTCTGGCATAATAGAAGATATAGGTAATCACAATGGCAATATAATAAACCATTTACAATTGGGCATTACTTTTTTTTGAGATAAGGTCTCACTGTCGCTGTGACTGATCCTCACACTCCTGGGCTCAAGCAATCCTCTCAGCCACTAGAGTAGCTGGGACCAAAGAAGCACGCCACTGCACTCAGCTATTTAATTTTTGTAATGACTCATGGCCGATTTTCTAAATGACTCCTTATGTTGATAAGGCGTGAGGAGAGAATGCAACATGGCAGAGGGGTACAGAGGAAGTAGACACCATACGAAAGTGAAGTTGGAGGATCCCAAAGGCTGCCTATTTTGTAATTTTTCATAAAATCAGGGATTAGAAAATGTTGTGTCTTAGTTGTTGGGACAGAGCAGAAATCTTATCCTAAAATATATATGCAGGACTTTCGTTGTCTCCATTTTTTTTTTTTTTTCCCCCAAATGAGGTCTCACTCTGTCACCCAGGCTGGAGTGTGGTGGCGTGGTGATCTTGGTGATCTTGGTTCACTGCAATCTCCGCCTTCTGGGTTCAAGAGATTCTCCTGCATCAGCCTCCCAAGTAGCTGGGATTACAGGCATGCGCCACCACGCCCAGCTAATTTTTGTATTTTTAGTAGAGATGGGATTTTACCATGTTGGCCAGGCTGGTCTCGAACTCCTGACTTTGTGATCTGCCCACCTTGGCCTCCCAAAGTGCTGGGATTACAGACATGAACCACTGCGCCCTGTCTGTTATTTTAGTTTCTAAGAGACATTATTTAACCTAATTTCATTGGAAGGATAATAGAAATCAAATATGTGATATTTACATGGACTTTTTCTCTTCTGATAACTCAAGACTTTTTTTAGACCTATCTAATCCCTCCAATATCCAAGTTAAGAGCCCAGTTTATTACATCATTTTGCTATTTAAAAAAGTAAGGCATGGAAAAAAAAGTTTTTGCTTTCTAGACAGATAGATAGAAATAGATATATGCATCAGTTTGGTTTGTCCTGATATTAGCACATGTTACTATAACATTGTTTTACATGTGTGGTACACATTAATTAGTTCTCTAGTCGAGAAAGAAATGTGCTAGGATTGGGGACATACCTACCATTGAAATTAGCATCAAAAATAAATTCTGTGAAGACCTACATATTTGGTAGCCATGAGCCACAAATTCTTCTCTTTTTCTACCACGTTTAAACTCTTTATTGAACTATAATATACATAGAAAAAAGTATACATATCACAAATGATACATCCACTGATTTCTATACCTTTTTCTTTTAACAACATAGTGATAAGAACATGCTCACAGGTTAAAGCAGGAGAGCAGCCAGTAGGAAGGAAGGAGACGAAAACTAGGAGAGTTTCCGTAGGTTGGTGGCAGACGGTAGATCTCAAAGACAGCAGCAATATCTCCCATCCCATCTGCTCTTCTGCCATGTGACCTTTCTACTCCCCCATCCAGGGCTAGAGTTTATTTCTTTACCCACTGGCACCTGGTTAGGCTCTGTAATTGCTTTGACCAATAGAATATAGCAGACATGAGACCTTGCCATTTCTTGGCACAGATCTTTAACTGGCTTGGGACCTTCTTCCTGCCTCTTGGAGTATTTGTTCTCAGTATGCCCTTTAATAAACCCAAGCCACACCGAGGGGCCTTATGAAGGTATTCTAGTCACACTCACCTGAGCTCCCAGCCAGCGTCAACTTCCAACCTTGCGTGTGAGCCATCTTGTATCTCTGGTCCAGTCAAGGCCATAACTGCAGCCCTAGCCAACATCTGACTTCAAGTGCTCAAGAGAGCCCAGTAAGAAATGTCCACATGAGCCCAGTCAAAGCACAGAACCAGGAGAGATCATCATCAATTATCATTTTACAGCCACTGATTCTGGGGGTGGTACGCTAAACAGGAACAGATAACTGGGACAGGTACCAAAACAGAGATCTAGGAATGTGACTTTTAGATATAGGAGGAAGGCAGAAAAGACACAAGAATAAGCAAGATAGTAGCTATATTTTTAGATTGTATGGGTGGGAAATTATAGGTGAGAATCTGGATACAATATCATTTGGTAAGAAAGAAAGAAGGATGGGAGAGTGGGTTTAAGAAAGGGACAAATATTTGTACTATCAGATATGTGGAAATGAAGACAAAATCCAGTAAAGGTCACTCCATACTTGAAGGCCATGCTGATGCTTAAGCTGTAAATCTGAAGAATACTATCTGCCTGGGGCTGGGATTTTCTCCATCTGTGCTCAGCTATCCAGGTCAGGAGAAGACAAAGAATATGAATGGATTGATCTTGCATTGCAGGTTTAAAGAGTAGATGAGGAAGGAAGAGAGAATGAGATAGCTGTGGGTTCTGGTAGGCTGGAGTTGAAGGCATGGCCCATGGGTTTTGGCCTGTGCAGGGAAAGAAAGTAAAGCTGGGAGAGGTGTGATAATAGAAATGAAAGAAATGAAAGAAAAAATAGATGCAGAAGTTTGAGGCCAATAAGATTAGCGATATGAAAAACGAGAATGAGAAAGCTGGAGAGATAGGCTGTGCTCCAAAAACAGAATATTACAGAATCCGTTGATGTGTTTGCATCTTTTTATGACATCGCTAGTAATTAAGAGTTTTACCTAGAAAATATTTAAAACCTAATTTAATAAATCAGTTGGCATTTCCACTTGTCAGTAATTTGTGAAATCTCTGGTTGGGAAGATGGTTCACAATGGAGGGTGAGACTAAATATTTGTCCACACCCATTGGTGGGTTGGAGTTGGCTCACGCCCACCTGAGGGAGCCCACTGTGTGCACCTTTTTCCATATCTGCACTCAGTGACATTATGTTGGTAACTGGAAATTGGCCATGGTAGAAATACTTACGCCACAGAAATATGCAGACAGTATAAATCAGAGCTTTTGTTTCCCAGACAGTAGGTTGTTGAACATTTATCAGCACACCACCACCCACAATCTCCCTATACTCTATTTACAATCAGTAAGATAATTTAATTTTGTCCATTTCTTATCAATATAGATGTATTTACTTATGCCTTAATCTGCATAATTACATCCAAAGGACACAAAAGAAGAGTATTTTACCACACTTTTTTTTTTTTTTTTTTGAGAAGGAGTTTCGCTCTTGTCAACCAGGTTGGAGTGCAATGGTGCGATCTCAGCTCACTGCAACCTCTGCCTCACGGGTTCAAACGATTCTCCTGCCTCAGCCTCCCGGATAGCTGGGATTACAGGCGCTTACCACCATGCCCAGCTAATTTTTTGTATTTTTAGTAGAGATAGGGTTTTACCATGTTGGCCAGGCTGGTCTCAAACTCCTGACCTCAGGTGATCTGCCCACCTTGGCCTCCCAAAGTGTTGGAATTACAGGCATGAGCCACCATGCCCAGCCCTCACCACACTTTTATTAGCTGCATGAAACCTGATTGCTGGATTCACAGTAAGTGATTTCTTTTCTTTTTTTCTTTGAGATGAAAGAGTTTTGCTCCGTCACCCAGGCTGGAGTGCAGTGGCATGATTTCGGCTCACTGCAATCTCCACCTCCCGGGTTCAAGCGATTCTGCTCCCTCAGTGTCCAGCATAATCGGGACTACAGGCATGTGTCACTACGCCTGGCTAATTTTTGTATTTTCAGTAGAGATGGGGTTTCACCATGTTGGCCAGGCTAGTCTCGAACTCCTGGCCTCAAGAGGTCCGCCTGCCTCAGCCTCCCAAAGTGCTGAGATTTATAGGCATGAGCCATTGCACCTGGCACAGTAAGTGATTTCTTCCTTGTAAAGACTCACAGCTCCCCTTTCCCTACACCAGGGCATTCCAAGACGGAAGGAAAAAGGCAACAAAACAAGCTGAAGTCAGCGGTGTGAAGATGTAGGCCTTGCCCAGACATATGGAATGGAAGAAAGGAGTAACTGTGAATTGATTATTCTGAGAGGGAAAAGCGGGTGCACTTTGACCTCGCTTCTTGGTGAGCTTGAGGGAAAGAGAAATGGAAGACAGGCCGCAGCTCTTCCTGGACCAGTGTGAATATGCCTACCAACAACGCATGAAAGCCCAAGGACCAGGAATCTACCCCAAAACACACACCTCCCTTCTGCTGTTATTTTACAAACAGTATAACACTGTCACTGGAAATGGTGCTAAATAATCGATCACTTAGAACAAAATTATTTAACCTCCCCAATTTGCCCAATGATGTAACTGCTTTATTAATGATCTAGGGCTCAGACACGTTTATCTTCCCACTTCAAGAAAAAAAATCTTTTTTTTTTTTTCCAGTTAAGTTTTCACATAGTGCCTGCATTCTTCTTTCTCTCCCATTTTGCTTTGAATAGTAACAAAAATGGATGAACGGCACAATAGAAAGGGAAGGTTACTGGGAATATGAATGAAAATCTAATCCTCAGAGGATTTCAACCTAGTGGGTTTGAAATAAGACACACAATTTTTACCTGCTAGGCAGAGCAAATCTGAGAATTTGAAGCTGTTACTTAGTATAATGAACTATATTAATTTTTTTTCCATTCAGGCAATAAAAACTGAGAATGACTTAGATGTGACTATAAGGCTAATAAAACTTGTGACTCACTCTCAGAATTACAACATAGACTTAAAAGGCTTCATTATAATTAGAAGCATATTAGCTTGGTCTGTTTTTATTAAACAGGAGCACATTCATGTATTTTATTTTAGGGAAAATTCTAAAAGATGAATATGTAATATCTAGTGTTGAAACACAGGTTGATATTTTTGCGAGAAGAAAAAGCACTAACAAAACCTCCACACAACTTGAACTCTGTTTTGTGACATTTTTTATCCTGATGGCTTCAGAGATAATCCCATTAGGCATTTGCAGGTGTTATGGTAGTCACTAGATGGTTTCCTTCCATACTTTTCCTTAAATATAATAGGAAGCAGACCATTTCCTACTGAGAGCAGGAGAAAAGTGACGTGAGTGGTGAATTCTGTTTAACGGTGATTCTGTTTAGTGAATGAAACTTATCTAACAGGAAAAAATAATTTTCCTCATTTTTCCTTCCAAGAGCACTAAGATAGGTTTTTAAATGAATATACAGTGATACAGCAAATTAAGTCTGCTGTATCCAAACAACAACACACCACAAGATTTTGAAAATACCCAAGGTTCTTTTGTTTCATATGAGGGGAAACTCTTATATTATGGATATGTATGTATATATTTTTCATTACCTCTAGATGATAGTATTTGGGGACAAGAAGAGGTTTTACAATTTCAACAAGCCTTTCCTGAGGGAAAAATGACACATGAAGTAGTGTGAATATGGGGATGAAAGTTGGTCAGTTATGAACTGAATGTTTGTGTCTCTCTAAAATTCATATCTTGGAGCTCTAACATCTAAGACAATTATATTTGGAGATGGATCCTTTGAGAGATGATTAGGTTTAGAAGAGGTAAGGAGAGTGGAGTTCTTACGATGGAATCAGTGCCCTTATAAGAAGAGAGATCTGAGCCAGAATGCTTCCCCCACCCACCCCATGTAAGGACACAGCCAGAAGGTGGCCTTCTGCAAACCAGGAAGAGAGCCCTCACCTGGAACTGAATCAATAGATACCTTGATCTTGGACTTCCACTGTCCAGAACTGTGAGAGATAACTGTCTGCTGTTTAAGCCACTTAGCTTGTGGTATTTTGTTATGGCAGCCTGAGCTGATTAATACACAGTCCCTGCCTTCAAAGAGCTCAGTCAAGAGTGGCAAAGAAATATACTGAAGATTTTGGTAAGATAAGTACTATCACAGGGATATGCCCAGGTTGCTAATGGCATGCACTGGAGAAATAATGTAGTTTTTTTTCCTGAGACTTAATAGGTGAAGAAATGAAAATAAAAATGGCCTGATGTAAAAGTGATTTGCTTAGGGTCAAAAGTTGGTTGGTGGCAGAGTTGGGATATTAACCGACATTTTATGTGTGTATGTCCGTATATGTATATTTTTAAGCCATTCACTCAGTGCATTTTTACTAAGCCCCTATTGTATGCTAATTATAATAAGCATGTTAAAACCATAAACTGAGGCACAATAAATTTTAAAAAGTTTGTTCGAACAAGCAGCACTTCATGAATTGGGAAGCTCCAAACTAGAAGTGGTTTGGGGTTCTATCAAAGCAGCTTAAGGGACAAGCTTTTATAGAGCTAATGTGAAAGTAATACAAACAAAGTATTTGGCTGGTTACAGTTATAAATTTGCCTTATTTGGTTTGTCCTGCTGGAAAGTCCTAGTTAAATAAGTTAGTTGGCTGCTTTCGACCAGAGGGTAAGTCCTGTTTTTCTTTAATACAGGCACTTATAAGAAATGGCTCAGCTAAGTTTCACTTATGTTTGCATATAACGAAAGGTTTAAGGCACTTATGAGGACTAATTGGCTTTGTCTACCAGGGAATCATCAGGCCTGGTCTCCACTTTAATCTATTAGGTTGGTGCAAAAGTAATTGCAGTTTTTGCCATTAAAAGTAATGGAAAGAAACTGCAATTACTTTTGCATCAAGCTAATACTTTGAAAGTGTTTCCATGAATTATTTTATCCTTACAACCCCCTAGTCCCATTTGATAGATGAGACAACCAAGGTTTGGAGAGATTTGGTGTAAAAGTAACTGCGGTTTTTGCCATTAGAAGTAACAGCAAAAACTGCAATTTCTTGTGCATCAACTTAATACTTTAAAAGGGTTTTCATGAATTATTTTATCCTTTCAACACCCTAGCCCCATTTGATAGACAAGACAACCAAGATTTAGAGAGATTGGCTAACTTTGCCCAAGGTCACATAGCTCGTCAACAGCAGAGCTGGGTTTTGAACCCAGAAACTTGAAACAATGTTTTTGATAGATAACAAATGTAAAAGCACTTGGAAGAAATTAAATAGTAAATGAGTGTTGATCGGTAGGATCTCTAGTGCCTTCTCATGTGCTACACACACATATGAAAACATACACCTTGTATAATTTTAATGATACCTTCCTCATAGGGTTAATTTGAGGATTAAGGTGATAATGGAATTAATACTCCTAGGGACTCTAATAAAGAAAATTATCTCTCTTAGCCTGGGCAGCGTGGCTGGGAGGAGGACTAGGGGTCTTTCCTGTTCGTCCCTGCTTCCTCCAGACCACGGTAAGGTTTTTGCTTCCTTGAGGCTCACAGCCTCTAGCTACACCAGCCTCTTAGCACAGCGGGTGGAATCATGTTTTGGTTCTTCAACTGTTGTCATCATTTTAAGGAAATGTGAAGTCTATGTAGATGACACATCCAACCCCCTGGCTCTGCAGATCTTGTCTGATCACCTCCTTTCCTCCATGTTGCCACTCACTCTGCCCTTATTCCTGTTCCCACAGAGAGCAGAACACTACTGAGAGAATTAAGAGAAGAATTTTGAATATAAACTGTTTTTGTGTCATCATGAATATTTTTCATTAGAATAGAGATATAATGAATTTTACTGATATTCCATGGTCTTCACGGGAAACAATTTTTCTGCATTTGAAAATATAAAAGCAGGTATTCTCAACATTACACGGTATGTTGATTTTAAGGCATGTCTGCAAATGATTGAACACGGCTCCTGTTGAAAGGCACGTCCCATGTGCCTTCCTCTTGAATCTGGGCTGACCGTAATGACACACTTGTAACCATTAGATTACAATGGAAGTGATGTTGAATAACTTCTGAGGCCGGCTCAAAAATGGCCAAGTAGCTTCTGCCTAACTCTGCTACAATGTTTATTCTGGGGTGGGCAAATCAGGTGCCACCTAAGAAGCTTGAAGTGGTCATATTGGAAAGTCCGCATAGAGGCATTATGATTGACAGCCCAATTGAGTTCCAGCTGACAACCAGCATCAACCACCAACCCAGAGAGTGAGCCAAATTGAAAACACACCCCAGTAGAGCCTTCAGATCATTGCAGCCCAGCCCACATGTGACTGCAGCTACATGAGAGACCCTAAGTGACAACTGCCCAGCCACGTCCTTATTGAATGCTTGACCTACAAAAGTGTAAGCAAAATAAAAGGACTGCTTTAAGCCACTGGGCTTGGTGATAATTGGTTACACAGCCAGTAACCACGACACATGAACATTAGGGCCTCTACATACTTTAATGTCTTCTATTCATTACCATCTGGTTTAACTTGCAGCCTTGCAAATGATACATTAATATTTCTAAAGAAGTTTACTTTCACAGGTAATAGTCATATGTTAATACAAAGAGTTAGATTCATTTCCATTTAAATGCCCCCAAGAACCTTGCCTGTAAGCATTCTGGAGAGCTGGACACAATGGGAATAAAAAAGAAAATAGGTTGACTCTGCCATTGCCTTTTATTAGACCTATTGTTTTTAAAAGATTATTTCTAATTATATAATGGTTAGAAAGTCAAGGGCCTTTGTCTAACTTTGAGCATATTAATTATCTTCTGTCTTAGTTTCACAAACTCAAGGATGTGAATAATTTTTATCTGCCTTAATCATATCATCTAGGGGAATCAGAATTTTTAAGAGATAAACTTTGAACACTTTTACTTGAAAAATTTTAAAATGATTTCTAAAACAGGAATATCCAATTCTTGAAAGACATTTAAAATGTACAATTTAGGAGTGGGGTTGGAAAGGCATAGAGTTGTTGGGTGGTGGTTAAAATGGCTGGAAGTTAACTCCTGTGGTGGATTTACCTAAAGCTCCTTTCACAGCTGAGAAATTGTTTAGGGATCATTAATTTTTATAAAACAATGTAAATATATTTTTACTTAAAAGAAATGTGTTGTTAAACTAATTTGTCTGAGGCTGCCTCCATCCTACGAGTTTCCATGTAGCAAAATGCAACCTAACTTAGTACGTAAATCCACTGCAACCCAATTTAGGAATACATTCTTGGCCAGGCACAGTGGTTCATGCCTGTAATCTTACTGCTTTGGGAAGTTGAGGCAGGAGGATCACTTGAGCCCAGGAGTTTGAGACAAGCCTGGGAAATATAGTGAGAGTCCATCTCTACAAGAAGTTAAAAAAATTAGCTGAGTGCGCTGGGATGCACCTGTAGTCCAAGTTACTTGGGATACTGGGATGGGAGGATCACTTGAGCCTGAGGCAGAGGTTGCAGTGAGCTGAGATTGTGCTATCCAGCCTGGGTGACAGAGTGAGATCTTGTTTCAAACCAACAAACAACCACTCTTAGCTGGGTATGGTAGGGTACACCTGGAGTCCCATCTTCTCAGGGGGCTGAGGCAGGAAGACTGCCTGAGCCCAGGAGTTCAAGGCTGTAGTGTGCAATGAAGAGCCACTGTCCTCCAGTCTGGGTAACATAGTGAGATTACAGTCTCATATATATGTGTGTGTGTGTGTGTATATATACACACATATATATACATATATATACACACATATATGTGTGTGTGTATATATATACACACATATATATACATATATATACACACATATATATAATACATTCTTGTAACAAGTAGCTGAGTCTCAGCCAATCACAGCAGCCAAGCTTTTAGTAAATCACAGGCTGTCAACGAATCAGACCATGATCATATACAGCAAATACCTCATCACACCCTACCCAAATAAGGCAAACTCATAGCTGTAACCAATCAAGCTGTCTCTGTACGTCACTTCCTTTTCTTGTCTATAAATACTGCCTGCCATGTTGTTGGGTGAAGCCCTGTAAACCTCTCCTGGTTCTGAGTGCTGCTCAATTCATAAATTGTTCTTTGCTCAAACAAACTCTGCGAAATTTAATTTGTCTAAAGTTTTCCTTTTAGCAGCATCAACTATCATTGTATAAAAAGTTATCGACTGAATTAAAATTGAGTTTTGCCATGGGAAGAAATGAAATGAAATTGACTTTTTTCTCTTATACTTTTGATAACTTTGCATTTTAATGAGTCATAGAATTTCCATCAGATGACTCTAGTCAGAGAGAGTTATTCAAACAAGTTAGGACAGGCATTCTGACCCACAGGTGGCCTGAGGACATCTGGGACACACTGGTGGCCTGGGGACAACTGTGAGTCCCAGAGACCCTTTCAGGAGGTCTGTGAAGTCAAAACTATTTTCAAATGACGTTATGACATTATTCACCATTTTTAATCCTGTTCTCTCAAATGCACTGTGGAGTTTTCTAGAGGCTGGATGGTGTGAGATATTGCACAGATCCAATGCACAAGTATACATGAGAACCCAGCTCTCCCATTATATGAGATATATGAGATATTAAAATGATTTACAAAAGTGTAAACTAATGACACTTCTCTATTTTTTGGTTCTATGTAGTTATCTTATAAAATTATTAATAAATGATACACTTTCATAAAAAGGTACGTTAACATGTAATGGATTTATTATATTTAGTGAATTAATATGTATTTTTCCCAGTTTTATTTTCTAAGGCAAATATTGATAGATATAAAACATATAAACAAACACTCTTTGATATCCCCAATTTTTTAAAAAAATGTAAAAGAGGACCGACACCAAAACATTGGAGAACTGCTAGGCTAGGAATTTATCTGAGGAAATAAACTTTATTTTACTGATGATAACTGTATCATTTATATTGATATAAGTAGGTGTTCCTAGGTACACTGAAAACTAAAGCTTCTAAATCTACATTTTGCTTCAAATCTAAAAAATTCTAGTAAGAGTCAGAAAACCTAGTGGCATAATGTGTGTGGCCTGACTGCTATATCTTCGAATAAACCAGTTATTTGAAACTCTTTGAATCAAAACTCCAGCTACTATAAAAAGGTTTGTGTGTATGTGTGTGTGTGAATATTTAATATGATGACAGATTAACAGGAAAACTTTTTTCTATGTGAAATACTATTAATTGAAAATTCAGTTATGTTCTGTCTAAATCTCTCTTCTCCCCTCTTTCCACCAGTTAACGGTCATACTGTGGTGGCTATGTCTCATTACTTTGTTTGCTTAGGAAAATAAGCAATACAAGAAAAATATCAGATCTTTCTGTTCCAAAGGATTGTTAAGACTCCCTTCATTTAGCCTCTTCTTAACCAACAAAATGGGGCTAATGAATCACTTTTGATTAAGAAGTCCTGAAATTAGATTCTAATTAGGATAATAAAAACTAACTATCTTGATCAACCTGAGCCCTCAACCAAGCCTTGGTCTGATTAAGTTTTGAGGGAATGAGCAATTCATTTTTTTTTTTTTATTGTTTAATGACTTGTTTTCAGGTTTTTACAATTAAATCATTAGCCAAAAACAAGTGAATAAGAATGCAAGAAAGGAAAACAAAAACAAAAATCATTAATACGAATACTTGAAAAAAGTTTAGTTCTTACAGCAGCTACTAATCATTTTGAATTTGTCCTCTGAAAGTCAGTCCTTCAAAGAAAAATATTTTCTTATTATCATCTGCTAGTTGTTGAACCAATTGTGGGTATCTAAAAATTGTACAAAAGATAAAGAGATCACATTGTCCTAGTGTTAATTTATACCTGTGTACATAGTGCTTTATCAAGAGTTGTGAGAAAAGTTATAATCCGCCTTACTTTTCAAACTCTTCTGGCTTTCTGAATCTTCTGAATACACTAAAGGAACAATGTGCTATTTAATTGTTCTACTGAAAATGTTCATTTTTCCTAGATTTTTCTTTTTTTTTTTTTTAGGAAATTCATCTATTGCTGGATACTTTCATTCATTCAATAACATACTTTCATTCATTCAACAATTTATTGATCAAGTACTATGTGCTGGCACTGAATAATGAATGGACTGCAAAAGGGAGAATTTCATGAATTTTATATTCTAATGGAGTAGATACATTAACATTTAATAGAACTCAAGTACTTATTAAAGGTAGGAAGAAAAATAAAGCAAGAATATAAAGTGTGATGGGATGTGGAAAGGGGTATTTAGATAGGATGATCAAGAAGACTTCTCTGATGGGTAGGTTACAAATGGTCACACATTCTTTCTATCTCATTATGCCTGTCTCTCTGAAGCTGGCCTAGGTCATGTGACGTGCTATGCCACTGGAACATTAGAAAACAGGACAGAAGCAGTCATGAAAAGCAGTTAGACATTGGGGTATTCTCTCTCGGTACTCCTTTTAACATGTAAATAAAGCAGGACTACTCCACTGGGCGATGAGAGGCCACAGAGAGGCCTCAGGCATCCCTCAGGCAACATTTTCCATCTCTGTTTGGTGTTTGTGAAATTCTTGGACCTGTGGGTTTGTAGTTTTCATCATATTTTGATAAATTTTGGTCATTATTTCAGTAACTATTTATTCTGTCCTCAAACCTTTCTGGGACTCTAACTGACGTTTAAAGCCACTAAAATTTAGCCTATTGCTTATTGGAGCTGTGTTCATTTCTTTTTCCACCTTTATTATCTCTGAATTTCTGACTTCCGATAATTTAGATAATTTCTATTCATTGATATTCACGCTGCAGTTTCTAAACTGTTGTTAAGCCCATCTAGTGACTAAAATTTAGTGTATGTACAAATTTTACAAATTCCCTGTGGTTTTATTTTATATTTCTATTACTTCATTGTGTGTTCATGTTTACCTTTAAATGCTTGTGTATATTTCTAATTGCTGTTTTAAAGTCATTTTTTTACTAGTTTCATCATGACTCATTACTGGGTCTTTTTCTGTTGACTGATTTTTCTTTTGGATATGGATTACATTTTCTTGCTTCTTTGTATGTCTAGCATGTTGTTTTTTGTTTTATTGAGGTAAATACATATACACACACACACACACACACTATATACATGTAGTTTACCATATATATAGTTCACTATCTTTACAATTTTAAAATGTACAGTTCAGTACATCCAGTAATATTTGACTGAGTATTTGACATTTTAAATATCACACCGTTGTCTTCCTTTAAAGAGTGCTTTGGCAGGCAGTTAAGTTACTTGTGGGGCAGCTTGAGCCTTCTGAGATTTATTTTTAAGCTTTGTTGCGGTGATTCTACATTAGCCTTTACTCCAAGGCTAGTTTAGTCCCACTTCTGAGAAGTAACTATTTTGCGGTCTCTACTGACTGGTCTGCTGTTCGACAAGGTCTTTTCACTGCATCTGGTTGGAACTGAATCTTCTCCCACCTCTCTAAAAGCTCTGGAAGCGTTTTAGCTTGTAGAATCCCTGGTTGTTCTTTTCCCACACTTGTGAAGATTCCCCTAGTGCGTGAGAAGCTAAGCAGTCAGTCAATGACCAAGGCAATGTCATACATTTCTGGAGCTCTTTCTCTGCAAAGCTACTCCAGCTTCTCCAAACTCAAATCTTGGACAACTCAACTCATTAGCAAACTATTTTTCTCTGCTTGGGTTTCCCCTTCCTTTGCTATTGTCCAGAAAGTATCAGAAAGCTGGGACGATTATGGAACTTACCTCATTTATTTCCTTTCTCTAAAAGATCAGAATTCTATGATTCCTTGTTGTCCAATGTCCCAACAAACTTGTTTCATGCATTTTGTCCAATTGCCTAGTTGTTAATGGTGGGAGAGCAAGTCCGGTACTAATTTCCCTATCAAGTATGAAAATGAAAGTTCAGAAGATTAATTTTTGTTTGTTTGAAGATGGAAGATACTACAGCGATGTTACAAAGCCAATGGGAATCACCCAGTCAATTAGATAAGTCTGGTGATGCTTATGAGAAATGATATTTCAGAAGTAAATCCTTTGAGAAAGTGAGAACGGATGTAAATTAATGCATGAGTAGAAGGCTTGGCATTATTTAGGAGAATGGGAATTGTGTCTAGTGACTCAGCATTTGACAAAGATGCTAATGAAGACAGAATAATAAAGTAAAAACTATTATGCAATGGGAAGACTATTTCTTCCATTGTTTATTATCTGATCAAATGATTTCAGTAAGCAGAATATGATAAAGCATTTGTTCCTTACCTTTGGCCAAAATGCAGTCATTTTTTCCTCCAAAATTACAAGTCTTTAAATATTTGATCTCTCTGTTCTACTTTGCAGAGGTTTTATTTGAGGATTTCCATATCCAGAGAGATCAAACATTTTAAAAAATATTACATGTGAGTGAGTCATTGTGGATGAATTCTGGGTTTTGGTGCTGGTCAAGTTTTTTAAAACAAAACATTTGCATTATATTGTTTTCCACTCAGGAAAACAATGCAATCTTGTGTGAAAATGCAATTAGTAACTACATAACAGAGTTAGTGTCAGGATTAAAGTAAAATATAGTTAATATGCCAGCCACGGTTGTGACTGAAATACCAACTTCCTTATTTTCTCCTTCCAAGGAAGTAGAAGCTCTGGCTCACTCAGTCTTCCACTTATAAATTTTTAAGTTCTCTGGAAAGATCAACTAGGAAGAAAACATAAGACACCATCCATGAAAAGTATAATAAATTTAGTTCTTTTTTTCCCAAATACCTTTCCTAGATCTTAGATCTAGTTTCCCCAAACTGACATCTCTTTGCTGCCTTTCTTGCTTTTTATTTCTTTTGTCATTGTGGGGTCTCTCGGGCCTAGAATCATAGCACATAGTAGATACCGAGTATCTACTATGTTACATACCTAATATCCACTATGTGCTGGAAGGTTGCAAAACCAGTGCTGGTTTTACTGGCACATAGTAGATACCCAATAAATATTATTTATGTTGGAATTAATGCTGACTATGAGTACCTATGAATACCTCCAAGGATCCTCGTATTCCATAGCACACATTTTAGGAACTGCTATCATGGAGAAAAAATTGGTTTAAGTTAACCACCCTGATCCTCTTCTTCACTGTTGAGACCTTCTGCAGCAGAATGAATGGGAAACTCTTTCTTTGTAGATGTCAGAAACAGGCTGTAAAATAAGTCTGGTAGCTAAGCCTTTTAAAGTCACAATCTGTGTAGGATTTATGTGCCAGTGATATGAAAGGATTAAATCTGTCAATGCTCCGCTAGCCTTTGGTGACAGGGCACTGTATTTCTGTTATCAGAGCCTCTGTCCTTGGTTTTCACACCAGTGCCAATGGATTTAGACATGCAGGCTGGGCCTCACTGTTGTGTGTACACATGTCAGCTGCAGGAAGCCCATCCTAGGTGACAGCAGTGTCACTTTGGTACCACATCCTCTTTTACACCTGATCACACTTGCGGATGGGAATGCCAGAAGCACCTCTGAGTTGCAAGACTGGAGGGAGTGACAGCAGGACGAGGTGCCAGATGGACATCTTGACATGCAGAGGAGCCTGTAGACCCCCAGTGTGAGCACTGAGAAAATTGACCAAGCTTGTGTGTCCCATGCAGATTCTCAATGGGACTGGAACCCAGGGACACAAAGTGGTGACAACCCAGGAACCAGAGAGAGGCAGGTGGACCCAGTGCTTGGCAGTGACCCAAAGATGAAGTTCTCAGCAGGTGAAGATTGACTTTGACTGACTTCTGTGTGTTGGGCAGAGGTACACCCTCATCGTGTTGGAAATCTGAACTTGCTCATCCAAGCTTGACAGGTGGATGCTGGCTCAGATTTTCCTCCCCTGGAACCCACTTTCTGCCCGCTTGGGTGGATTCAATCCTGGTATGACTCAATCAGCTAGGGGGTTAGAACAGGGGGTGGGAGAATGATGGCGACTTGGAGAGGGGGCCCTGCATTCAGATATTTTAATATTTATACATATAAGTGAAAACAATTAGTTTACCACAAGACAGGGGTGGGAATTTTGGATTGCGAGTTGGAATTTGGAGGAAGACAGAGGGAGCTTACAGTTTTGCTGTGTGCTGGAGAGGCAGTAAGCAGACAAATGGGGAAAGAGAGATTTGGGGGAATGCTGTGGGTTGTGAATTGAACACAGTTCAGTTAATCCTGTTTTGGGAAATACCAATAAAGCTGGAATCATTTTTGCCAGAAATTATTTTTGGATCCTGGACTGGGTTCCTTGGGTCAGGTAATGGCGGAATAGAATCACTGTCTTATCTGTGACCATTTTGCTGACGGACGCCTGTAAACTCACTTTGAGAATAAACGGCCATTCAGAAGGAGCCCTTTGTAGGTTTGGCGAAACCTCTTGTTTGTGGTCACACCACATACATAACTTGACTTCTCATTCTGCCTGCCTTTGCCACTTTTCACAGCTTGGGGCCGACAACAACTGCAATAAACACCCTACCCCCAAATCGTTCCTTAGGTTGGTTCAGCTCTAGGAAAAACTAGAGCAGACACAGGCTCTTTTGACACTTCCATATTCCAGGTTCGATTCTTATGTTGACACAGAGTCCTCATGAGTGTCCTCCAGACATATCTGATATTCGTATTTAGGTATTCATGACTTGGCATTTTGCAAGTAATGTGTAAAATACATATTTACACCAGGAAAATGTGCATTTTAAATGGACTCTCAAATGAGAGTTCATGTTTAACAGGAAAATATTTCTAGACGATGGAATTGGAGAAACTACACAAAGAAGGTATATGGGGGGTAGAAAAGTTGAGTTCGGAGCACTCTTTAAACACCACATTCCTTGACTTTTGTACTTGCAAAGTCTTGCTCTCCCTTTTAATTTCCTTGTTTAGGTGGACATTCATCGTCACCTGGCCAGCCAACATCCACTGCCCCTTTCTAGTGGCTTCATGATTTTCTCAGAGGAGCCCACCCCTCCTACACTGCGCGTAGTTCAGTGTGATGCTCAAATCTGGCATCTGCCTCACGCCGAGAAGAACCAAGAGGCCAGCTCCTCGCTCTCAAGATCTCCATGTGGCCAGGGGGAAGGCAGGTGACCTAAGTCTAGCAATGAGAGGGCTTTTTTTTTTTTTTCTATTGGACTTTCACTCATGAGCAAGTGACATTAACACCAAAAAATGGTTGGTGTACATTATTCCCAGGCACCATGTTTCCCCAGCCTCCTGTACCTACCAGGAGACCATTCTGCTAGTGTTTCCTAGACCTCGAGAGATGCTCTTCTTTATGCTCATTTCCAAAACTGGTTTATAACCTTCCAGAGGATTCTCTGAATTCCCTAGATCTTTTCACCAAATGCACCACTCCTCCCCAACCGCCCCCATCTTTTTTTTTTTTTTTTCTTATAGTAGCCTGCTAATTAAGCCAGTTATTATAGCAACCAAGAATCCTGGACAGACAAACTTGGAAAAGACAAAGTTAAAATAATGATTAATAGGCCGGGTGCAGTGGCTCACACCTATAATCCCAGCACTTTCAGAGGCCAAGGTGGGCAGATTGCCTCAGGTCAGGAGTTCAGGACCAGCCTGGCCAACATGGTGAAACCCCATCTCTAATAAAAATACAAAAAAATTAGCTGGGCATGGTGGTGTGCACCTGTAATTCCAGTTACTCAGGAGGCAGAGGCAGGAGAATCACTTAAACCCAGGAGGTGGAGGCTGTAGTGAGCCGAGACTGCACCACTGCACTCCAGCCTAAGTGACAGAGCGAGACTCTGTGTCAATAATAATAATGATAATGATTAATAGTTGAATAATATATACAGAAACCCTACCACGCTCAAGGAAGATTGAATGTTAATCCTGTGTTCTAAAAGGCACACATAAAAATAAATTATGATTCTCCTGTTCTACCTCCAAATTCAGCTTCTGAAAATTAATAAGGGCATCTTATCTCACACTGTTGTCTTGGTGTGTGTGTGTTTAAAGTTATCTTTTTGAGACAACTGTAGATACACATTCAATTAAAGGAGATAACACAGACAGATCATGTGAATGCTTTGCCCATCTCCCCCAAGGGTAACATCTTGCAAAAGTGTTCCAGTATGATATCACAACCATGATGTTAACATTGATTCAATTCATGGATCTTATTCAGATCTCCCCAGTTTTGTATGCTTTCAGTGGTGTCTGTGTGTGTTTATGTCCATGCAATTTTATCACATGTGTAGGGTTGCATATCTACCACCCAGTCAAGATACACAACAATTATACCACCACAAGCATTCCTCATGCTGTCCTTGTGTAACCACACACCTTTCCCCCCTGCCCCTTCCATCCCCAACTCCAGCAACTACTGATCCATTCTCTGTTTTAATAAATAATTTTGTCATTTCAACAATTTTCTACGAATGAAATAATATAGCACGTAAGCTTTTGGAATTGGCTTTTCTTCATTCGGTATAATCCCCCTGAGATCCATCCAAGTTGTTGCATAAATCAGTAGTTTGTTTCCTTGTTGCTGAGTAGTAGTCCATTGTATGGATGTACCACATTGGTGTAACCATCCACCTGCTAAAGGCCATCTGGGTTGCTTCCAGTTTGGGCTAATACAGATAAAGCTCTATGGACATACTATACACATATTTGTATAGAAATACAAATTCTTCTGTCTTGAGTAGACACCAAGGAGTTAAATGGTTACATCATATGATAGATACCTATTTAACTTTTTGAGAAACTGTAAAACTGTTTTCTAAAGTAACTGCAGCATTTTACATTCCTACCAGCAGTGTGTGGGCTTTCCAGTCCCTCCTCATGCTTGTCAACACTTGATATAGTCAGTTGTTTAATTTTAGCCATTGTAATAGGTGTGCAGGAATAGCTCGCTATAGTTTCCATTTTCATTTCTGTAATGACTGATGCTGTTAGGAATCTCTTTATATGCTTATTGGTCATCTAGATGCCTTCTTTGGTAATAAGCCTGCTCAAATCTGTTGCCCACTTAAAAAAAATTGGCTTGTTTGCTTTCCTATTATTGAGTTATGAGAGTTCTTTGTATGTGTTCTGGATACAATTCATTGATCACAGATAGGATTTATAACTATTTTCTCCCAGTCTGTGGTTCGTCTTTTCATTCTTTTAATGATGTCTTTCACAGAGAAAACACATTTTTTTGTTTGATGTTTTGTTTCCACGAGGTCCAATTTACCAACTTTTGGATCACAGTATTAGCTTCATAGCTATGAAATCTTTGCCTACACAAGGTCACAAACATTTTCTCTGATGATTTCTTCTAAAAGTTTTATAGTTTTAAGTTTTATATTTAGGTCTGTAATCTTGCTGAGTTAATTTTTAAAAGATGGTGTGAGAATCGAGGTTAATGTTTTTGCAGATGGATGTCTAATTGTTCCATCATCATTTGTTGTTTATGGTGGGAGGGCAAGTCTAGTACCAAAAAGCTGCTCCGAACATTTGTTGTGAGAAATGAAGTGTTCATTTCTCTGGGATAAATGCCCAAGAATGTAATTGCTTAATTTCATAAGAAATAGCCAAACTATTTTCCAGCATGTGTTTTGAAAAAGAAAGACGTAAGAGTTAAGAACTCACATGGATTCTGCCTCCGCTTCTTCCTTGTTAGTCATCGTGGACAACTTACAAAATATCTATGTCCCAGTTTCTTGCCGGGCACAGTGGCTCACACCTGTAATCCCAGCACTTTGGGAGGCCAAGGCAGGTGGATCACTTGAAGTCAGTAGTTTGAGACCAGCCTGGCCAACATGGCGAAACCTCGTCTCTACTAAAAATACAAAAATTAGCCAGGCATGGTGGTGGGCACCTGTAATCCCAGCTATTCAGGAGGATGAGGCAGCAGAATCACTTGAACCCAGGAGGCAGAGGTAGCAGTGAGCCGAGATCACGCCACTGCACTCTAGCTTGGGTGACAGAGCGGAGACTCCGTCTCAAAAACTAAAACTAAAAATAAATAAATAAATATCTATGTCTCAGTTTCCTTATTGGTAAACTAGAGACAACAATATTGTGCACCCAATTAGGTTATTGTGAAGATTAAAAGCATTAATAAAACTATTTAAAAGAATGCCTAACGTGTAAGGCGTGATCAATAAATGTTATCTGTTACTTTTGCAACTGATGTTGCTACTATTATCTTTTGTGGCTCTCCAACATATTCAAACAGCCTTCCTACAGTCTGATAATTTCTCGTATTATGAGATCCAAGGAGGAAGCTGGAACACTTGCATTTCCAGATTCTTTTGTAGTTAAAGTAGAGGCATGTGTGACCTAGGTTCCCAATCAGCGTAGCTCTGAAAGCCTTGGATTCAGAAATGAGCAATACTTGAGGGCCATGTCTCAGCAATTCATTCTTCCAAAGAACTGTGAGAATCAGCAGTGGTCGAGTGTTAGGATTCGGTCCCAACTGACATAGGTACCACGCAGTGATAACAATCGCCTTCTTACTGGAGAAAATCCTGCCACATGTTTGGGCATTTTTTCTAGTTGTGTAGCTTCAGAGTGTTGTGTTGCTGTCTAGCCTTTCTGAAGATTATTAAACTACCAAATATAATTTTTAATAACTTCCTGTGCCACTTATTTGGGTCAATTTATTTTTTATTTTGAGACGGAGTCTCCCACTGTCACCTGGTTGGAGTGCAGTGGCATGATTTCAGCTCACTGCAACCTCCGTCTCCCAGGTTCAAGCAATACTCCTTGCTTCAGCCTCCCAAGTAGCTGAGATTACAGGCACCCGCCACCATTCCTGGCTAATTTTTTTTTTTTTGTATTTTTAATAGAGATGGGGTTTTACTATTTTAGTCAGGCTGGTCTCGAATTCCTGACCTTGTGATCCATTCGCCTTGGCCTCCCAAAGTGCTGGGATTACAGGCATGAGCCACCACACCTGGCCGGCCAATTGTTTTTAAAAGCAATTGCTTGTGTATATCCTAACTGAATAAATTTTTATCCATATACATATACACATGCACACATATAGAAACTATTTTGTCATGATATACACACACACAAGTATGATAAAATACATTATCAAGACAATTGGAGAGTGAGCCAGATTGTGTCATAATACCATAACATGTTAATTTCCTGATTTTGATAATTGTACTGTTTTTAGCAAACATACACCTAAGAACTTAGGCATAAATAAAGGGGCATCAGATCTGTAACTTAGACTCAAATGATTCAGAAGGTAATATGTATGGAAAGAATGATGAAGCAAATATGGCAAAATGTTGAGAACAGGAAATCTGGGGAAAGAGTATATAGTATTCTTTGCTTTGCTCTTACAGTTTCCTTTTCTTTTCTTTTCTTTTTTTTTCTTTGGATACAGAGTCTTGCTCTGTCACCCCGTCTGGAGTGCAGTGGCTTGATCTCTGCTCACTGCAACCTCCACCTCCTGGTTCGTGATTCTTCTGCCTCGTCCTCCAAAGTAGCTGGGACTACAGGTGCCTGCTGCCATGCCCAGCTAAATTTTATTTTTTTGTATTTTTAGTAGTACAAATAGGGTTTCACCATTTTGGCCAGGTTGGTCTCGAACTCCTGACCTCAAGTGATCTGCCTGCCACAGCCTTCCAAAGTGCTAGAATTACAGACGTGAGCTACCATGCCCAGCCTGTTCTTACAGTTTTTCTACAAGTTTGAAATAAATAAAAAAAAGAAAGATAAAGAAAATTAGCCAAAATGGATTTTATTGTTTGTAATTAAGAAGCTTATGATTTCAGAAGAAGGATGGGGGAGTCCAGGATAGTGAGAGAGGCTGTTGCCTGATTTTTTTCCCCTTCACCCTGGTACCTGGACCATGTGAGAACAGCCAATAGTCATGGGCTTTAGAAGGGCGGTGTTCCTTCAACATGGGACTCCAATCCTACCTAAAACACGGCAGCATCCCCAGCAGACTCCCCTTACAACCCTGTGCTCTAACATCGGTTTTCTAGATAGTTGAAGAGACGTTACCGTATTTCATGGTTAGAGGCAGCAATCGGAACCCCTTCTGTTGATGTCCCTTCTTCATCTCCCACGCTGACCTGGGAGAAAGATCCAGGGCCCCACAACAGCCAAAACAAACATTTCCCCTCTGAAGCTGAAAGGGAAGATATCAGCACAACTCCACAAAACCATGAGAGCCCTCCAGGGGCACGAGCCTTCTGTGATGGGTGGCTCTGAACTACTTTAAAGATTTCTGTCTTAATTCCATTCATAAACATAAACCCATCTTCAATTTCCCAAGAAGTGGTCTTCTGGTCAAAAGCAATGTTCCTAAGCTTTAGCAGTTTTTAAGTTTCACGGGTCATGCTTTTAAAGAGTGGGATCCATAAAATGATGCCACGCCCATATTCGAGGCACTGTTGCCATTTTTCAAGGCTAAAGTACAGACAGGGGAAAGCAGCCAGCATAAACTTTAGATGGCTAAAACAGCTCTACTCCCTAAGTCAAGAGCATTCAAACTTATTGAAGACCACATGATTTTTATTGCGATAAAGGGGTACTGAACACATCAACTAGAAGAGCTTTTACCTAAAATGCACTTGTTTAAAAGGCCAATTTCTTATAGGAAAAGGAAATGAAATTTCCTCCAGAGGATTTAGTCTGAACTGATATGCACAATATAGCGGGAAATTGTCATCTCCAGTTATCTGATGGACTTGTAGACCTTGAGGGGAAGAGAAAGGAGAGAGGGAGAGAGGGAGGGGAAAAAATGAGAAGGGAGACCATCTTCTATATGTGCTTTGATAATCTCCTGTATGGTGACATTAAATGTACTTTAACTCACAGTATGTTCTTGGATGTCGTCATTTAAATACAGTCATTTTTGCTGTGTGTGCAGCCAATGTTGTATCCTCACATTTACAGATAATGTTATAAAATCTGGCTGTCCATTAGAATCTCCAGGGAGCTTAAAACTAAAACCTCAGCTAAGCCTCATCTCAGACCCAATGAATCAGAAGCTCTGGGGTAGGGCCCAGGTGATTCTGCAGAACAATGGGAGCTGAGAGCCACTGCTTTAAAACAGACACTCTGCTCTGCCCAATAAACATGTTCTTGCAAACAGAAACCTTTTAAAATACACTAGAACTTGCTATTGAAAGTCATTCTGTGATGATGCTTTTCAGGCAAGAAAGCCACCTTTCCTCATGGGAGGACATGAATCTGAATTGTTATGCATTGTGCTGGCCTCCAATCGTGTGAATGTTTACAGAGTGAGGAGGTCTGATGCAGAACGAGCATGCATTTTTTCATGCATGTGCATCGCACGGGAGCCACCCGGACTTTACATTTAAATTTTTCTTCCTATAGCATTTTCTCATTTGAGGCTATAAAGGAAGTAGGTCAGATGATATCATCACTGTTTTACAGATTGACAAAGAAACAGGGAGAATGGAAATGACATTCTAAAATTATCTTTGATACAGGACGAGAATACAGGTTTCTTTGCACCTAATGTAGGCCATTTCATCCTCCACTTTTGTTTATAGATGTGTGTGTATATATATGCATATATATAAAAACTTACATATTATACATGACCTATTTTATATATATATACCTAATATAAATAGATGTTACTATATCCTCTAATTTTATGTGTGTTTCCTGCAAATAAAAATATTAAGCTACTGCTTAACTTATTTTACAGTACCCTCTTCAAGGTTAATAATGGGCTTAGCTCTATCAAAATTACATATCAAGTCTGTAAGTAATAAAAGACATCACATCAGAGGCATCTATCTTTCTTAACCTTAGGCCGACAGGTATGAGAAAATTGCAAGAAGGAATTACAAACAGAAAACCAAAACCTGCAATCACATGAAAGTGTTCAAATCTTATTTAAACAGCATGTACAATAGATTGGTACCAAACTCAATTTTTATTTTTGGAAAACATAACTTTTCCTTAGATGGTTTTCTGACCTCATTTCAGCAAAATGGAGCTCGATTTCCAGATTCAGATGTGCTGCACTTTGCTTGCAGGCATACCTGCAAGGGCATCGTTCCACTCAGCGTTAAATGTGAACTCTAGGTAGAAAGCATCCCTTGCAGATCTGAGCCATTCCATGCTTCACATTGGCTTTGCATGGTATGCTCAACTCAAAAGGCAATTACTGCTTTCTCTTGCAATTTATGGAACCCTTCTAAATCTTTATCCCTGGTGATAAAAACATCAAAATGAAGACAAGTTCTTGAAAAGAAAGTGACAGGGAAAGGATCACATACATAGATTCTTCTGGGATTTTTTTTGAAAGTTATTTGCTTATTTCAATATTATTTGTCAAGATGAAAAGACACCAGTGGATTCCTCAGGCTCTCAGTGTCCAGGCAGCAGCTGCTGCTCTGTTGATAGAGGGAACATCTGTGAAAGATTCTGGGCAGTGAGGGGAAAGATTTCATTGTCAGCAAAAATAAAGCTTTAGGAAAAACCAGGCCCTGGGAAGCATGAAGGAGCTTGGAAAATACACTGAAACCTAGCATATGAGAAGGCCATATCGTATATAATTAATCACAAAAATGCCAAGTCTTGGCAGAAGGGGAGGAAGGAATGGATTCCTTATTGTGAATAGTTAGGTTCCCAAATATCATCAAAGGAAATGCTTGCTCCCGTTTGAACTCTGGGAGTACAGAAGGATCTGATCAAATCACAAAAGTTTACAATGAAAGGGGGTTCACAGGTTAATGAGTCATTTCATAGATGCCGAAGCTGAGACACACAGACGCACTTACGTCTTGATGTAATTGAATTAATAATGTGCTCATTATATATTAATAATTTGTAATTGAATTAATAATTTGCTCATTATGGAACCAAATAGTTACATAATACTGAGTTTTTTTCCTGGGTTCCCTTTGGTTTTCAACCTTAAAAAAAAGAAATCATGTCAGATATATCTATCTTTCTTAATCTTAATCCAGCAGGTATGGGGAATTGAAAGAGGGCGTTCCAGACAGAAAACCGAAACCTGCTGTCACATGAAAGTGCTCAGATCTTATTTAACAGCATGGACAACAGTTTGGTAATGAATCTTGTTTTTCTGTATAACTGATACATAAAAATTGTAGATGCATGTGATATACATGTGATATTCTGAGACATGTATGCATTGTGAAATGATTAAATATAAGCTAATTATCCTAACCAGATCATACTGAATTTTATCTTCTGCTTTTAGAATCTCTCTTTGATATCTTTGCACAGATACTGTCTTTTTCTTGGAAGAGATAGCTCGGAAATGCCTTGCGGACTTCTAGCTATGACTCCTTGGACAGAGAGTGTGTGTATGGGTTTTGTTTTGCTTTATTGTTTTATTACATTTTCTGTTTCATTGTAAAGTTTTAGGGAGTTTCCACGGATACTATCCCAAGAACAGAGGGACATAGGGTTATTTGCCAAAACAGCTCCCAGTTTTGTTTTTTTTTTTTGGAACAATGAACTGAAGGCTAACGGACAGGAAACTGAGACTGTATTTTCTTTATTTCTCCCTTTAAGAAATTTGCCTTTGGAAACATGCTTAATACAGATCTCCCATTTGAGGCCCTTAAAGAATAAGCTTACCATCTCAGAGACATTGATTACTCAGGCAAGAAAATGGCCACAGCAATTTCTCATCTATGATGGCAAAAGCCATTCATCATTAAATACAACATTTAAGCAGTAATTTAAATATTACAGGCTGTGAAACTGCTCAGGCAGTGAATAGGAACTGGAATTAGAAGCCCATTCCTGTCCTTGAGCAAATAATTAAAACTTTGCTGTTTCTCACACTTTTCTACAAAAATGGAATGAAAATGCTGGTCATTCATCCATCTCACATGAAGCTCTGAGAGCTCATGAATAGTTACAAGGTTCTTTCTCAAAGGGAGATCCTTGTGGAAGAGGTGAGGAATAAACAGCAGATATTCTTTCCTGAGTTTTCCCTGATAATTCTGATTTCGAATTTTCTGTTTCTTTCCCAGGGCATATGTCAATCTTTTTGCCAGGTTTCTCTGCTAATCCCAATCAAAACCCCTTTCTCATGGTCCTCAGACACAGTCAAAACCTCCCGAAGTCAGAGAATCCCAAGAAAACTCAAAGGCTCACTAGAGAGAAAAGGCTTAAGTAATTTCTTTAGTATTAGCATAAGGCATTTGTTAATTTGCATGACGGATTTACAAACGTCAGAAAAGAGCCCTTTGTTAGTTTCCCCACACTCTTCATTTTTCTGGGATAAGACGGCAAATAGCAGTAGAGCAAGCCCTTCCTGGACTCTCTCTCCCCGCTTAGAGGAATCTTCTGTACTATCCAAGTTCATGTGTCTTAAAGAGTTCATTATTATTATTTTTTTCCTTACGATTTTATTCCAGGGGAAGGCAGCAAAAGAATTACTGTTCTGGCCAGAAGTATTAATAAATACTCCTTATTTTTCTCCAGCTTTTTCAGACTCAATACTTTATCTGGCTCACATAGGGGTAGAGCTTGCTTTCCCCTTGGTCTGAATGTTTTGAGAAAGGAACTTCATGGGACAGGATGATTTCAGGAAAGACATTTGACACAATAGGTTCCTCATTAAGTCTACTCTTATATATTGGTCAGAGGTCACAAATTATTTAACAGATAAGCTCTACTTGCGAGGACAAAAATAGCAGGACTGTGAGGTGGTAACAAAGACAGGAGCAAGGAAGTAAAAAAGTCAAGTAAAAAATATCACCAATAGAATTCAGAAGCACCCGAGGTAGCACAGATTCCCAGAGGTCAAAGGATCTTAGGAATCATTTAACTCATTTTTCCCTTATTCATTGTTCCCTTCCACAATATCTTACATAAGTGGTTTCTCAATCTTCTTCATACCACTAATGAAAAAAAACTCTTAGTAATTCTAAGACATTTACCACCATAAGTTTTCAAGGATACCCACTTTCATAATTTGCAAAAGGACAGCTGGGGCAGATCCAGAACGTATTCGGTGTTGGGGGGTGATTTTGTTTCAAAGGTCAAAATGTTGCCACTGCTTTAATACCCTTCTATCAGTAGATCAAGTAGGCAGAACATCAGTAAGGACATCAATGATCTGAACAGCATGGCCAACTTTATGTAACTGAATATATAGAATACTTCACCCAAACACAGCAGAATATACATTTTTCTCAAAATCCCATGGAACACTCACCAAGATAGACCCCATTATGAGCCATAAAACACACCTCAAAAATTTCGACAAATAGAGACCATACAAAGTATGTTTTCAGGCCATAAAATAATTGTAGGTCAATAACAGAAGGATAGCTGGAAAAATCTGTGACATGCAGCAAAAGCAGTGCTTAGAGGGAAATATGTAGCATTATCTGCATATATTAGAAAAGAAGAAAAGTCAATAATCTGATTGTAGCTTATGAAATTAAACTTAAAAAAGAACAATTTCAACCTGATACATGTAGAAGAAAAGAAATAAAGAATTAGAGGAGAAGCCAATGATTGGAAACAGAAAAACAACAAAGAAAGTCAATAAAACAAAAAGCCGGTTATTTGAAAACATTAATAACCAACTTTTTGCTGTATTGATTTTCTTTGTTGTTTTCCTGTTGTTTTTCTTTGTGGAGACATAAATTGCCGATATCAGATATGAAACCTGGGTCATTATTACTAATCCTACGGACTTTGAAAGGACATGAACAACCATATAACTACAAACTGGATTACTTAGATGAAATGGACTGACTCCTTAAAAAACACAAACTACCAAACCTTACAGGAGAAACAGACAATCTGAATAGCCCTATATTTATTATATAAATTAATAATTAACCTTTCTCCCCCTACCTCCCAGAGAAGTGTACCAGGCTGAGATGGTTCCGCTGGTGAATCCACCAACAATTTACTAAAGGAATAATGCCAGTTCTCCACATTTTCTTCCAGAAAATAGAAGCCAAAGGAGTGCTTCCTAAATCATTCTATGAGGCCAGCATTATTCTAATATCAAAGCCAAATGAACACATTATAAGAAAGGAAAATAACAGTATAATATCTCTCGTGAACATATATGTAAAAATCCTCAACAAAATATTAGCAAATACAATTCAATAATCTGTAAAAAAAAAAAAATTATACACTATGATCAAGTAGGATTTATTCCAAGTATGCAAGGCTGGTTTGACATTAAAAAATGAATTAATGTAATCTACCACATCAACAGGCGAAAGCAGGAAACTCATATGACCGTATCAATTGATGCAGAAAAGGTATTTGAAAAATTCTAACACCCATTCATAAGAAAAAAAAAAACTCTCAAAAAAGGAATGCACAGAAACTTCCTCAAGTTGATAAAGAGCATATATTTTAAAATCTATTGCTATTATCATTCTTATTAGTGATATCCTGAACACTTTCCCCCAAAGATCACGAATAAGGCAAAGATGTCCTTTCTTATCACTCTGATTCAGCATCATACTGGAAGTCCTACTTAATAGAAAAAAATACAAGTAAAAGAAGTAAAAGCTGTACAGATCGGAACAAAAGAAATACAACTGTCTTTATTTTAGATGACATAATTGGCAATGTAGAAATAATAAAGAATCTACAAAAATATGCTGGAATTAATCAGTAACTTTAGCAAGATTACAAGAGACAAGGTCAATATACAAGTTAATTTTTCACCATATACAGCAATGAACAATTAGAATCTTCCAATTTGAAATGAAAAATACCATTTACAATCATATCAGAAAAAATGAGAAATATTTAGATATAAATCTAACAAAATATTTATAGGACCCATATACAGAAAACTTCACAACACTGGTGCGAGAAATCAAAGAGAATTTAAATAAATGGGAAACAGTCTGGGCTCATTTTGAAAGTCTCAACATTGTTAAGATGTCAGTTGTTCCCAATTTGATTTATAGATTCAATGCAATCTCAGTAAGAATCCCAGTAAGTTATTTTGTGGGTATCAGCAAAGTTATTTTGTGGATATCAGCAAACTGATTCTAAAGTTTAAATGTAAACACAAGAGACCAAGAAGAGCCAAAACAATACTGAAGAGGAAAAACAAATGTGGAGGATTCACACTACCCAAATTCAAGACTTACTATTAAGCTATACTCATAATAATCAAGACAGTCAAAGAATAGACATAAAGATCAATGTATCAGAATACAAAACACAAATATGGAGAAACACAAATAGAGGCCATAGATTAAAAAAAAAAAAAGATGCAAAGGCAATTCAATGGGAAAAGAATGGTCTTTTCAACAAATGGTGCTCTCACAATTGGATATCCATATATGTAAAAATGAACCTAGACACAGACCTACACCTTCTATAAAATTAACTCAAATATAAAACTATGAAACTTCCAAAAGAAAATCTATATATAACTTTGGGTTTGGTGATGAAGAGGATTTTTATACTGTATCAAATGCACGATATATGAAAGAAAAAAATTGACAAGTTGGACCTTTTAGAATTAAAAGCTTGGCTTTGAGAAAGACACTTTTAAGAGAATCAGAACCAGAAATACCATTTGACCCAGCAATCCCATTACTGGATACATATCCAAAGGATTATAAATCACACTACTATAAAGACACATGCACATGTATGTTTACTGCAGCACTATTTACAGTATCAAAGACTTGGAACCAACCCAAATGCCCATCAATGATAGACTGGATAAAGAAAATGTGGCATATATACAACATGGAATACTATGCAGTCATAAAAATGAATGAGTTCATGTCCTTTGCAGGGACATGGATGAAGCTGGAAGCCATCATTCTCAGCAAACTAACACAGGAACAGAAAACCAAACTCAGCATGTTCCCACTCATAAGTGGGGGCTGAACAATGAGAACATATGGACACAGGGAGGGGAACATCACACACCGGGGCCTGTTGGGGGGTGAGGGACAAGAGGAGGGAGAGAATTAAGACAAATACCTAATGCATGCAGGGCTTAAAACCTATATGACAGGTTGATAGGTGCAGCAAACCACCATGGCACATGTATACCTATGTAACAAATCTCCATGTTCTGCATGTGTATTCCAGAACTTAAAGTAAAATTTTAAAAAAGAGAGAGAGAATCAAAAAAGACAAGCCACAGTCTGGAAAAAAATACATTTGCAAAATATGTATCTGATAAAGAACTTGTATCCAAAATATACAAAGAACTCTTACAACTCAGCAATAAAACAAACAAGCCAATTAAAAAATAGGCAAAATATCTGAATGATATAAAAGAAGATACATGCATGGCGAGTAAGTATATAAAAAGATATCCAATATCATTTGTCACTTGGGAAATGACTATTTAAACAACAGTGAGATACCACTAAATATCTACTAGAATGACTTACATAAAAAAATTGGCAATGCCAATTGCTGGTGAGGATGCAGAGCAACAAAAACTCTCATTCACTGCTGGTGAAACACAAAATAATATACCCACTTTGGAAGACAGTTTGCCAGTTTCTCACAAAGCTAAACAGAGTCTTAAATTATGCTGCAGCAATCAGGCTTCTAGGTTATTTACCCAACTGATTTGAAAACTTATGGCCACACAAAAACCTGTGCATGAATATTTATAGCAGATTTATTCATAATTGCCAAAACTGGAAGCAACCAAGATGTCCTCCAATAAGTAAATGAAGGAACCAACAAACTAGTACATCCAGACAAAGGAACACTATTCAGTGGTAGAAAGGAATGAACTATCTAGCCATGCAAATACATAGATGAAACTCTGGGAAGTAGAAGCCACTCTGAAAAGGCTACATACTATATGATTCCACATATATGACATTCTGCATAAACTAAAATTACAACAACAGTTAAATATATCAGTGGTTGCCAGAGTTTAGGGTGAAGAGCTTGAATAGGTAAAGCACAGAGGAATTTTTAGGGCCGTGAAACTATTCTCTATGATAATATAATGGTGGATATGTGCCATTGCATTTGTCATTCAAACCCTTAGAGCCTTATAGCACAAAGAGTGAACCTTAATTTGTGCAAATTTCAAAAAACATAATTCATAAGGTCTAGGAATCCCAGGGTGGATTTCAGAATGTCAAAAGAAAAGTCTGACTCTATTACAAACATTTGAAACAACCTCACCAAAGGGTATGAAGGAAAAAATACTCTTACTTAAGTAACTTTTGAAACAAGTGAAACATGTAAGACCAAGGACAAAAGATGCTGTACATAGCACTGCACCCTAGTTGATAAAGTTGTTTCTCAATGGGGTGTAGGTATGACTTAACATTCTGAAACCACTATACATGTGAAATTGAATGTCTATGTAAACGGATGGCATAAAGTGAGAGCCAGGTGTCTCACTGTTAGAGTGGGAGTTTCCAGATAAACAGGGAGAGAAGGTAATGGAATAGAGCTGAAGACATCAGTATGAACTTATGTTAGCTTACTATTGATACAGACGGTTACATGTAGAGATATTTAGGGATACATGTATATGCATGGGTTAATATATACAAATATTTCCTTGCTCTGTCAGCTGAGAGGGCCTAGATGCAATGACAACCCAGTAGTAATGAGCACACCACGTGTCCAGGTCTTGGTTTCTAATATAATTTTTGTTTTTTGAGACAAGTCTTGCTCTGTCGCCCATGCTGGAGTGCAGTGGCATGACGTCGGCTCACTGCAACATCTGCCTCCCGGTTTAAGCAATTATCCTGCCTCAGCCTACTGAGTAGCTGGGACTACAGGCACCCACCACCTCACCCGGCTAGTATTTTTGTATTTTTGTATTTTTCTTTTTTTTTTTTTAGTAGAGACGAGTTTTCACTGTGTTAGCCAGGATGATTTCAATCTCCTGACCTTGTGATCCGCCCGCCTTGGCCTCCCAAAGTGCTGGGATTACAGGCATGAGCCACCACGCCCGGCCTATTTTCTAATAAATAGAACCAGGACTCCCTAGAGAAATGGCTGATTCTAGGACAGGGGAAAGAAAAATACAAGATCTTGTATTTTGAGCAGGTAAGTAGTCAAAATGTAACAAAACAAATAAAATCCACGTGAGAATGTGTCAAAGGATATACACATAGGAGACAACTGAACGAGAGCATCCCATGGCCAAGGACAGAACAATTCAAGCAACATAATTACGGAGTAATGAATTACAATCCAAACTATGAAATTAACATAAATTTGTGAGTCCATCTGATATAAATAAATAATTTAATACCGAAATAAATGGGAAATAAGAGACAAATCTTCCATGCAGAAGAATTCCAAATACTTCTTATAGATATCCTGACTTTAAGTAGGTGGAGCATAATTCCCTATTCCTTAATGTTGGCTGCACATTGTGACTTCTTCCCAAAAAGTGCAGTATGGGAAGAGGTGGGAGAAAGAATAACTTTGCAGTGGAGAAATGCGATCAACACCAGATGACCAAGGTGGACATCAACCATGAGAAGCCATGTCGATAGTACGTACACTCAATATAATGGGATGGGAATGGTGGTCCTTCACCTCTGTGCTCTTCCTCCCCCAAACCCATAATCCCAGTCTAGTCATGAGAGAAACATCAGACAAATCCCAATTGAGGAGCATTTGACAAAATATCTAAGCAGTCCTGCTCAAAACTATCAAGGTCATCAAAAGCAAGGGAGGTCTAAGCAACTGTCCCAACCAAGAAGAACCCAAGGAAACGTGACACTAAATGTAGTGTGACATCCTGGATGGGATCGGGAATGGAAAAAGGACATTAGGTAAAAAGTAAGGAAAACACAATACTGTATAGATATTGGGTAATTAATATTGTATCAATATTGGTTCATTAATTGTGATAAATATACTATACTAACACAAGATATTAGCAATAAGAGAAACTGGATGTCGGGTAGATAGAAATTCTCTCTGCTATCTTTTCCACTTCTCCGTAAATCTACAACTATTCTAAAGTGGAAAAAAAAAGTCTACTAAAAGCAAAACAAAACATGGGCATTGGGTCAGGATCTTGCACTTTGCCAGTACTTTTCCTGGGGATGGCATTTAGGGAGGTGTCTGAGGGGTCTGTTTTCCTTGACAATGACTCCAAAGCTGGGAATAATTGAGCAGAAAATGTCACCACCAGTCAGACCGTTAATACTTTGAACTAATATGCATAAGATTTCGTGTTGGGAAAATGCCAAGTATAAGGTCCATTATAGTCTAAGCTTCATTGAGACATGAAAGATACATGAATAAAAGCAGTATCTCATAAATGCCACTACAGGGGTGATGGAAGGGGCAAAAAATTCTGAGGATGAAAAGATCACAGCAGTTGTATTAGTCTGTTTTCACACTGCTGATAAAGACACACCCGAGACTGGGTCATTTATAAAGAAAAAGAGGTTTAATGGACTCATGGTTCCACGAGGCTGGAGAGGGCTCACAATCATGCAGAAGGTGAAAGGCATGTCTTACATGGCAACAGGCAAGAGAGAAAATGAGAGCCAAGTGAAAGGGGAAACCCTTTAAAAATATCATTAGATCTCATGAGACTTGTTCACTACCACCAGAACAGTATGGAGGAAACCACACCCATGATTCAATTATCTCCCACCAGGTCCCTCCCACAACACGTGGGAATGATGGGAGCTATAATTCAAAATGAGATTTGGGTGGGGACACAGCCAAGCCATATCAACAGTCATGAATGACAACGTAGGAGTGGGGCACAAACGAGTGAGCGGGGAATTCTTGGTGTAACGGTTCTTGTAGACAAAAGTGCAGAGGTAAGAAATATTTAGGATTAGTTCAATTTAACCAAACCAGTGTATTCATATGGTCAAGTTAAAATTGAGGCTACAGGCCAGATGTGGTGGCTGAAGCCTGTAATATCAGCACTTTGGGAGGACAAGGCAGGTGGATCACGAGGTCAGGAGGTCGAGACCATCCTAACACGGTGAAACCCATCTCTATTAAAAATACAAAAAAATTAGCCAAGCATGGTGGCACACGCCTGTAATCTGTTACTCGGGAAGCTGAGGCAGGAGATCAATTGAACCTGGGAGGCAGAGGTTGCAGTGAGCCAAGATCGTGTCATTGCACTCCAGCCTGGGCGACAGAGAGACTCCATCTCAAATAAATAAATAAATAAATAAATAAATAAATAAATAAAAAATGAAAATAAGGCTAGATTCTATGTGACAGGCAAAAGGGAGTCTTCTATAATTTCTCAGTAAGAAAATCACAGAATTAAATAAAAATTTCAAGTAGTGATTTGCCTGCATACATTGCCTCTCTCCCTTTCAGTCCAATCCAAAAAGGCTTCATCAGCCTGGCCACCAATGCATTGGTTGTTATTGTTATCTACTTCAGTGTTGTCATATCTAACAGATACACTTGTAGTTTTATCTCTAGTGTCTCAGCTGAATTTGACACTGCTATTGATTGCTTTCCCTTGAAACAATGTTTTCTATCAGTGTCTGTAACACGACCCTTCCTGGATTTTCCCCTTCTCTCTCTGGCTACTCTTCTTTTGGCTGGTTCTTCTTTCTCTCTCCACCCTCTAGGTGATGTGGTTCTTCAGGTCCCCTCTCCTCCTTTCTCCTTTTCTTTTCCTATGTTTCTCCCTAGTTGACCTCATTTATCCCCATGGCTTGGTCTATTTCCATCAGTTTGATTTTTTATTCCACAATTCGTATGTCAAGCCCAGAATTCTTCTCTAACTTCCACTCTTATAGTTACAGCTGTCTATGGGACACCTATTCTTGGATGTCTAAGAATTATGGAAGAACTATCTCAACGTTGACATGTCCAAAATTGGACTTTCAACCTCCCCTCCCTCCACTTCGAATCATCCCCTAATCTTCCACATTTTTCCTAAATGGTGCTACCATCGCTTAGTTCCATACAGAAAACTAAAAGTCATCCTTGATTCTGCCCTTGGCCTCACTGTCCCCACACCCCACCATCCAATCCAGCTCTATGGTCTTACAATTATGCATTTCTTCACACATTTTCGTCTATGTCCCCCATGAGATCATAAACTCCAGAAGGATACGCTATGCCTCTTTTCCTACTGTGGCACACAAACTGAGGGGCTGATATACAATAACCATGTGGACATTTAAAAATCAATCTGCTGGGCTGGACATGGTGGCTCACACCTGTAATCCCAGCATTATAGGAGGCTGAAGGGGGCGGCTCACCTGAGGTCAGGAGTTTGAGACCAGTCTGGCCAACATGGTGAAACCCCATGTCTGCTAAAAATACAAAAATTAGCTGGGTGTGGTGATGGGCATCTGTAGCCCCAGCTACTGAGGAGGCTGAGGGAGGAGAATCACTCGAACCTGGGAGGAGAGGTTGTAGTGAGCCGAGATCACACCACTGCACTCTAGCCCGGGTGACAGAGTAAAACTTCGTATCAGGAAAAAAAAAAAAAAATCAATCTGCTGGAGCCTGTAATCCCAGCTACTCGGGAGACTGAGGCCACAGGGCTACTTGAGGCCAGGAGTTCGAGGTCAGTCAGTGCAACATGGCAAGACCACATCTTTACAAAAATAATAATAATAAAAAGTAATTAACAGAGCACAGAGGCTGAAGTGAGCTAGGATTGCACTACCACACTCTGTCCTGTAAAACAGAGGGAGATCCTTGTCTCTAAAAATAACAATACATTAAAAAAATCCATCTGGCCACAAGGTGTACTGGCAGTTTCAAGATGCAAAGCTTAGTGAGGAGGCTAATGTTCCAGTCAGGCACCGTGTCCCTAATTTATACTCCAGCCTCCTACGTAAGAAAAATGGGAGGTAGAAAGGGCACAAATGTGAGAGACATTAAGAAGGTAGGAGAGACAGTATTTTGTTACCACTTTGATAAGAAAAGAGAGGGGAGAGGAGAGGGAACAAAGATGGTTCAAAGGTGTGGAGCTCGGGGAAACAGATCCACAAACCACTGAGAAAGGTGAGCCGGGAGAGGCAGCATGGGACAAGCACCATGAAGGCTGCCTGCTGGGAGCCTGTGCCATACGTGTGTCTGGCTTCCTCTCGTGCTGTTAATGACTTTTATAATTTTATTATCTATCACATCAAACCAAAGTTTTGTCTGAAGCGGGATGCTGAAGATTTCTGGTGAGCTTCCTCATTGTTATGCAGAGGAAAGGCTTTTGGGGTCAGGTGAAAAATTGGGTTTGACTTGCAGGATGGTCCCTACTAGGCATCTCTCGTAACAATGGTCATTAACCTCTGCAATCTTGGAATCTTCTGTAAAATGGGAATAACGACTTCATGCAGTTGTGAGAATTCTAGGGAATACACATGGTCTAGTCTGGGCTGGCACCTGTCCTGTGTTTTTGAGCCCAGCTCAACTATCATTCTTTTTTTTTTAAGTTCAGGGGTTCATGTGCAAGTTTGCTATATAGGTAAACTTGTGTCTTGGGGCTTTATTGTACAGATTATTTCATCATCCAGGTGTTAAGCCTAGTACCCATTAGTTATTTTTCCCGAGCCTCTCCCTCCTCCCACCTTCTACCCTCCGACAGGCCCCAGTGTGTGCTGTTCCCCTCTATGTGTCCCTGTGTTCTCATCATTTAGCTCCCACTTACACATGAGAACATGCAGTATTTGGTTTTCTGTTCCTGAGTTAGTTCACTAAGGATGATGGCCTCCAGCTCCACCTATGTCCCTGCAAAGGACACCATCTCATTTTTTATGGCTGCATAGTATTCCACGGTGTATACGTACCACATCTTCTTTATCCAGTCCACCACTGATGGACATTTAGGTTGATTCCATGTCTTTGCTATTGTGAATAGTGCTGTGATGAACATACACGTGCAAGTGTCTTTATGGTAGAATGATTTACATTCTTTCGGGCATATACCCAGGAATGGGATTGCTGGGTTGAATGGTAGTTCTGTTTTTAAGTCTTTTAGGAATTTCCACACCGTTTTCCACAATAACTGAGCTAATTTATACTTCCACCAACAGTGTATGGACATTCCCTTTTCTCTGCAACCTCACCAGCATCTGTTGTTTTTTGACTTTTTAATAATAGCCATTCTGACTGGTGCAAGATGGTATCTCACTGTGATTTTGATTTGCATTTCTCTAGTGATCAGCGATGCTGAGCTTTTTTTTTCATATGCTTGTTGGCTGCATGTATGTCTTCTTTTGAAAAGTTCATGTTCATGTCCACTTTTAAATTCCTCATCATTTCTAACATGGGACTGTGCACACACTGTTCTTATCGTCACGATTCACAATCCTTGATTATATTCCTACCTAGTTTCAAGGCACAGTGTGGGAATAAATGAGATAATGCTGTCTGCCGCTAATTATCTACTTTCTAGATGATTTGTGGCAAGGTCTTACTCTTGGCCTGGCCTCACCCTGACCCAAGGAGATACTGCACAGCTTCTCTGTACTGTCAATTAGTGCGTGCTATAGAAAAAGAGTTCACTTTGAGCATCAGTTTAATGAACACAATTGGTAAGGAAAAATACCAGGTACATTCCCAAATCAAGCATAAGTGCCTTTGAACATTACCTGTGGTTTTGAACTGAATCTGCTATTGCTCCGTTTACATTAACTAGG
>NW_012101476.1:4581876-4593486 GCF_000951045.1 Mandrillus leucophaeus
GTAAGAAAAATGGGAGGTAGAAAGGGCACAAATGTGAGAGACATTAAGAAGGTAGGAGAGACAGTATTTTGTTACCACTTTGATAAGAAAAGAGAGGGGAGAGGAGAGGGAACAAAGATGGTTCAAAGGTGTGGAGCTCGGGGAAACAGATCCACAAACCACTGAGAAAGGTGAGCCGGGAGAGGCAGCATGGGACAAGCACCATGAAGGCTGCCTGCTGGGAGCCTGTGCCATACGTGTGTCTGGCTTCCTCTCGTGCTGTTAATGACTTTTATAATTTTATTATCTATCACATCAAACCAAAGTTTTGTCTGAAGCGGGATGCTGAAGATTTCTGGTGAGCTTCCTCATTGTTATGCAGAGGAAAGGCTTTTGGGGTCAGGTGAAAAATTGGGTTTGACTTGCAGGATGGTCCCTACTAGGCATCTCTCGTAACAATGGTCATTAACCTCTGCAATCTTGGAATCTTCTGTAAAATGGGAATAACGACTTCATGCAGTTGTGAGAATTCTAGGGAATACACATGGTCTAGTCTGGGCTGGCACCTGTCCTGTGTTTTTGAGCCCAGCTCAACTATCATTCTTTTTTTTTTAAGTTCAGGGGTTCATGTGCAAGTTTGCTATATAGGTAAACTTGTGTCTTGGGGCTTTATTGTACAGATTATTTCATCATCCAGGTGTTAAGCCTAGTACCCATTAGTTATTTTTCCCGAGCCTCTCCCTCCTCCCACCTTCTACCCTCCGACAGGCCCCAGTGTGTGCTGTTCCCCTCTATGTGTCCCTGTGTTCTCATCATTTAGCTCCCACTTACACATGAGAACATGCAGTATTTGGTTTTCTGTTCCTGAGTTAGTTCACTAAGGATGATGGCCTCCAGCTCCACCTATGTCCCTGCAAAGGACACCATCTCATTTTTTATGGCTGCATAGTATTCCACGGTGTATACGTACCACATCTTCTTTATCCAGTCCACCACTGATGGACATTTAGGTTGATTCCATGTCTTTGCTATTGTGAATAGTGCTGTGATGAACATACACGTGCAAGTGTCTTTATGGTAGAATGATTTACATTCTTTCGGGCATATACCCAGGAATGGGATTGCTGGGTTGAATGGTAGTTCTGTTTTTAAGTCTTTTAGGAATTTCCACACCGTTTTCCACAATAACTGAGCTAATTTATACTTCCACCAACAGTGTATGGACATTCCCTTTTCTCTGCAACCTCACCAGCATCTGTTGTTTTTTGACTTTTTAATAATAGCCATTCTGACTGGTGCAAGATGGTATCTCACTGTGATTTTGATTTGCATTTCTCTAGTGATCAGCGATGCTGAGCTTTTTTTTTCATATGCTTGTTGGCTGCATGTATGTCTTCTTTTGAAAAGTTCATGTTCATGTCCACTTTTAAATTCCTCATCATTTCTAACATGGGGCTGTGCACACACTGTTCTTATCGTCACGATTCACAATCCTTGATTATATTCCTACCTAGTTTCAAGGCACAGTGTGGGAATAAATGAGATAATGCTGTCTGCCGCTAATTATCTACTTTCTAGATGATTTGTGGCAAGGTCTTACTCTTGGCCTGGCCTCACCCTGACCCAAGGAGATACTGCACAGCTTCTCTGTACTGTCAATTAGTGCGTGCTATAGAAAAAGAGTTCACTTTGAGCATCAGTTTAATGAACACAATTGGTAAGGAAAAATACCAGGTACATTCCCAAATCAAGCATAAGTGCCTTTGAACATTACCTGTGGTTTTGAACTGAATCTGCTATTGCTCCGTTTACATTAACTAGGTTGATGAGAATGGGCTATGTGCTATAATGCTAACAGCCCATAATGCTAACAGGGCTTAAAGCTCTTTGGAGAGACGATAAGCCATAAACACAAGGCGTTGTCACAAAAGTTTAATGCATGAGAATGAATCCTCAAAAGTATGAAAGGTAAGAAATGACCTCCTTTCTCTGTGCTACATATTTTTCTTCATAGAGCTCACTTTAAAAATATACAGACATACATATGTGCGCACATGCACACGCGCACGCGCACACACACAAACACACACGCACGCGCGCACACACACACACACACACAGATACACGCACAGAGTCTTCTGTGTCTGTAGGAGGCTCAAAAACTTCAAAAATTGCCGGTTAGTACACCTGGCATTCAGAGCTCTAAAACGCTGTCCTAGCGTGATTCCTGGATATCTGAGAAAGCTGGTTTTCATAACAGAAGCATCTTATTCTTTACTGTTTGTAGTGATAGGCCAATTTTGCATTTTATCTTCTCTCCCCTCCGATTCCAGTGTAATGAATGCATGTTCTCAGGGGTTAGTTATGCAAGTATTTCCATTTTAAAAACAAGACACTGGGGAAGAGAGAAGCAACTTTGAGACTACCACTAAGGACCCTAGGGAAAAGGTCCTGTAAATGGATCCAGGATGGGATTTCCACCCTGAATCATGACTGTTTAGTCAATTGATTCGATCATCAATGTTTTATTGAACCAACTCACCTGCACACCCTTCGCAAAGCTATAATCAGTCTTCAAAAGGGTTATTCGCTCCTTTGTGCTACTATAAACATGGCACTTGTCCAGAAGTTGAGGTCCAGTGTGAAATGCAGAAGAACCTGGGCTATTTCCTGGTTTTTAAAAGTGATTCTTGTACTGTGAGTGATCCTACTTGTTTCTATATCTGGGATCTTCAGAAAGGCCCTGAGGATATTCAGTTCTACCTGTGAGTAGCTCTAGAATATCTGTGTTAAGACCATTTCCACAAAGTTCTCCAAATTGTTCTCTTGGCAAATATTTACTTATTTACTTATTTATTTATTTTTATTTTTATTTTTTTGAGATGGAGTCTCACTCTGTTGCTCAGGCTGGAGGGCAGTGGCATGATCTTGGCTCACTGGAACCTCTGCCTCCTGGGTCCAAGGGATTCTCCTGCCTCAGCCTCCTGATTGGCTGGGACTACAAGCACCTGCCACCACTCTCAGCTAATTTTTGTATTTTTAATAGATATAGGGTTTTACCACATTGGCCAGGATAGTCTCGAACTCCTGAGCTCAGGTAATCCGCCTGCCTCAGCCTCTCAAAGTGCTGAAATTATAGGTGTGAGCCACCACGCCTGGCCTTATTTACTTTTTTGAAATGGAGTCTCGCTCTGTCGCCCAGGCTGGAGTGCACTAGTGCAATCTCAGTTCACTGCAACCTCCGCCTCCTGGGTTCAAGCGATTCTTGTGCCTCAGCCTCCCCAGTAGCTGGGATTACAGGTGCACACCACTACACCTGGCTAATTTTTGTATTTTTAGTAGAGACAGGGTTTCACCATGTTGGCCAGGCTGGTCTCAAACTCCTGACCTCAAGTGATCCACCCGTCTTGGCCTCCCAAAGTGCTGGGTTTATAGGCATGAGCCACCTTGCCTGACCGTAGTAAATATGTATTAAATGCCTACCATGTACCAGGCATTGTACTGGTTTCCCTTAGGGGAACATTAAGTTGGGAACAGGTTGATCAGGTAGAGGTAAGGCTGAAAGTTGATGTCAGGGGCCCCCTTGTCCATAGTGGAATGATGGCTGTCTTATATCCCTGGGGACAAGTCCAGAAACATTGATCTTGCCATCACATTCTCATCCCTGTTCTCAACACGTTCCCTGAGGATTTATTGGCTCACCTGTTTAGGTTGAGGGCCTTCATAGGAAGCTGATACACAACAGTCTGATGTAGGAAGGGCAGCGTGGCTTTGGAAACCTTGTTCCAGAAGTGTTCTAGCTGCCCTTAGTGTGAGTCACAACCTTCAGTCAACCCTGAGGGAGTAAACACCAGGGAATCTGGGGTCATATTCAAGTGTCTCAGAACGCTCATGACACCATCCGAAGTCAACACTGGGTGACTCGTGGTTATTTAATGCTAACATACTTGAAATGCCCAACTGGAAATCCAATTCACTTCAGAATGTAAGAGCACTCCTTTCTTTGTTCTACAGGCTTCAGGAAGAAAATAAAAAGTTCTAGGATTCCACCATTTCCCATTTCTAGTACTTTTTGGTTTAATGTAGGCAATTCTCTCTCTTCCAGCCTCACACAAACCCAACATTCAAGCTAGTTTGAAGATCAAATGCAGAGTTAAGCAAGGTTGAAGTAATCAGAAATGGGGAATTGGATATGGTGACATCTATTGTTTTTAATGCACTGGACAAAAAGTTACAAGAGAGGATTCATTGACAGATGTGTACCACTGTGATAAAAACACAGTTTTGCAATATATTTGTGTTTTGCAGCTAGGCAACCAAAAATGACTAACACACAGGAAGTATGCAGTTGTGTGCTTCTTCCAGCCAAATTATGGAAATTATAAATCTCTTATTTTCTTTACACGAATGCTCTCTGTGTAAAAGAAAAAAAAAATAAAGAAATACAGCCCCTTGAGTTTCGTGGGCTTGTTTTTGACTGACTTCTCTCCCACAGCCCTTTCATTTTCTTTCCTTAGTCTTTCCCACAGGGTAAGGAGTAGGAAGTTTTGCAAAAAGAAGAGAAGGGAGTGAATTGTAAGTTATTAAATTTTTTTTTAAATCCTCCAAGGACCTAAGGAAGAGCAACACAAAAAGAGGAATCAAACTTGGCTTCATTATGAGGTGACATATTATACGAACTACGTTATATTTTTTAAGCTTTTAGAAAATAGACTGGTATTAAGGTAAAGACTATTGCTATAAAATAGCTATGATTACATTGCAACTCAGATTCTAACAATCTGCTATAAATACTGTTTGAATTGTTACTATAATTCTACAGTATCCTTCTGTTGGCTGCTTCTTCTTTTTTTTTTTTTTTAAAGGAACTCCATGGCATTCAATAGCTCACGGTTTGTATTGCCCTTTGGAAATCTTTTCCCAGCCTAAACAATTGCTTATAGAGAGCTAAGTGGGGAAACTTTCATTACAGTACACCAGCCAGGCATTTTCAAAGAGGAGTCTTACAAAACTTTTCAACAGAAATTGCTGCCTCTTGACCCTTGACTGGCTATAGTTTAACCTTTCTACACAGATACAGTCATGCTAGGTAGGCAAAGAGGTAAATATCACAGAGGATTGAAGAAATGGTGAGGGTGGGGTTGGTGGGGGAACTTGGCCAGGGGGTTACAGGTTGCTCCGGCCTGGATTTTAGAAAAGGTAATTGTGTGTTAAAAATGAGATGACATGAGCTCCAAAAATTAGCAAACTGCTGAAACATTGAGAAGCTCCATTAGAACATATGCACCCTGTAACACAGAAGTCAACCCCTGGACAAGCTAAGAGTCACCATCTCAGTTCAGCCAGGCCACTGGGTGTGTCCCAGTCAACCCATCCTCTCTGTTTTGCTTCTTATCTCCGGGGATGTTGGCTGGCTTGAGGCCTAGAGGGAGAAGAACATGCTAAAGCTTTCACTAGAAAGGAACTCAGAAAGAAAACCTTGCACCTTATGTCCCAAAGCCTGCTGTGCCTACAAATCTGATAGAGCAATTCCCTTGGAATAATGCCTGGGAAGGAATAAAGATATTTAAGTCCAAATTCCATAGAATGATTCGATAAAATTGTGGCACAAATTGATTGATCAGAATCTCAAATTCATAAATTTATAGGAAGTCATCCTTGGTAAGACCCTTCTCTGAAGTCTAGATACATAATAGATCATGAGTCTTAGATAGAGATATAGCCAATCAAGCTTGTTAACAATTTAGGTTGGGTTGGAAGAAAGATGCAGGGTTCCTAACTCCTGGATTATGGATTGATTTCTAATCAAAAGTACTTTTAAGCTATTCTGTTTTTAATGTATGAATAATTGTGCCTGTTTTCCTGTATCATATTATGCTTTGTTTTCCTATTTCAACTTTCACCAGAAAGGGACCAAAAGTGGACAAGAGGGACAGGTGTGCAAGTCAATATTCAAGATAAATATCAGTCCATAGGACACTGACAAGGTAACAATGGTGAGAAGACAAGATTGATGATAATAAACCATTCCTCAACACAGGAGATCATCTTTGTGGGCTTATTCGCGTATTATAACTTCTAAATCCATATTACATATTTTCTCTTTTCCATTTGATGCCCTCTTCTAAACTCTGATCTTGGACACATGTGCTGTTTTTCATTTTGTGTTTTGGTGGACAATTTTGGAAGGTCAATTTGCAGCAAGTGTCGCTACTTCTCCTTTTGCCTGTGACAGAAATGACCAACCAGCCTCAGCGTCACTTTCAGTGGGATCATGCATTCCTTCACCCATTCCTTATCCAATTCATTCCTGTCCTTCCACGAATGTTTTTTGAATGCTTACTAAAGTATTTCAGAATATCAATCTTAGCCCTGGACATTCTTGGTCTAACATACTGTTTGGAACATAAATACTGGTTTTATAAATGAGTGATCAAATCAACCTTATCTGTTGATTTCTTTGTAATTACGATAATAAACATAACATAAAAATGACCATTGAAACCATTTTAAGTGCATAGTTCAGTATCATTAAGTACATTCACAATGCTGTGTAACTAATCTTCAGAACTCTTTTCATCCCAAACTGAAATTCTGTCCCCATTAAACAGCTCCCCATTCTCCCCACACACAGTGCCTGACCGTCACCACTCTACTTTCTGTATTTATGAATCTGACTATCCTGGGTACCTCACATAAGTGGAATGATACAGTGTTTGTCTTTTTATTGACTGGCTCCTTTCACTTACTATAATGCTCACAAGGTCCATCCATGTTATGGCATGCGTGAGAATTCTCCTCTTTTTTGACGTTGAATAATATTCCATTATACGTATATCCCCCTTTTTGTTTCTCTATTCACCTGTTGATGGCTACTTGGGTTGCCTCTGACTTTTGGCTGTCGTGAATGCTGCTGCTGTGAACACTGGTGTACAAACACCTCTTTGAGACCCAGCTTTTAATTCCTTTGGGTACATACCCAGAAGTAGAATTGCTGGATCACGTGGTAATTCTGTTCGTAGTTTTTTGAGAAACCATCATACTGTTTTCTATAGCAACTGTGCTGTTTCACATTCCCACCAACACTGTACCAAAACTTGTTATTTTCTGCTCTTTCTTTCTTTCTTTCTTTCTTTCTTTCTTTCTTTTTTTTTTTTTTTTTAAGACTAGCCATCCTGATGGGTGTGAGGTGGTATCTTGCAGTTTTGATTTGCATTCATTTGTGGTTTTGATTGATTCCCTAATCCAAATTAGTTTCATTTTTAAAGAAGGTGTTTTATTCTACTCTCTAGTGAAAAATGAGATTTATAACTTACACTTCTCCACTCAAGATTTGCATTATTTGCTATATTTTATTTTTGTAATGAAACACACATGCTTTCTCTCTCCTACATACACATTTCTGTCTAACAATATTCTTTGCATAGAGAAAAATCAAGTCAATGCCAGATATGACACACAAGTACTTTTAAGAAGTGTTGTAAGGAGTAACTATCCTGGATACCTGAATCACAAGCGTAATTCAGCTCCCTGGTGACACCTTAGGGAATATGAATACTTTCCATGGCTAGAGGAGGGACTAATATAATTAGTCTACTCTAGGTCATCCTTGGTAGCTAGGGTGAAGTATATGATCAATTACTGAAAGTCAATGGATGAACCCTGTTTCGCTATGTCTTTACACTCTTTTTTCTTCCCTGATGCTTTTCCAAAGTAGTCTGTTCTCGGGTTGCAAAGATAAATTATTTGCATTTTATATTTTTCCTATTTTCTCTACCTATCCTCAGAAGGAGACATGATGGAGAGGCGAGAGTGTTAGCAGTGAAATAATTCTTAACAGAGTTAATAAAATGAAAGAGGACGGACAAAAATCCCCGAGTAACCCATTATTGAGATGTTTACCTTCTGCATACTCTGGGGTGGAGACTCTCATGTGCTCATGGGGATATGAAAATATTTGTAAAATACAGAAGAATAAGTCCTTCAGTACCCCAGCAATCTGGGTCAAAATATCAGAATTTCCTTCTTAACTACTGGAAAAAAAAAAAAAAAAACCCTCTTTGATCTCAATAAAATTTCCAGGATTACTTAGTCCTACCTGATTAATTCTATCCTATCTAGAGCATTCCTTCACACCTCATTCCCTGAAAGATCCCGGGGAAGGAAGTCACATCACTGAATTTTAGTCCCAACCAATCATGACTCTGTGCAGAGTTCACGTCCTCATCTCCTCATCTGTACATTAAGACATCCACATCTCTAGATTCTAAAGTCCACCCACTGCCCTACATGGAAATTCTATAATTCTGCTTCTCTTGATTACTTTGCACAAACAGCAATGCAAATTCTGGACCCCAGAGACAAAAATGCAAAATAGAGCCCCTAGAACAAAGCATTCTTTATCTTCAAAGGCGACTCAGGCATTCTCATGGGTACTTCCATTTTCACTGTATCTACTGTTTCAATTTCATCATCTGGATTTCAAACTTCTCAGAGATAGGACCTTCTGCCCACTCACGGTATTCAGTAAAGCACAGAGATGCAGCTTCCATCACTGGGTTCTGTCATAGACAGTATTGTCAGACAAGAACATAGGATGCCCAGTTACATTTGAGTTTCAGATAAATGACAAGTGATTTTTTTTTTTTTTTTTAGTATAAACCTGGCCCATGCAATATTTGAGACATACTTACACTCAATAATTATTCATTGCTTATCTGAAATTCAAATTTAACTGGATGTCCTGTATTTTTATTTGATAAATCCCAGAACCCTAGTCATAGACCAATGTGTCTGAGACTACGAGTCATGGACACTGGTATATGTGAATTTGAAGTCCGTCTTGACCACAGCTAGATGAAAAACAGCAGGTTACACAGCCTCCATGACCTTGATTTCCTCATCAGCTGAATGCGAATAATATTCAAAGGAGAGCCATACCAAGAGAAATGGGCATCCTGGAAAAACTAAGGATTTTTTTTTTTTTTTTTTGCCCCATCCAATCATTATTAGCTAAATATTGGCACGATATTTATTTAGTGAAAATAGGAATAATACATTAGAATTCAACCCTCTGATGGTCTGATTACCCTGGCATTTGTTTGGCTCTACAGCCTCTTTATCTGACTCTGTTCCTAGTCCTGCTGTAAGGATTAATATCAGAGATTTAAAGTCTCAGTACAGCTCCTGGCAGAGAGCATACACTCATTGGATACAGATACTATTATTGTTATTCTTTAAAGATCTATGTCTGAGCAACCCGTTCATGAAGATAATCTTTGGAGATGGCTTCACAAGCATCTTTTAATCACAGCTTCAGACCTGAGAGATAATCTGGTCTAATTTTATCATTTTACAGATAAGGAAACTGAGGCCTTGGGAGAGAAAGGAATTTACTCAGAGTCCTCCAGGCAGGTGGGGACACAGCCTGGGAGGCTCAGGGCTCTTTGCCGCTATATTACTTTGCAGAGAAGTCTGCCAACACTCCAGATACCTAGATGGCTGCTGACCCAATCCAGAAAAGACTGACCCCAACAAAGCAAAAATGCCAGGTACATTTAAGCACACGTGCAAATATTAGCTTTACCACTATGAAAGTTTATGGGAACACAGGAATCTTGCTATCACCGTTGGACACTTAAAATACCAGTATCCAGTTAGGTGCAGTGGCTCATGCCTGTAATCCCAGCACTTTGGGAGGATGAGGTGGGTGGATCACAAGGTCAGGAGATTGAGACCATCCTGGATAACACGGTGAAACCCTGTCTCTACTAAAAAATACAAAAAATTAGCCAGGCGTGGTTGTGGGCTCCTGTATTCCCAGCTACTCCGGAGGCTGAAGCAGGAGAATGGCATGAACCTGGGAGGTGGAGCTTGCGGTGAGCTGAGATCGCACCACTGCACTCCAGCCTGGGCGATAGAGTGAGACTCCATCCAAATAAAAATAAAAATAAAAATAATTGGTATCCTTCCCTCCAAAACCCCACTCAAATCAGACAGGGAGGCTGGAGCTCAGCATCCTACTATAGTCATCTCCAAATAAACAATAATTTCCCATTGTGAAACAGCCCCAATGAGTCTCCAAATATCTTTGGAAACTATTAAGATGCTTGTGTATATTATAATTACAAACGCTTATTAAAACAGTATGCCCCGGGAAACAGAGAGGACAAACAATGACAAACACAAAGGTCACTGCCTGATGAAACATTTCCATTAGGTGGCCCAGGTCCATGTTATTTCCCTGATTTTCCTTCTTAATCAGAGGCTAAAAGAGGTGTCAATGAGTGCTGGAGAGTTAACGTTCCATGAGAGTTGAAAGCTTCAACTTAACAATTCATTGTTCTAAACATGTTCTTATGTTTTTTGGCAGCTTGAACGTGCAAGCGCATATCTGAGCTGACCTCTGGCTGCAATTCATGCACAGTCTGTGCGGCAACAGAGACTAAATATTTCTGACATTGCTTAAGAAAGGAGTCACTTTAAGTGGGTTTACACTTTGCATTCTTACCAAAAGTATGGCTCAACACTGATAGGGTTAAAGCTCTAGTTAGAGAATGTGCATAATTATGATCCAAGAGCCATGGGGGTAAGGAAAGGGGAAAATCTCATATGGGCACTGAAGGATGGTTTGACAAAGATCTCAAACATCGTCAAGTTTTATTTCATTTTATTCTTTTTCTCTGCAGAGTCTTGGTTGAAGATGTCAGGTTCCAGATAGGCGTTTGAATTTGGGGGGATTTTTTTGGATAAAACTGAGAGGCAAGAGGTACTGTGAGATGAGACAAATGGAAAATTCTAGGAAACTCTGTCTTTGCTGGCCAAATAAATAAATAAATTTTAAAAATCACACACTATTAATAGCATTCTTGGGTATGGTTGGCTCAGACAACACAGCTCATTATTTGGAAGAGAAAACAAAGGGCTTTCGTAAAGTTCTTGCATAGATTTTAATATACCAGACTTTCTATTCTTAAACTTTAATGGCTAAAATTTGTTGTATAATAGAAACAAATTCCAAATGGTATTAGAAGGGAAAATGAACTTTTATCTCTCAGTTGTGTCTAGCTTTGATTCTACCTTCTGTAAAACAAACATTTCTCTCTCTCATATCTATCATCTGTCTCTCTCTCTCTCTCTCTCTCTATCATCTGCTAGATCTATCCATTCATCCATTCAGCTATCTACCCATCTATCTACACACACACACACACACACACACACACGATCTGAAACAAGCATACATAAACATTAATGGTGTGTTTAAACAAGTTTTGTGCTTTTTCTCATATATAAAATGGGTATAAGCATAATACTTGCTTTACAGGGTTGTTGCAAGAATTAAATAAGCTCATGGATGTCAAATGTTTAGAACATTGCTTGGCTTGCAATGATTATTTAAATAGCAGGTAAGATCATACTTATAAAAATGTATTAATACTATTATCTCTGCCACATTTAGCTTAGTATTTTAAATGAATAAAAATTATTTTGATGGTTTTTACATTTAACATAATTCAGCCATTCCATTTTTTTTTTGTCTGTAGGAAAACATGCATACACAGAGATACACATACAGACACAGCTCAGATAACAAAAGCCCTCATGTTTTTTCTCTCTGCTACAGTTTAA
>NW_012101476.1:4593536-4633432 GCF_000951045.1 Mandrillus leucophaeus
CACACACACACACACACACACGATCTGAAACAAGCATACATAAACATTAATGGTGTGTTTAAACAAGTTTTGTGCTTTTTCTCATATATAAAATGGGTATAAGCATAATACTTGCTTTACAGGGTTGTTGCAAGAATTAAATAAGCTCATGGATGTCAAATGTTTAGAACATTGCTTGGCTTGCAATGATTATTTAAATAGCAGGTAAGATCATACTTATAAAAATGTATTAATACTATTATCTCTGCCACATTTAGCTTAGTATTTTAAATGAATAAAAATTATTTTGATGGTTTTTACATTTAACATAATTCAGCCATTCCATTTTTTTTTTGTCTGTAGGAAAACATGCATACACAGAGATACACATACAGACACAGCTCAGATAACAAAAGCCCTCATGTTTTTTCTCTCTGCTACAGTTTAAAAAGCATTGTATGCCAATTTGAGGGAATCCTTGAACTTGAAAGGTCACAGAGTGTGTAAGGAATTGCCATTCCTACAGCCAGATCCCAATTTCCATTCCCGCGAGCGCCCAGATCTTTACTCTCAGTTCATCCCATAACCCTGGGAACGCCTGCAAATGCAGAGTCAGCAACCAAGATGCTGTGAGACAGTGTTCAGACACTGAATTTTTACTTAATTAACATGTGATATTCAACTACAGACTCACTGTGCATTTATATTTATAACTAGAGCACTAGAAGGTACAGGCCATACCTATAGTTTTTCTCTGTTTCTTTCTATGCACATAAAAAAGCTTTTAAAAAGTCCTTTCTAATTGTGATTTTTTTCAAAAAGAAAACTACAGAAGAATTAAATTACATATGCCATTTTAAGGGTCTTTTTTGCTCCATTTCAAGAAAATATTGTATTCTCAATAACCCACATATATCCAAACACTTAATAAAATAAGTAAACTATTTCTACAAAATCGATTTTGGACTTATCTGATCAATTTAACCTTGCCTCACAAGTGAAAATTTTAGATCTGTACAGAAATGGTCTTTATAAGTAGATTCTTTGAAATGCATTAGTCCTGGGTAAGCTATTAGGGACAGCCAGCTGCTTTCCAATCAAGACAAGAAGTATAAAATCTATAATAAGTAAATAATCCAATTTTCTTTACTCCAAATGTCTAGGTTTTGAAATTTGTTCAAAAACATGTTCTCTCTCTCCTTTTCCCCCCTCCTCTTTCTCTCTCTTTCTGACATTTGAAAAGAAAGTAAGCAAAGAACCTAAGTAGGAGAAAATAGTAAAACAGTAAATCAGGTCTATGTATTAAAAGTGCAGGTAGTTAATTGCTTAAAAAGACATCTTCTCCCTGGAGGTTCTTCAAACTGAAGGTTGAACTTCTGGCTGGACACAAATAATTAATCTGTGGAATGCAATCCAAGGGGTTTTGAGGGCATTTTATTTTGAGTAAAAATAATATCATGTCTCAACTAGTGAAGCAGCTTTGCCGACTTATAAACACATGACTGCATATGCATTACTATTATTTCTTCTAAGCACTGTTTATGTAACTCCTCTCCTTGGGGCAGGGAAATCTCTCCCTTTACTGCAGAAACTGTCTCTGAGATAGCCAAGAGGCGATGACTTTCTGTCTATGAATACATTTGTACAGAAGCAAAGGAAGGCAGAAACAAACAGCCAGATAGCAGCTGAGGTCACAGGGCGGCATGGCCCCTGCAGACCGGTCCCCTTCCAGGCTTTGGGGATGCAGAGGCGGCAACATCCAGATCAGAGCACACTGCGTCGCAGCTGCAGAGGAAACACAGGCTCTAGAACAAGCAGCCACAGCACAACGTGGTACCTGCCAGGCGGCCACATCAGCCGGTAGTTGTGAGAGCACAGAAAGGGAAGGAGTGGCTGTATTATGTGTAGTCTGTGTGCCAGCTCAAACTGTCCACTTCCCACTGGCCACAGATGCCCCAAGTCTTCTCAGTAGGGGAGAAACAAAATTATCCTTGCCTTTTAATAAAGTAATCCCTAGCAGGGCATGGTGGCTCCCAGCAGGTTGGGAGGCCAAGGCAGGAGGATTGCTTGAGCCCCGGAATTTGAGATCAGCCTGGTCCACAAAGCAAGACCTCATTTCTACAAAAAAAAAAAAAAAAAAAAATTAGCTGGGCATGGTGCATCACCACATAGTCCCACCTACTCAGGAGGCTGAGGCAAGAGGATTGCTTGAGTCTGGGAGCTTCAGGCTGCAGTGAGCTATGATCGTGCCACTCCAGCCTGGGCAACAGAGCAAGACCCAATCCTTAAAAAAACAAAACAAAACAAAAACCAAGGAAACCCCTGCAGCAACCGTGGTAAGCCCTGGAGCTGGAAGAGAGGGTCAGGAAGCCCTGTTAGAGGCTTTCAGGACATTTCAGTGGAATGATGGAGGCCTCAAGCCAGGCGTAAGCAGGAAGACAAGACGGACTTTAACCCTGGAGGAGTTTCCAAGAAGAACATGAAATAACTGAATGATAATTAAATACCCATGGCAGGGAGAGGGGCTGACCCACTGGTGACTTCAAACCTCTGTCCCTGGTACTCTGCCCTTTTCCATGCCAAGAACCAATGGCTCGGCTCTGTGCCCGCCCACACACATGCAGCCAGCTTCCGCGCGTGCCTTCAGCGGCCTCCTCTACACACGTGAGGTCTAGAAAGATTTCTCCAGCCATTCCCTTGGAATTCCAGAGCCAGTCACCTGGAAGCTCTCTCTTTGACATATTCGAGGTAGCCTGGACACAAGACGTCCAAAGTCAACCCAAAACCTGGTTGCCTGGCAGGATTCAATCCAAGTAAATGATACCCCTCCCCGCCCCCCGCTATACCAGAAACCTCAGCAGCCTCCTGGACACTTTCTTTCCCTGCAGCCCCACAACCAATGCCACTCCAATCCCTTAGGTTTGCCTTCCTTGATATCATTTGAATCTGTCCACTTTTCTCTAGCCTTATTGCTCTTGTCGCAACCCAAACTACTGTCATCTCTGGCCGGGACATCTTCAATAACCCCCAGAATGCTCCCCCACATTCACTCTGCTTCCCTTCAAAGGCATCCCCCCCACTGTTGTCAGAATGAACTTCCAGAAATGCAGATGTCTTAGTGGTAGTCTGTCTCCAGAAATGGGTCTCAGTGGTGCTCTGTCTCCAGAAATGGGTCTCAGTGGTGCTCTGTCTCCAGAAATGCAGATCTCTTAGTGGTGCTCCTTCTGATTGAAGGTATAAACAGTTTCCATTGCTCTTACAATGAGAAAACCAAATCTTCAATGCAGCCTTGAATGTGGCTTAATCCTCTTTCCTGTCCTCACTGGTTGACTCCCATATGGTGTTCTGATCTCAGTGTGATCAACGATTCCTCAGGAGCTCCTTCTGTCTCTGAGATAGCCAAGAGGCGATGACTTTCTGTCTATGAATACATTTGTACAGAAGCAAAGGAAGGCAGAAACAAACAGCCAGATAGCAGCTGAGGTCACAGGGCGGCATGGCCCCTGCAGACCGGTCCCCTTCCAGGCTTTGGGGATGCAGAGGCGGCAACATCCAGATCAGAGCACATTGCGTCGCAGCTGCAGAGGAAACACAGGCTCTAGAACAAGCAGCCACAGCACAACGTGGTACCTGTTTTTTTTGTCTGTAGGAAAACATGCATACACAGAGATACACATACAGACACAGCTCAGATAACAAAAGCCCTCATGTTTTTTCTCTCTGCTACAGTTTAAAAAGCATTGTATGCCAATTTGAGGGAATTCTTGAACTTGAAAGGTCACACAGTGTGTAAGGAATTGCCATTCCTACAGCCAGATCCCAATTTCCATTCCCGCGAGCGCCCAGATCTTTACTCTCAGCTCATCCCATAACCCTGGGAACGCCTGCAAATGCAGAGTCAGCAACCAAGATGCTGTGAGACAGTGTTCAGATACTGAATTTTTACTTAATTAATATGTGATATTCAACTACAGACTCACTATGCATTTATATTTATAACTAGAGCACTAGAAGGTACAGGCCATACCTATAGTTTTTCTCTGTTTCTTTCTATGCACATAAAAAAGCTTTTAAAAAGTCCTTTCTAATTGTGATTTTTTTCAAAAAGAAAACTACAGAAGAATTAAATTACACATGCCATTTTAAGGGTCTTTTTTGCTCCATTTCAAGAAAATATTGTATTCTCAATAACCCACATATATCCGAACACTTAATAAAATAAGTAAACTATTTCTACAAAATCGATTTTGGACTTATCTGATCAATTTAACCTTGCCTCACAAGTGAAAATTTTAGATCTGTACAGAAATGGTCTTTATAAGTAGATTCTTTGGAATGCATTAGTCCTGGGTAAGCTATTAGGGACAGCCAGCTGCTTTCCAATCAAGACAAGAAGTATAAAATCTATAATAAGTAAATAATCCAATTTTCTTTACTCCAAATGTCTAGGTTTTGAAATTTGTTCAAAAACATGTTCTCTCTCTCCTTTTCCCCCCTCCTCTTTCTCTCTCTTTCTGACATTTGAAAAGAAAGTAAGCAAAGAACCTAAGTAGGAGAAAATAGTAAAACAGTAAATCAGGTCTATGTATTAAAAGTGCAGGTAGTTAATTGCTTAAAAAGACATCTTCTCCCTGGAGGTTCTTCAAACTGAAGGTTGAACTTCTGGCTGGACACAAATAATTAATCTGTGGAATGCAATCCAAGGGGTTTTGAGGGCATTTTATTTTGAGTAAAAATAATATCATGTCTCAACTAGTGAAGCAGCTTTGCCGACTTATAAACACATGACTGCATATGCATTACTATTATTTCTTCTAAGCACTGTTTATGTAACTCCTCTCCTTGGGGCAGGGAAATCTCTCCCTTTACTGCAGAAACTGTCTCTGAGATAGCCAAGAGGCGATGACTTTCTGTCTATGAATACATTTGTACAGAAGCAAAGGAAGGCAGAAACAAACAGCCAGATAGCAGCTGAGGTCACAGGGCGGCATGGCCCCTGCAGACCGGTCCCCTTCCAGGCTTTGGGGATGCAGAGGCGGCAACATCCAGATCAGAGCACACTGCGTCGCAGCTGCAGAGGAAACACAGGCTCTAGAACAAGCAGCCACAGCACAACGTGGTACCTGCCAGGCGGCCACATCAGCCGGTAGTTGTGAGAGCACAGAAAGGGAAGGAGTGGCTGTATTATGTGTAGTCTGTGTGCCAGCTCAAACTGTCCACTTCCCACTGGCCACAGATGCCCCAAGTCTTCTCAGTAGGGGAGAAACAAAATTATCCTTGCCTTTTAATAAAGTAATCCCTAGCAGGGCATGGTGGCTCCCAGCAGGTTGGGAGGCCAAGGCAGGAGGATTGCTTGAGCCCCGGAATTTGAGATCAGCCTGGTCCACAAAGCAAGACCTCATTTCTACAAAAAAAAAAAAAAAAAAAAATTAGCTGGGCATGGTGCATCACCACATAGTCCCACCTACTCAGGAGGCTGAGGCAAGAGGATTGCTTGAGTCTGGGAGCTTCAGGCTGCAGTGAGCTATGATCGTGCCACTCCAGCCTGGGCAACAGAGCAAGACCCAATCCTTAAAAAAACAAAACAAAACAAAAACCAAGGAAACCCCTGCAGCAACCGTGGTAAGCCCTGGAGCTGGAAGAGAGGGTCAGGAAGCCCTGTTAGAGGCTTTCAGGACATTTCAGTGGAATGATGGAGGCCTCAAGCCAGGCGTAAGCAGGAAGACAAGACGGACTTTAACCCTGGAGGAGTTTCCAAGAAGAACATGAAATAACTGAATGATAATTAAATACCCATGGCAGGGAGAGGGGCTGACCCACTGGTGACTTCAAACCTCTGTCCCTGGTACTCTGCCCTTTTCCATGCCAAGAACCAATGGCTCGGCTCTGTGCCCACCCACACACATGCACCCAGCTTCCATGCGTGCCTTCAGCGGCCTCCTCTACACACGTGAGGTCTAGAAAGATTTCTCCAGCCATTCCCTTGGAATTCCAGAGCCAGTCACCTGGAAGCTCTCTCTTTGACATATTCGAGGTAGCCTGGACACAAGACGTCCAAAGTCAACCCAAAACCTGGTTGCCTGGCAGGATTCAATCCAAGTAAATGATACCCCTCCCCGCCCCCCGCTATACCAGAAACCTCAGCAGCCTCCTGGACACTTTCTTTCCCTGCAGCCCCACAACCAATGCCACTCCAATCCCTTAGGTTTGCCTTCCTTGATATCATTTGAATCTGTCCACTTTTCTCTAGCCTTATTGCTCTTGTCGCAACCCAAACTACTGTCATCTCTGGCCGGGACATCTTCAATAACCCCCAGAATGCTCCCCCACATTCACTCTGCTTCCCTTCAAAGGCATCCCCCCCACTGTTGTCAGAATGAACTTCCAGAAATGCAGATGTCTTAGTGGTAGTCTGTCTCCAGAAATGGGTCTCAGTGGTGCTCTGTCTCCAGAAATGGGTCTCAGTGGTGCTCTGTCTCCAGAAATGCGGATCTCTTAGTGGTGCTCCTTCTGATTGAAGGTATAAACAGTTTCCATTGCTCTTACAATGAGAAAACCAAATCTTCAATGCAGCCTTGAATGTGGCTTAATCCTCTTTCCTGTCCTCACTGGTTGACTCCCATATGGTGTTCTGATCTCAGTGTGATCAACGATTCCTCAGGAGCTCCTTTCTTGATTTCCCTGAATGAGAGATCTGTGTGTTGCTCTCACAGCACTCTGTACTTCTCTGTCCACTACTTAGCACAGGTGTGATTTTGTATTTATTTTTGTGTTATTTCACTAATGTTTTTCTGACTAGGCAGTAAATTCCATGAGGCAGGGGCCTTGCCTGTTTATACTCACCAATGAATTCTCCTCTTGGCACATATTAGATAATAAATGTTTGAATAAAAACAGATGGAATAAGTCCATGGTTTCTAACATGGAAGAACAGGGAGATGGAGGAAGTCACTGATCAAAGTTGAGAAGAGTTGGACGATGCAGAGAGTTGGAGCAATGAATTCTGTTCAGGACAAGTTACAGATTTTTCCCCTTTTAAATGATTTCTACAGGATATCCATAGAAAAGTGTACTGTATTAGTTCTTTTTAATGCTGCTGATAAAGACATACCCAAAACTGGGAACAAAAAGAGGTTTAATTGAACTTAGAGTTCCACATGGCTGGAGAGGCCTCAGAATCACGGCAGGAGGCGAAAGGCACTTCTTACATGGTGGTGGCAAGAGAAAAATGAGGAAGAAGCAAAAGCGGAACCCCCCTATAAACCCATCAGATTCCATGAGACTTATTTGCTATCACAAGAATAGCACAGGAAGGACTGGCCCCCATGATTCAATTACCGCCCTCCCCTGGGTCCCTCCCACAATACATGGGAATTCTGGGAGATACAATTCAAGTTGAGATTTGGTGGGGACAAAGCCAAACAGTATCAGGTACAGAGAAGGGATGCAAGCTCAAATGCCTATAGGGACCACACAGATAAGGTACAATAAGGGAGGCCGTGAAATGGTAAAGTCTGAGGCAGTTGACAATGGGTGGGAACTGAAGATGCATGCAAAATCAGACCCAACCCAAGACATTCTATTAGCAAAACAAAACACTTCTGCAAGCTCCAGTCAGCCCTGGAGGAGAGCTGCTTGACATCTTGGAGAGCAGCGGAAAAGAAGGTCAAAGATAAAGGCCTAGGTATGCAAAGGGGGAGGTGGCAGAGGGGAAGGAGGAGTGAGCACAGATGTAGGAGAGAACCGGTGGACGTTCTCTCTCCAGTCTCATGAGAGCTATGAGAGGAAACTTCTCAAAGAGAAAGGGGTGAGTCAACAATGTCTATGCTTTGAGAGTTCCAGAACAATGAGGGTTAAAAGTCGGCCACTGGATCTGGTTATTAAGATTTGGCATTGGTAAACTTGGCAAAAGCAGTTTCACACTAAACTCATGTGAAAATTCATAGTTTCTGGCTCTAAAACCAGGTTGATTTCAGCACTTCCTCTTCAAATAGGGTTATCCCAGAGCACTGTGTCCGACCTTAGTTGACTCAGGGTCCCTTTCGATCAACATCAGTATCTCACATTCCCCTTAAATGTTATCTTTTTGATTAAAATAAAATTAAAATGTAACTAAAACTACATTAAAGCAAGGATAACTTGGCATATGCTTTATAGTTTCATAATTCAAATACCCAACACTGAGAGGTATACTGAACAGCTATCATTCCCATTATAGAGATGAGACTACAGGAACTCAGGCAGGTCAAGAATTGACCCAGAATTAATAACCAGGTAAATGCAATTACAATCAGCCCAAGTCTGGGCTCATCCCATATCTGTGCCAAGTGCTTCCTGGTTAGTCTACTTGGTGAGATACTATTAAGTTTCAGCTGACCATACCTCTGCTACAGGACACACACACCCAGGAAGCCCAGTTAAGAGTGGCTCAGACATTCAACTTTCTGTAGGAAATATGCCATGCTGTCTGGGCATGGTGACTCACGCCTGTAATCCCACCACTTTGGGAGGCCGAGGCAGGCAGATTATTTGAGGTAAGGAGTTTGAGACCAGCCTGGCCAATATGGTGAAACCCCATCTCTACTAAAAAATACAAAAATTGGCCAGGCATGATGGCATGCACCTGTAATCCCAGCTACTCAGGAGGCTGAGGCATGACAATCACTTGAACCTGGGAGGTGGAGGCTGCAGTGAGCTGAGACTACACCACTGCACTCCAGCCTGGGTGACAGAGAGTGAGACTCTGTCTCAAGAAAAAAAAAAAAAAAGGAAATATTTAATGCTGCTTGTTGGAACCACTGAAGGCTGAGACCTTTGGCCCCCAGAAATGAGGCTGTATGCTTTTTCCTTATCAGCTTCTGTAAGTGAGGTCATACAACAGGGATCTGTAATTATGATCACTTCTCTAATGGAAGCAAAACGTCAGCTAATGAAAAAAAACCTTTCTTTTGGATTCTACTACTTCAATGGCTAGATAGCTGGATCTGCTTGGGTCCTCTGCTTTTGGAGTTTGGTGCATGTGACTGATACACTCATGCCAGCCACAGAGCTATCTTGTCCTGGCAGAACAGATGGGTAGATCACCAAAGGAGCTCCTGGAGGTCTCGTGAATGTGTACTGACACAAAAACCAATGGCGTATAGTACCTCTTAGAGATTATAGCCCCAAAATATAGTTTCTGAATAGATGCTGCCTAGATAATTTTATTGACCCCAATTAAATACCCTCGGGGATCAGAAATATTTGGCTTTATGTACAAGTGATATTAGCAGGAACATCAGTTTGTTTAATGAGTGGGTGGGTGAGTACTATGTGCTAGGTGCTTTGTAAGGTCGGCTACCTCAGAGATCCAATACTTACCTAAGGTCCTACAGTTATGAAGTGGCACACTGGATTTGAATTCAGGTCTATTTTGCACAAAAGCCAACTGTCTTACTATTCACTGGGCCTCAAACACAAATTAGATCAAGCAATGGTAGTAAGGGAGCAAGTTCCCTTATTTTACCACATTACTTTATTACTTTACCACATAATACTGTTATTGCCTTTGTGTTTATTGCAGCACTGTTTACAATAGCTAAGATTTGGAAGCTACCTAACTGTTCATCAACAGGTGAATGGATAAAGAAAATGTGGTACGTATACACAATGGAGTACTATTCAGCCATAAAAAATGAGATCCAGTTGTTTGCAACAACATGGATGGAACTGGAGATCATTATGTTAAGTGAAGTAAGCCAGGCACAGGAAGACAAACACCATATATTCTCGCTTACTGGTGGGATCTAAAAATCAAAACAATTGAACTCATGGACAAAGAGAGTAGAAGGATGGTTACCAGAGACTGAGAAGCATAATAGGGGGGATAGGGGGAAGGTGGGGATGTTTAATGTCCCCCCAAAATAGAAAGAATGAGTAAGACCTACTACTTGGTAGCACAGCGAGAATGACTATAGTCAACAATAACTTAATTGTACATTTTTAAATAATTTAAAGAGAACTATTGGCTTGTTTGTAACTCAAAGGGTAAATGTTTGAGGGGATGTGATTACACATTTCATGCCTGTATCAAATCATCTCATGTACCTTATAAATATGTACACCTACTATGTACCCACAAAATTAAAAAAGAAAAAAAAAGTTAATGCCCTAAACTTAGGACAACAGAAGCCTAATATAGACAGATGTGTCTATTCCTTTTTCTCACTTTGATTCCATGTAAAGCATCAACTCTCTCGCACACTCTCTCATCCTCCACTGCCTGACATGTTGGTTGTGTACCATCTAGAAACTTCCAGGCTCAGCTTCCAAGTCAGCTGTTGGAATCGCTGACACTACATCATCTGACCTGTAGGTTCCTAATTTTCTTTTCCAACTTCCAGTAATTTTCTTTCTTAAGGAAGGATCAGAGTAGTGCATATTTGCATATTTTATCTTTCATATACAAGAAGTTTTCATGTTGAAGACTCCAGTACAGCCTACGGTTACAAGCTGTCTTTTTAAAAGAGTATCTGCTTAACTTTAATCCATTACCTGAACCTGGACCATACTAAACCAAATTGTTAGTTGGAATCACCTGTGGAGAATTTAATGGAAATGCAAGGAAGCAAATTAGTACTATATGATTAGCTTGAGTAATACTAAATTTGTTTATCCTCTGAAGAATGGATTGTATTTTTAAGATATGACTTGTTTTCCATATCTGCACAGAAGCATGTCTCCAGTTAACTGGACATTTAATTTTCCACGTATTCATCTTTCTTCTTACAGCTCTATGGCTATTCAGTATGTACATAATACAGATAAAAATAATTATAGGAAAAAGGACACAGAGAATGTCACAATTAAACTATGCATTAGCAAAATACACTCAATATACCCAAAACATCTTGATTGCTGTAATCAGGTAGATTAGATTTTCAGCAAATACTTTTTTACACAGAGGTTTATCTAAAGTCAGAAGCAGAAGGCAGCTCCTAGAATCACCCTATAACACAAATTTAACTGAATGTGCCTGTATTTTTTAAAAATCAGATATAAAGAGAAATAAAAATGTAAATCAATGTATTTATGAAACACAGGGTCTCTTCAGCCACTTTCCAGGACTAGCTGATTTGACTCTTGTCTGAACTCTCTTTACTAAAATGTTCTGTGCTTACCAACGACAAATATAGAAACTTATGGTCTCAAGATGTGATTTAAACTTACATGTTACAGGTTGGAGATTAAAGTTTAGACCAAATACAATTGCAAGGGTCAATAAAAGTAAAAGGTCTATGTGGGAGGATGGTGTTCCCACAAGTTAGAAAACATTCACTGTTCTCACAGAGAAAACATTGTCTGCCAAAAAATAAGAAATGATGATCAAAAGGGATTTAGGCCAATTTATGGGGGGAAAAAACACCAAACCCCACGCTATGAAAAATAGTGTCAAGTAAAGTCAAGGACTGCAAATCCTCTTACTCTCACTTTCTCTATGGTGTTTGAAGTTTATATGCAAAATGTTTAGCTCTGTTCCCCATCTAACAGGCTGACTGCGGGTGTTCTGGCTCTGCTCATTTACTGAATGGTGATCCACAGAGAGTATGCAAAAGACAAGGAAGCTAATTTCATGGCTACCAAAAAAATTAACTAGAGAATTACAGCTTAATATCGTTTTATCCTCTGGAGAGAGCTGCTTGATTGCAGACAGAGCTTAAAACCAGGATTGCAAAGCACAACAAACTAGTTTTGTTAGAAGGGCTCTGCCCAAGACACGTTCAATAAATGGAAAACCACATTTGCTGACTGTCTTCTGTAATGAGGGAAGTAGCAGAACAGGGCTAGTGTGGGAACCAGGCAAACAGGTTTTATTCTCTAACTCAGTTACTAGTTTTTAGGAAACAAAACCCAAGTTCTCAGGAGCTGATGTTCTCAAACACTCCCCTCTTTCAATGATATAAACAATACCCTCTCCTCCTTTCCTGCAGAAATATTAATGGAGCAAATTATGCCTTAAGCAGCGCTGTTCTTTCCTGCCACCATCGGCATGAGGCCAGTTGCCCAAAGGTAAAATCTACCTCCTGCTCTACACGGGGAGAGAGGAGCAAAGAAGAGCACACCAGTGACACGCTGGGAGGAAACCCGATTAGAATCTGGGCCAGGGCGGGGGCTCCAGAGGGTTTTACACCCACCAGGAAGAAGTCATAAATGCAATTAAATCTTTAAGAGAAATTCTGCCTCAAACCGCTTCCCTCTCCAGTGATCTTCTGAAAGCCCCATTCTTGTATAATTCTCGCTCTTTGACAAGGCAGACTCACACTTTCAATCTAGTAATTGAAGGGTAATTGATTGTGAAGTGGTAACTTATTAAGGAAGAGGGGAAGACAGCTATCCTAACCAGGAAGGAACTCAGCCCAACTCAGGTCTCCAAGCCCCAGGTGCTGTAGACGGAACCAATGGTGTTTGATTTCAGGGATGCTGAAAGCCTCACCAAACTTCGAATTCCTGAGTTCTCTGTTCCCACCTCCCATCTCACGTTGCATAATTGGAGATAGTTCCTAAAATGCAAATCCCCTGACATCATAATACCTCCATTTAACTTCAAGGTAAGCTGTAACTGATTGAGCTCTCCGAAGAGCCTCACGACAGGAGGAAACTGGAGGGCCGTGTTACCTCATTTGGCCCAGGGCCAGCTCAAAATCTTAAATCTCTTCAGAAACAGTGTTCTCATTCTCTAGTGTTGGAGACGCACGGCCTGTCCTGGAGGGGCCCAAGAGGCACGTGTTGGAAGTGGGAAATGTGGGCTTCTCTGGGATGCTACGGTGCTGCTGTGCTTGCCTGAAGGCCTGATCATGCATGCATTCAATCAAGCATCCAAGCCATGAGTGAACTTTATTTTTGTTTAAAAATAAAACATGGGTGGCCACATCCAAAAGAAGAGGTTGGGTTTTGTGGCGATGAAGACAGCAATCGTGGACACAGACCAAGGCAAAGAGAGTCAAGTTCTCTTTCTTCTGAAGTCATCTTCTGGCTCTTTTGGGCAACAAATGATCCCAGCTGCCTTTCTTCCCAGAGTCCTACAGTCCCTTTAGGGCAACTTTTTTGTTGTTGTTGTTGTTTTTAAAGGAATCTTCTTTCCCTTTCTTCCTTCTCTTGGTCCCATTTCATGATCTGTCCTCCTTCTCCAAAGGGATAAGTGCCTGCTATGGAAGGATGTGGCTCCAGGTTAATTGAAATGTGTATTTGCTAGAGAGTAGAGGTGCTGAGCCTTCCTTAAAAGACAAAGTGTGCACTGCTGTTTTGCCTCAATATAGCCAAACTGAAAGGAGATCCTGGGTCTGAAAAAACCCAGCTCACTCTCTCTCATCTCTTGTACACTCTTTTTCCCAGGAGTTAAAGCCCAAGACAGCTTAGCTCACCACACAGTACCAGGGGAAGCATATTCTCTCTTGATCCTTCTTGTGGTTCAGTCTCCCTGTTGCTGTCCAAGTTACCATGGATCTCAAAGTTTCTAAAACTCAATGGAGTTAGTAAACCAAGGCCCATGGCCCAAATCCAGCCCAATGCCTGTTTTTATAAAACTGTAAGTTTTACTGGAATACAGCCATTTGGAATAAACTGTTTAAATAGAGTTTAAAGGAAGTTTTACTGGAATAAACCTTTTAAATAAAGACCATGTGCTATGATGGAGAAAGGGAAAAGCATCCCAGGTTTGGAGAACTTGATAATGTATGTTATGTTCAATAACGACAATAATAATGGCAGCCAAGGAAGGACACGTGTGAAGTCTCAAAGCCGTCATTACATGCTATTTACAAATAACAAACCTCAGTGAGGGCCACATCTTTCCAGTTCACAAAATCTTTCACTTTAGCCACCAGGAAATATGATCAAATGTATAAAACTGCCATTTCCACAGTCCTCTAACAATTCTTTCTGGCTTGGACATTTGTGTCTATAAGAATGAAAAACTAGTACAATGCAAAATCAAAATGGAGTTCTACAGCATGGTTAACTGAAACACCTGCACCCTGGATGGATTGCAATCTTCAGCCCTGCAGGACCAGTCACACGATTGCTAATGTCAGTCTGTGTCAGCAGAACTCATCCCTGAACAGCTGATTTACATTAGGGCTCCAGCTCAGAGACAGCACATCTGAAAACAGATTTGTAGTTTCGTCCATCAGCTCTACAGAAGGAGTGGGAATAAAGAGCCTTGAAAGAAAATGAGGATCAATATAAAGAGAATTGCTTTGCTGTGAGAAAAACTCGGCAGTGTAGGAGATGGATTCATGGTACCACTCAGAGGTGGGATTCGGGATCCGATGGGAAGGTACTTCCCTGTTCTATCTTACATCGATCACACAGTTTTATAGGTGGGCAATCCTGGTTCAATATCTCATCATAGAAATGAGGCATATGTGGGTTTCCATCCAAACACTCAGATAAACGCAGTGCCTGATGATATAAGGGATACAAGAGGACATCAGGTTTAATCAGACAGTGACCCTACCTATCTTCCAGACATTGACACCCTTTTAATGGAATTACTACACAAACACTACAAGGTAGAAAATATGCATTTGTGGATCTGAAGTTTAGATTCAGTGTTATGAACATTCAGAAGAAGAAAACCTTACTTCCACTTGAGGGTGGACAGGCAGGGAGGGGGCTTAGTGAGAAGCTCTCAGGTGAAATTAGAAAGCATGAAACCTGGGTTCTGAATACAGGACCAGGCACTGCTGAGGACACAGTGCTGAACAGACAGTCCTTATCCTCCTAAATAATACGGTGTTTGGGGAGTGGAGACTTATTTTTACATAGACATGAAGAGATCACCAAAAAACTGATCTCTCAGGTGCCCTCTAACTCTGTTGCACTAAAGTCGAGAGTGGTGGTGATATGGTTTGGTTGTGTCCTCACCCAAATCTCATCTTCATTTGTAGCTCCCATAATTCCCACACGTTGTGGGAAGGACTCAGTGGGAGGTAATTGAAACATGGGGGCAGTTTCACCCACACTGTTCTCCTGGTAGTGTTTAAGTCTCATAAGATCCGATGGTTTTATAAGGAGATTCCCCTTTTGCTTGGCTCTCATTCTCTCTTGCCTGCCACCATGTAAGACATGCTTTTGCCTTCCGCCATGATTGTAAGGCCTCCTCAGCCCTGTGGAACTGTGAGTTCATTAAACCTATTTTTCTTTATAACTCACCCAATCTCAGGTACGTCTTGGTCAGCAGCATGAGAATGGACTAATATAGGTGGGAAATACAGCAGCTCTGCATGAGAACAGACAGGACCCTGCCTGCGGATTATTCTCTTTACTGTGGACTGGACAGCACAGGATCCTAGGATCCTGGGACTTTTAGCCAAAACACATTATTTGGGGACAGGAGGGGAGATGAGCGGCACATGGTGATTTTCTGTTTCCTAACAACACCCTCTCTGGGACCAAACTCCTTGCAGCCCTCTTCTCAACTAGGCCTCCACCTTGAGCTATAAAAACCACAGACTTAACACAAATGATTTCATCAGTCCCCCATGACACATTTGAAGACTTAGTTCTTACAGCTCAAGGCCACATCCCCAGGGTGATGCCATTCCCCTTAAAGTGCCTGCCTCAGAAAGCTCCAGGCTGCCAAAAGAATTGACCCCATGTTCCAGCCAACACCTGACACAGGCCCCTGCCCTCACTTTCTCAGGTCATTGAATACATAGGGCTTATAATGGTGATCCCTTCCTCCATCCCTTTGAGATGTGCATGTAACCTCTGCAGCTCAGGAGGGTCTTTCTCAAGGACCTGAGAGCTGTTTCTTTACAATGTAACCACGAGGAAGACCAGGGCCCCTGTCCCCCCATCTCTGTGGGAGAACTGAGTCCTAACATCTACAGCTGGTAGTGTACACACCCAGCTGCCTAATCACATTGCCCGCATTTGCAATGTTTCACTTCCTGACTCTATGGCGCCCCTGCTTTCTGGCCCTCCACCCCATTCTCCCTTTAAAAAACCTGGTCATCTCTATAAAGCTGAGCCCTGTTGATGCTGGAAGTGCATCCCTACTGCAATAATTTATTGGTAATTAAAATCTGTCCTGACCACTTAATTTATAAAAAAAGAAAACTTTATATTTGACCACTATCTGGTGCTGTGACTCAGATCTGGATCTGCTGCCATGAGACCCTTGAACAGGACAACTGTGCCTGCCAGAGACTTTTGTGTCCTCTGGGTCTTTGGTGTGAGCCTGACTCTCCTGATCCAAGGCTCCGAACGCATGTCGGTGGGAGCACAGCGGGGAGACACTTTGATACGGATGGCTCTGCGCACGCTCTCTGAAGCTGGAAGAGAGTCCCAGGTTTCTTTCAAAGGGGACCTTCTGGGCTGCAAGTGTTTCTTCTGAGTGCTGATCCACTCAGATCCTTATTCTGAGTGGGGATTCACTCCCTGATGCCTGAGTTGGAAGTCATTTTTCTTCCTGCCCATCCCATAGGAACTTCTCAGTCATCTGAAAGCCCCTTTTTGGACTCCTGCTGACTGTGAGTTCCACCATGATGGCGCTCACTCTGCCCACTTCTTGTTGGCGTGACTTGATGAAGGATGATTGGGAACTTCAGTGGTTTCTTTGGGAAACAGGGTCTCCCTAAACTGGCTCCTCTAAGACCTCTCCCCTCCATTACCTCCTTCCTCCTTCCACCAGTCTCCATCTTCCCTTCCACTCCCCTGCATTCTTTGATATAAGCCCCTTTCAGCCCCCAGCTCCTCCTCTTCTCTCTTCACCTCTGCTGAAACCTTCCCTTCCCATTCCAGCCCCTCAATTACTGACAGTTACTGAAACCTGAGGCCAGCTGCCCCTGCTGGGGGACTCTTAAGGGACTTAGGGATCCCAAAAGCAGCTACCTGAGGCTGAAAAGAAAAACTAATTGGAAACAGATATTCAGTTCACCTCCCCCATGAGATGATCTATCTAGGTAAAAAATTCTCAAAGGCCTCGTCCACAAATATTAGTGGTAAATTTTAGCTTTCACATTCAGCAGGTGAATGTTGGCTGCTCCATCTGCCAGAAACACAAATTGGATTAAAAAAAACAAATGGAGTAAAGATGAGAACTAACTCTTCTATACATGATTGAATTTTGTATTATTGTATTTATGCCTGACTCATGGCTAATATTAAAAATGAAAGCCATAGGTTTCTATTTATGTCTATCTGTGTGTTTATGTATGTGTGTTAGGCACCCTCCCTCCAGATGGCATTGCCAAATTAATTTACAAAATCCTTTAAAAGAGTTCTATCCTAATTGGCTTAGAGAGAAATATGCACTTATGTAAATTAAATCTTTCTAAAACTGTCAGAAATATAGAAACCAACTCAAATGTTTATGTAATTTGAGCAAATTCTTGGTAAGATTAGTTTAATATTGTTGGTTTAATAAAAAAGGTATGTTTTCAGAGTTGTCAACATTAAATATAATGTGAGAATTTTTGTTTTTCTTGAGTTTACTAGTCACATAAACTAATATTTTCTAGATAATTTAAGATTATAAAAATAATTTGATTTGAAGTAAATTAAATCATTATTTTGACAAACTTTAGTTCAACAGTAATTGTTTCATAATGTTTGCCTAAGAAGAGTTTCCAAAATCTTTTCAGTTACTTGCAGACTTAGAAGTATGCTAAATTAAATAATGGATATTCATTAAATATCTAAATAGCTTTCAAATAAGGTAAAGTACTAAAACATTAATTATTAAACGTTAGCTTAAGTTTATATACGTTTGACTTATTGTCATATGGTGCAGAGTGGTTGAAGATTGTTAGGGTCTGCTAAGGAAAAGAGAAGAGTAATTTTGCCCTAAAGTGACTGGTTGTTCCAGAATGAGAAAGATGGAAAGTATAAGATGAAACCTGAATGGAAGTAGAAAGTCATAGAAAGTTCAAGGAAAGGAATATTATGTTGTGATTAGTCTGCTCAGACCACCATAATGAAATACCATAGACTGAGTGGCTTAAACAGTAGAAATGTATTTTCTCACAATTCTGGAAGCTAGAAATCTGAGATCAAAGTCCCAGCATGGTTCTAATGAGGGCTTTCTTCCTGGCTTGCGTGAGCACCTTCTTGCTGTGCCCTTACATGATAGAGACAGAGACAGAGAGACAGAGAGAAAGAGAGTGAGGCAGAGAGGGAGAGAAAGAGAATGCACAAGCATGAGTGAGCTATGGCATCTCCTCTTTTTAAGGACACTAATCCCATCACATTGGCCTCACTTCCATAAACTCATCTAAACCTAATTATTTCCCCACAGCCTCATCTCCAAATACCACCACATTGGGGGTTAGGGCCTCAACATGTGAATTTTGGGGAGACACATTTCAGTTCACAGTAAATGTCAAGACTTGCTAAGATTAAATGGATTTATGTATAAAATTTTTAAAAATGAGTTTCAATATCAATAGTGTATTGATTCAAAACTAGTTTGGTTTGGTTTTCTCTTTCTGAAAATGAGAATGTCTCTTGAATTAGCGGTATGCTCTTGATAAGAGACTGTAAAAGGTTTTTCTCTACTTTTTAGTAATCTTCCTAGCAGAGAAAGATTCTGCATCTCATAAAAATAATTTTCTGTGTTTCATGTTGCCTTTACCACGTCTCTGACTAGTCAGGAGAACCACGTCTTCTCACTTTAAAAAGAACTAAGGTTTTTAAAACAATGATCTTACCTCCTATATTTACTTTTAAATTCTTTCATTGTCACATTGGTTAGATACTTAACTAAGGATTGTTTCACAGTGACCTGTGATCCTATTTTGTCAAGTAATCAAACCTTTTGACATATTTGACAGCGTTGCCTTCCTAAAATCAAACTCTAAATGAAGCCTTCATGATCTCAAACTGACTTTGAGATTTCCCAAGGGCCTCTGAAAAATCTCGAAGGGTTTATTCTTTCACCTGGTTAAAAAAAGAGATGTTAAAATCACTGAATTTACTTGCGAGGTGGAAATTCATGAAAAGCATTATTTAATAAAAAGAAATGTTGAACCTTCCCCAGGTTATATTTGTACAGGTAAATGTGGTATTTCAAAAGTTACAGAAGTTCCTAGAAATTTGTCAATGCCCTTGGTGTCCAGGATCTATCTCAATGCTGCTTTGCCTGATACTAGACAACAATAGTGTAATGTTGTCAGTCATAATTCCAGCAATTATTTTAAAATGTTTTATGTCACAGAAAAAACCACATTTTCTTGTCAATGGTGTTATTTTTATAATGAACGCCCATCAGATCGTTAACCACGGCCATCTTCAGTATTTTGTCATCCAGAAATAGTGCCTGTTTTACTCTGCTCACGCAAACAGCTCAGGCCAAAGAACTTTGTCTTTAACAAAAAGAAACTGTCTCAGAGACCTATGGAAATAACTGTCTGTGACAAGTACTCTGGGGCGCAAGCTTCTGATGTCGTTGCTTACATAACCTTGATATCGTCCTAATGAACTGAGTCAGGTTCTCCATAACTCTAGCAGAGAAGCTGACAGCTTCACAAAACTGCTAACTCAAGATCAAGCAGAACAAAATTAATTATTTAATATATTGGAGTTGGTAAAGTGATAAGGAATGATTATTATGTTTTCTGGCTTTTGTTTGGAATATTGCTGACTCTTTAATACTCTATTTTCTGGATAGCGGGAAATTCCTTTTCCTTTCTTCTTAAGCTATCTATCATCCAAAAAAACTACTAAATTATACTTTTGTAAACAAAACAGAAACATTTATCTTTTTTTCCCTACCTGATCTCTTGAGAATTCAGAGTTTGTTCTTGGGTATTCTTATTTGCATGACAATAGTTATTTGCACAGGTGCAAAAAAATTCTGTCTCCGTTATAATGAACATAATTGGAAACACTGGTTTATATGTTCAAGGCTTTGAATGGAATGGCTTATTTGAGAATGACACATAAAATCAGATATGACCAGACATATTTAAGGATCCAAGGTGGACATTATGGAGCGAATGTGTACAAATCCCTCTTGGAAGAACTAGGCTGATACCTGGCTTACAGGATTTCCAGACATATAGGTGAGTAAGAATGGTCATGTCCTGGCAAGCCTAAGAACATTAAAATATTTTGGGGACCTCAAAAGAAAAGGAATTTACCCAAACCTACAGGTATTGAAGGTGAAGTCTGACGGCAAGTTCTTGGCTTGGCTTGCTAGAAATGCAGAGGCTTTTAAAAGTCCAACAGGAGATTCTTCATTTTCTAGCAAAGCAAACTTAAAAAGGTCTATGTGCTCAATTATTATTTTTGCTGTGCTTATATAAATATCATCTGGCCCAGTTTAATGAGACAAGAAACATTTTATAAACAAGAATAGTCTTTGATCAAAAAGTTTGATCAAAAATGGGGGTAACTGCGGACAGAAATCTTATGTTTCAAGAGAAAACTGTAACATATCCTTGTGGGTGATCAGATTCTAGTCCTGTTGCTTGTTTTGGGGGATTTATATTATTTACCTGTAAACTGGACTGGATCCTTCCATCTTACACATATGGTCACCCCTTACCAAATACTATTCTAGTTTTCCTCAATGGGTGACTGTAACTCTCCAAGTTAACATTTTCATTTTTTTCTCCCTTCCACCTGGCTTGTCATCAGTGAGAACTAAAACCTGATGGCCAAGATCCTTATTGTGACTCAGTGTTGTCTTGTAGCTGCTGTTTGGCCCCATGATCTGATACAGTCCTGCACACTGAAGCCAGACGAGTGGATCTAAACGTCCAGAAAGTCCTTACCACAGTAAATCATGTAAGAGCAACCATTACACCCAGAGCTGCTGCTATCAGGGCCACTCAGAAAGTCCACTGGAGGCTGGGCGTGGTGGCTCACGCCTGTAATCCCAAAACTTTGGGGGGCCAAGGCAGGCGGATCACGAGGTCAGAGAGACGGAGACCATCCTGGCCAACGTGGTGAAGCCTGTTTCTACTAAAAATACAAAAATTAGCTGGGTGTGGTGGCATATGCCTGTAATCCCAGCTACTTGGGAAGCTGAGGCAGGAGAATCGCTTGAACCAGGGAGTCAGAGGTTGCAGTGAACCAAGATCACGCCACTGCACTCCAGCCTAGCGACAGAGCGAGACTCCATCTGAAGAAGAAGGAGAAGGAGAAGGAGAAGGAGAAGCAGAAGAAGAAGCAGAAGAAGCAGAAGAAGAAGAAGGAGAAGGAGGAGGAGGAGGAGGAGGAGGAGGAGGAGGAGGAGGAGAAAAAAGAACACTTGAACCCCTGTGTCTCCCATGCTCTCCTCCAGGAAATACTCTTGGTGGTGACATTAATGTCTATACCATCATAACAAAAATCCAGACCATAAACCAGGAAATCTGTCTGACTGCCATTGCCCTTCTCACTTCACCATCTAAAGATGCTTAGAGCTCAGTGTCCAGAGATCTTCTCAAGTGACTGTCCTCTGGCCTCAGACACTGAGTTTATAGTCAGCTCCAACCATTACTTTTGATTTTTCTTTTTGTTTCCATAGAAAGGCCCCTCATTAAATGCCTGATGGCTCCCCCATCCAGCAGATGTCCTCGACTTCCAAGTCTCAACAGATGGTTTAGCTGGTCCTTAGTGAACACAAGGCGATCAAATGGAAAATGGACTTAGATTGTTCAAAGCAATGTACACTGTCTCTTTTTTCCTTGAGCAAGAAGAGGACTCATAAAGACTCTATGATCAAACTCCAGCCGGCTCCTCTGAGCTCTTCTCAACTAGGCCTCCACCTTGAGCTATAAAACTTACAAACTCAACACAAATGATTTCATCCATCCATCTCCCCCCTCATTAAAAAACTTGAAGAAACACTGACATAGTTTCTAACAGCTCAAGGCCACATCCCTAGGGTGACCCCATTCCATTCTCCTTCAAGTGCCTGTTTCAGAAAGCTCCAGGCTGCCAAAAAAATTGACAATGCATTCCAGCCAACACCTCTTCCTGCTGCTTTGAAAAAAAAAAAAAAATTTAAGTACTGAGTAGTAACTGAGTCATGATTCTTCAAACATTCCTAAGGGAAAAGGAAAAACTGGTGGTGCAAATTTTTCCTCTCAGAGGTGTAGTAAAGATAACACACTTTGTGATGCTTATCAATTTATCAAGGAAAAGTAGTAACTAGATCAGAGAAGTATGTGGCGTCACTGTTTAATTGCTCTAGCTCAGGGTTAGCAACACCCAAGTCCACACTGGGCTCCACACCTACTTTATGTGTGTGTTTGGATAAGTGACTGGAACTTTTTAAGTATCACTTTCTTCTAAATAAGAGCGAAAGAACCACTACCTACTTCACAGGGCTATTTTAAGATAAAATGAGAAATTATATGAAAAACACTTGGCATAATGCATGACCTGTAGAAAGCACTAATAATTCTTCTATATTATCATCTAAGAATATAAATTCCTGATCTTCAGATGGCCAGCCTGCCCACAAGAAATACCAGCAGAGCATCCATGCAACCTTTCCAGCTCTATAAATCTTTAAGATGTCGTGTGACATGAACTGAAGGGTATCTACACATGACATTCCTCCAAACTTACACAGCATGCTCTCCTCTGTGAATTTGGGATGTGTCTTAGGAGACGTCCCAGGCATGTGAAAGAGAAATGTACACTAAATGAACTAGAGACAGAAATGAAAAAGAAAGAACCAAGGCCAAGCAGTGACTTACATTTCAAGGTCTGTTCTATGTTTCCCGTCAACGTGTGCTGTTTTAATTAATGGGAGGTTCTCACATACTTCATAAGGGAACAGGCAAACGTGTAGTTTGTTATAGCTTTAAGGCTCATTCAAACATTTAAGGGATGCAGTAAACCATACATTTTCCCCAGACATTCATCATCTTTGTGAGATCAAGTGCTCATAACCTAAAACATCTCTGACCTTTGAAATATCACCAAGGCTCCTCTGAAGTTTTATCCTAATAGCAAGACTAGTTTTTGATATTTGCCTTGTCGTATGAGATTTGAAAGCATCCCTCTGACTATCTGTGAAAGCCACTTCTATTTTCCTGCTGCTCAGATCATTAGTCGAGATCATGGACCATGTTAGACTATGGGCCCTTGGCCATATCCAGCCCACTGTTTAAAGAAAGTCTGTTTAAATAAAGTCTTATTTTGTCACAGCCAAGCTGTTCACATACCATCTATGGCTGCTCTCAGGCTAACATAGCAAAGTTGTATAGTTGTGACAGAAACTGTATGGTCAGCAAAACCTGAAATATTCCTCATCTGGCCCTTGATGAAGAAATTTGTCAACATCTGTTCCAGGTCATTCTCTTGTTTAGAAAGAATAAATTCCACCTGAATACTACATATAGATCAGATTCTCAGAGAAGATTTTGGAATTTTCTATGTTACCATATTAGACACTTTTCTGATTGGCACAGAAATAAGCAACTGAAGATAGAATTACTCAACTAGGTGTTAGGAGTCATTAATTCATCAGTTAATTCATTCATTCCACATAATAACATAGTATCACAGTGGTAAATACTAGGGGTGGGATGTGAATGAAATATACAATGCCCCTGGCCCCATGGAGTGAGCATAAAGTAGGATAAGAGAGACAAAGAGTGACTCCTTCACTCACTCATTCATTCATTCATTCATTGTCATGTGCTAGGAAATCTTTTAGATACTGGGTATATAACAGTCAAATACACAAACCATGCATTCTAATATGAGAGAGAGAGATAATCAGTAAACAAATATATATGCAGATGGCAGATATTAGCAATGCTGTGATGAGAATATTAGCAGAACCATATGAAGTGAACGTTTTTATAAGTCAAACATAGTTGAATACTGGCTGTTGCCTATGATTCAGTCTATCAGGGAGATGTGCTAGAGATTGATTTTTGGCTTTAAACTGGGAGGTCAAGGGAAGGGCTCACTGAGGAGATGACATGGGAGCTAAGGCTTGAATGAGGAACAGCCTCTGCCCTGCCAATAGCTAAGGAAAGATTGCCAGGCAGGGAGAGGGAGTAGCTAATGAAAATCAAGCCAAAATAGCCTGGCTGCATAACTGAGAAAGAGAAAGACCAGCAGGACTGGAGTAATGTGAGCTGTGGGGAGAGAGGGAGGAGATTCAGGCGGAGAGGTTCATAAGGGTCAGGCCAGATGGGGCCTTGCAGGTTAAAATAAGGATACTGGCTTTGACTCTGAGAATAAAGGGGAAGTTTTAGTAGGGAAGTCACAGGATCTGATTTATGGCGTTTGTAATGCTTTCATTCCTCTATGTGCGAAATTGTTTAAGAGAGCAAGAGTGAAGCAGGGAGACTGGTTAGGGGGTAGCAATCTTAGCAAAACGAGATGTTATCAATGGAAGGTGGAAAAAAGTGGAGAGAGAGTCCCTAGGTGCTTAGGAGTCGAACTCAGTAGGAGCTGGCAATAGTTTGGATGTAAATTAAGAGGGAAAATGGGGGATTAGGGAGACGGCCTATCTTTCCAGTTTGAGTACCTGGCTAGATCGCTGTAATTCATAAACCTACTAGAGCTGGAAACCAATGAGTTCTTGGGGGGACATTAGAGATAGAGTTTATAGCCTGTTGAGCTTTTGACATCTTTAAGGCTTGTAACTGGGCTGAGCTGTCTGAAAGCTGAAGGAGAAAGGGAAACAGAAGTGGAGGTGGGGAAGGACATTCCTCAGGAGAGAGGATGGCGTTGGAAGAGTTGGCAACAGCTTGCACGGCTAATGAGTTCTGTGACTTCTTTTAGTCAATTCATTGATTCTCTTACCTCTAAATGGAAGAGTTAAACTCGATTTGGGGGTTTTTAATCCTTCCCCAGAGGTGACTTAGGGCTTATGCATGGGTAAAGGAGACAACAGATATTCTGGGTCCCACTCCCTGCTTAATCTTCCTATCAACTTTTTTACTCTCAAGTCATATCTATAAACATCTCATCTTGCACTCAGCATATTTTCAAGTTTATTTTATTCTTTTTTTTTCTTTTTTTTTGTTTTGTGAGACGGAGTCTTACTGTGTCACCCAGGCTGGAGTGCAGTGACACAATCTCAGCTCACTGCAACCTCTGCCTCCCAGGTTCAAGCAATTCTCCTACCTTAGCCTCCCAAGTAGCTGGGACTACAGGCGCGTGCCACCACACCCAGCTAACTTTTGCATTTTTAGTAGAGACAGGGTTTCCCCATGTTAGCCAGGATGACCGCGATCTCTGGACCTCATGATCCGCCCGCCTCGGCCTCCCAAAGTGCTGGGATTAAGGCATGAGCCACCGCACCCGGCCTATTTTATTCTTTTAGTAATAGGCCTAAAACAGTGTCAACTTTTTTCTTCTGTGTACCAAGAATACTTTATTTAACTTTTGCATTTTTTTCTTTGAATGCAGCTGGAGTGTTTGTACTTTCCCAGGGGTCAAATGGGAGAATCTTGAAAATTATTGGCATGTCTTTGGGTGAAAATTAGGTTTCTTTTATGTCCCTTGGGTTAGACAGTCATTAAAACACAGGCAGTAGCACTACGACCACCCTTGGTTTCTCCATGTAACAAAATGGAATAAGGATGGAGCGATTTCAAATAGACAGTTCTTGAAAAATGCTTATAACCTGAAATTGTGCCCTGCAAACAGACCATCTCCTAAAACACTAGATTGTGGTGTAAGCAGGTTTTAAAATTGTGCCTTGTGATGACTTTTTAAGAACAACAGGTTTGGCAGAACTCTAGGCTGAGCTCCTGGACCAAACACATGAAGATATTCCAGGTTATGCAGGTTTAAAGGCCTTTTTGCCTCGTAATATGCTTTACATATCAAATGTTCTTCTCATTTGTTAATCAGATGAGGACAGTAACTGCTCTTTCTCTTTACCAGAATGTGGCCTCTCACTTCATTCTCTGGATTTCTAAAGCATTTTATTGACATAACTCAGATCACAGACAATCCTGCTATGTGGCATTAGAGTACACACCTCATTCTCCTGCTAGATCACCCATTTATCAGGTTGTGTATTATTTTTGCTTCTTCCACATATTATAGGCAGAGACTTATTGGTGGCGAGTAAACCATTCGGTGAAGCAAAATTAGCCAAATGGATGACTTGTTGTAAACAATTAAGGAATTTAAAATGCAATTTATAAATTCTATCCCTTTATGGTTCCTGACTTTAGAAAAGGATTACACACAGTTAAAAAGCCAGTGGGATAATGCTTGCCAAGAAGAGGTGTGGACAGAATGAACTTGGTATAGCCAAAGGAGTCAATGTAAAAATGTTTCTCTTTCCCAGGTCTCGCCAGTCCAAGTTTCTGAAACTTCACTTACTCTAGCAAAACCAAGCTTCACTTAAATTTGGGGCATGTTTAGGGGAAAGACAACATTCTCACTGATTTTTAAAAATGAGTTAAGACTTGAGATCATTATCTAAAAAGGCCTTTGGGGGGATACATGTTTCAAAATCTATAACCATAGTCATATACATTCTTAGAGCTAGAGCCTGCCTTATCCACTAGTGTAATAATATTCAGTTAATCGCCTGAGAAACATTGTTTGAAAGCACTTGTAGGAAGTGTTTCAGTTTTAGAGACAGGTTAGTAATCCAGTTAAAAAAAAAAGGAAAGCATAATTTATTCTAATAGATGTATCCTAAGAACATTTACAGAAGTACTTTACCATTTTTCAATAATTAAAGTTTAAAAATGCAAACAGAAAAAAAATCACTGAAGGACTCATGAAAAGGTAACTTTCATCAAGAAATCCTGGCAATTATTTAATGAAAGTAAAAAGCTAGGTACACAAAGACGTTCATTATGTTGTTGTTAGTACAAATTAAGGAGTGGAAACAATCTAAATTTTCAACAAAGAGGGTGTATCACCTGAGGTCAGGAGTTTGAGACCAGCCTGGGAAAATGGTGAAACCCCATCTCTACTAAAAATACAAAAATTAGCCAGGTGTGATGGTGGGCACCCATAATCCCAGCTACTTGGGAGGCTGAGGTAGGAGAATTGCTTGAACCTGGGAGGTGGAGGTTGCAGTGAGCAGAGATCATGCCATTGCACTCCAGCCTGGGCAACAGAGCAGGATTCCATCTCAAAAAAAAAATTTACATTAATATTATGGTGGTTTATTTAGCCATTAAAATGGTGGTTATGAAAGTTACGTGGAAACATGAAAACATGTCTGATATGTTAGCTGGAAACAGCAGATTATAAAATAGCACATACTACCTGATGTGCAAAAAGCATCCGTGGAAAGTTCTAGAAAATGACATGCAGTACTTTTAAAAAACAGAATAATTAAGATGGGTATTGGCAATTTTAAATTTGCTCTTTTCTATAATCTTATTCTTAAAAATAACAGAATCAGACAAACATGAAGACAGAAGTCATGAATAGGAAATAAAAGCTTAGCAAATTAATACAACATAAATGTCAGGAAAAAGAAGTTCCAGTAACATCCGCACATTTCTCCTCATTTGTATTTCTTATTTGGGTTCTGGTCTAGCTCCTATGAAGCCATGTTTTGGGGTAGGTATTTGGAAGACATGACACTGTGCAGAACCACTTTTTAAAAAATCCCTCAATCGAACATTTTCATATTTCAAAAATTGCCAAAAATGCTTTTGCTAGGAAATACCATTTAGAGTCAGTGAAGCCCAAGAATTAACTCTGCCAAGGGAGTCAGCTTAGAGAAGATGCATGAACTTTGCCCTTTCTAGCTCCTTGTGTTCTAATTTTTCTGGGCCTCTGAGAGATGAGGAGGTCAGAGTTCACTTTTTTAGGAACATTCAGAGAAAGACTTTATGTCACACATTCTGCCCATTCAGTTTCACCATCAGGTGAGGCCTGGGGGTGGGGGTGGGGGTAGGGGAGAGGTCAGAGGAGGAGACCAAGTTTCCCTTGACCCTTCAAGGACCCTAATAAGGCTTTCTGGAAAAGTTTGCTTTTCTTTTCTTTTTTTCTTTTTTTTTTTTTTTAATTTTTTGAGATGGAGTCTTACTCTGTTGCCCAGGCTGGAGTGCACTGGTGTGATCTCCGCTTATTGCAACCTCCACTTCCCAGGTTCAAGCGATTCTCCTGACTCAGCCTCCCAAGCAGCTGGGATTCTAGGCACCCACCACCACACCTGGCTAATTTCTGTATTCTTAGTAAAGACAGGGTTTTTTGCCATGTTGGCCAGGCTGGTCTCGAACTCCTGACCTCAAAGGGATCCATCCACCTTGGCCTCCCAAAGTGCTGGGATTATAGACGTGAGCCACCGCACCTGGCCAAATTTCGCTTTTCTATCTGAAGTCCCAGAAAGTTGACCACATTCCATCTCACACCTTTAATGCCCCTCTGAAGCCCAAAAATTCAATATGAGGACTCCTCCCAGTGAGTTGGCTGGTGTCATTTAAATAAGATTGTCCTCCCTCATTGCCAAGGCAGCCCCACCTCCCTCCTGGGGTGAAACTGGAGGACCTCACGTTCACAGGCCACTCCTTACACAACTGCCTCCGAACAGTCTTCCCACTAGCAGATCTGCTCATGCCTGAACCCCACAAGGTGCATTTCAAGCAACCCCAACCACTTCTGCACAGGGGTGGGGCGGGGGCAGGGCCTTGGCTGTGAACTCAAACCAGGATGCGAGAGAAAGCAAAGCAGGCCTACCTTAAAACTTTCCAGTTTTTCAGAGGATCCAAGTCAGAGACCAAGGAAACCATTGTCTAGGAGCCGGCTGAGGGCGAGTCCGGAGAGGAGGAGGCGGGGATGGGGTGCTGGGGAACAGACGGAGGATTCTGGACCCAGGCCGGGCCCTGGCGCCCCGCGGCTCCCTCCTTCCCGGGCTGACACGCACTTTTCCTGACTTCTCTCCACCCCGCAAATCAATCCTGCGCTCTCCTCCGTCCCACACCCGACTCCCAGCTCCACACCCCAGCTCCACACCACCTTTTAAAGCCCCGGTAATCTGCTCCAACTGATCAAATTTGACCTTTTTGTAGCCCACTTTATTCCAAGCACAGCTCTCACTTAAATCTCTCTTTATTAACACCGTCCTCCTCGGCTTTCTCTGGGAACAAACACAGATCAAGCCTGAAGCCTCTGGACTTTACCAGCAATCATTCACAGATTACTGCAAGCTGCAGCCTTCGCCTCCTTGGGGGTATTTCTCCTGCCTCGGAGATTTTGCTTTTCTTATTCCTGGCAGGAGACTGGTTAGCTTTCTTTCCTCCTTTTTTCGTGGCTTAGGCTCTGGGACTCTGACACTGGGCTTAGAGCTACCCTCAGAGGCTGTAACTACGTTACTGTTAGGATTTGTTTTTTAAAAATAATTTGGAACAGGGCTGCTAACAAGCTAGACTTTACTGTGTGCTTTCTGGCAGAGATTTTTTGCTACACTGCTCCCCCACCCTTTGCTGGCTTTCTTGTGTTTTTAAATAACATGAAGGAGGAAATGCAGAATCTCTTTAAACATGAAGAGAAAAGGGTATGGGCTTCCCCCAACCCACCCCTCACCACCTTGTGTATCTTTTGTCATTTATCGAAAACCAAACATCCTTCCAATAATTATTTGAAATTGTGCATGAGAGATGTTTTAAAATATCTGGGCAGTATTGCTTTCCTGTACTGTTTGTTCATAGTTTGTCTCCTTATCCCTCTCCCCCTCTATGGGTTCTTTGGGACTGCACTGATTTCTTGTTTTCATACATACTGCCTCTTAAGCAGAGGCTTCTAGGCTTGGAGGGTCCCGGTTGGAACTAAGACCTCTGCAGCTGAAGCTCTTCCTCGTGTCCTCAGGATCCTGGAAGGAGCCGACCTTGAAATCATCTGGTCCAGTGGCTTCCGGACCTTGGCTGGCCGGTCCGTCAAGATTTCTACTGCAGCTGCCTGCAACACGAGCTTTACTTGATAGTCTTTCTTTATATTAAATTCTTCTTTTTCTTACACTTATTTTAAAAGGGATTTTTAGAGTCATTCCCGTAAATGGAAAATCAGCTTCACTGGTCTTTGGTAGAAGGCAAATGCAGGGAATAAGTAAAATAAAACAATTATTATTACGCCCAGACACTGAGACCAGCTAAAGGCTCTGATTTAGGTCTTTTTTTTTTCCCTCTGTGTTGCAAAGAGAGTTTCTGCAATGTTAAGAGTGTTAAGAACATACCTGCACCAGCCAGACACTTCCCTGAGAAGGAAGAGGGAAGACTGCAAGGAAACATGTTGTGGTTCAGTGCTTTGTCCTGTCCTTATTACTTGAAAGCATCAGCCCGGAGGAAGGGTCCCAACTTCTTCCCTTCAAGCAGAGCCTTCTAAGAAAGGGAGTCTCTGTTCTTTCCTAAGGGGAAGATGCTCCCACAGCTTTTGGAAGCAGGTTGCTTTTACTGTCAGAAAGTTTTTGCCACTCCAAACGCCTATCCCAGCGTTTTAAATCCCTTTCTTACCACCCTGTTCTCCATGGACCCGTGGATCTTAAGATAGGCAGCTAACCTTCTGTTTAGATTTGTTTTCTCTTTAGCAGTCATGGATACTTTCCTTAATGGCTGTGAATGACTTTCTTGAGAAGTGCAACTGTCTTTAGACTAAAATTAAAAGAGCATTTCATACCTTGTACAAAAATCATTGCCTTTCTGGAACTTCAAGCTTCTTCCTGGGCTGTCTATGTTGTCCCACCATGAATCTTAGACCACAGCGTAATCATGTGTAAACATTTACATAACACTTTTAATCCCCAAATACTTCACCAAATGTGGGTGATAATAATAGTTTTATATGGAGTTGTACCTCCCAAAGGGTTCCGGGTGCTTTGATAATTAATGAAATGTTTTTCCCTTTAGAAAGTTAGCAAGAGAGTAACAAAAGATTATAATGAAATAGTTTCTACAACTATAATGACATCATCCTCATCCTTATCCCATGGCACCATGGAGATTCAGGTCTGGGGAAGGGAGGGAAATGAGTTCTTAACGCTTAGAGTTCAGGGTTAATGGAGGAAAGGGGGTGGGATTTGACTTCTGGCCAAAGGACAAAAGGAGAAACCCATTTTCGTAAATTATGAAATACCATTTTAAAGCAGTTGTCTTTTCAAAAACTTTTTAAAGGTAGTCAGTAGAATGTTCACTCAAATAAAATCTTGTACCAAGCCCAGGTACAGAAACAGATACAGTAGTAGCTGAAGTTCATTATTAGGGACTAGGAACAGTTCTAATTTCATTAGGTGTGTTGACTCATTCACTCCTCATAACCAACTTGTTTATGAGGTAAGTTATGAGTTGTACTCCCCATTTGTTAATGTAAATGAAGACATTTAGGTGTGGAGAAATTAAGGAAATGGTCTGAGCTTTCATGGCACTGAACTTACAAGGGATGCCTGTGGATCTGGCGAGTAACCGCCACACAGCACTTCTTTCTTAAAAGGGATTTTTAAAGTCATTTCCATAAATGGAAAATCAGCTTCACTGGTCTTTGGTAGAAGGCAACTGCAGGGAACAACTAAAATAAAACAATTATTGTTATGTCCAGACACTGGGGTGGGGATGGGATTGGGGTTAGAATCAGGATAGGGATGGGTAAGAGGAATCCCCTGAGTCTCACAGATTCACTCCTAAGACCCTATAGAGAAACCCTAGAGTTTAGGAGGATAACATTTGAAACCCACTTCCCAAAAGTATTTAGAGAGGAGGGAGAGAAATTAACTTTTAAAGGATGCGTTGAGTCCAAGAAGGGCAGAATATTTTGCCTTTTTCTTTTTCTTAATTTCAAGGTCCAAGTGTGTGTTTATGTTTACATATACTGGAGATTAATTCCATGCTATCACATGCTGCATATTTCTTTTTTCCTTTTCCCTAAGTATTTCATTCCTGATTTCAATGGATCACACACCTAATGGATCTGTTTCCTACTAAGAAATAGGCCATCAAGATGATTAATTCATCTTCAACAATGAGGGTGCTTCCTAAAAACAAACAAACAAACAGAAATGTTGCCTCGTTCAAAACTGGGCCAACTATTTGTCTGTAACACAGAAAGGCAACAGTAAATTTTCTATTTATAAAAATAAGAGTTAGGTTCAGTGTTAATAAACTTCCGCCCTGAATTATAGTTTTCCACCATGTCAGTCTATAAACTGTAAGAGTTCATTCTCTTTGTCTTCTTTTTCACAATTTTGATACAGATACTCTTTTACATCAAAAAAAATTTATTTTGCATTCCTAATGATTCTTAAAAAGTCACCTCTCCTGAGAGTTCCCTATCTGTTAAAAGAAAAAAAAGTTTAATCCATGTAACACAACATTCATGATTGTCCTGATAGTACCAGCAACAAGGCTCGTCACTTTCCTTTTCATAGAGCTAACATTTCTGTGATCTCCTTCCCCCTTCCTTTGGTTTCTTCAGCAGAGAAGCCAAAACCACAACCCAATTCCAAACAAAAATAAAGCCCACTGTTTGTACCTCCTCCATCCAAGCAAGCCCAACCCTCCGAGCCTGTGGTTTCCACATGTACTGGGGTTAGAGTCATGAGGGAAGTGTGGGATAATGTGGAGTATCAGTCAGGAGGCAACACTAGGAGCCGAGGAATCTGCATTTCTATCAGACCTTGGCAGAGAGTGCCCTGGGAAATGCAGATATAGAAGGTCAGGAGAACGTCTCTCCCGGTTATACAGTATCCCAGGTGGGTTTTCATGTGGTTGAGGATAATATCATTAGCACCAAAGGTGAAAAACCATGGAAGCTCATCTTATTTTAGCAGAAGAGTAGGATGGGCCTCGTGGCACGAGTAAGCCAAACAAGGAAAAAGGCTTTCACCATCAACTGTAGGTAAAGCCAATCATTTAATCAGGCTCCGGAAAGACAGATGTGGTGTCTTAGTAAGTTGCTGCCCCACAAAATGTCTAACTTCCTGATAGGGACTTAAAAAAAAAAAACAAACTGGTTTGTTGGGGAAGAAATACAACATTTTCTTTGTCATTTTTTTCATTTGTCTTTCTATGGGTGTCTCCGTTTCTTATAAACTACAGTTTTCTTGCTAAGGATCTGATTATCCTAAACATTTTTTGTTTTTGTTGTTGTTTTGGAGAGGCTTGCTTTAAACTTATTTATTCCTAATTATGTTACTTCCTGGTTAAAATTCTTTTCCTTTCTGGTTTTCCTAGTTTCTTTTTTTTTTTTTTTCTTTCTTCTTATTTTTGCTGGCTCTTACCTTCTTCTCAGGTGGGTAAGCGCTCTCTCTCCTCTGGAGAAAGTGAAATGAGTAATAAATGCATTCTACTGCTGCAAAAGAAGATTTCCCGATCTTGTTAACGTGCCAAAATTTTAAGGTTAGCAGATGGAGTGAGCTAAGAAACCCCAGCACTTGCCCTGGACCCCAGAAATAGGACCCGGCTTTCCATGCTTTTCATAGCAAACCACAGTGTGGCAACAATCACAGGCAAGGGTTCCAAGATAAAATACAGCACACCCAGTGTACATCAGATTTCAGAGAAATGACAAATAATTTTTTAGTATAAGTATGGCCCTAACCATTGCATGGGATATACTTATACAAAAAAAAAATAAAAATAAAAAATCATTGTATTTTTATCTGCAATTCTACTTTGTGTTCCTCTGTTTTTATTTTCTAAATCCGGCAACCCTCTGCTAAATGGACTTTTAAATAAAAATTACCAACATCACTGTGGTGATTATTTTTTATTTATGGAGGTGGGTAATGGTACCTTTGACTTTATTAACTAGACATCAAAATAAATTTATTTGTTCTTCAAGCTTTATATTGCTTTAGTTATTATAAGCCAAACATAAAAAAGGCCTTTTTGAGGTTGCTTTTTGAACAAAGCAGTGATAGGATCAAAATATGCCTATTTCTTCAAATACTGAAAATTAGGGAATTCCACAGTCTTCTTGTCCTAAGATTGGCTAGTTGAATGCATTTTTAAGTGTTGGTAATATTGATGTGTTGAGAAGCATTGAAACTGATGTTTTGTAAAACATGGGGGCATGTCTATATTATATTTATTTTATGCACAGTAACTTGGCAGTTAATGTAGTAGCTATGTTTTCTTATTTTTTTTCCCCAAGCATCAGCTCCCACTGTAAAAAATCTGCACCTGAATAGTTAGCCATTAATCTTGAGTTACGTAAGATGTGTTTTGTACATATCCTCACTTTAATGATGTCTGTAGAGACAAACTTCCAAAGATGGCTTTTTTCTTTCTCTTTTTTAGATAAATGAATGTAACTTTAATGGAATTTCAAGTGCTTTCGTGTTTTGCTCACAAAACCTGATACAATGAAAAGTCTATGAACAAAGATATGTGTTTTGGTCCTTCATCAATGACTTAGGAATTGCTACTATGTGTCACTTGATAAGCTAAAAAAAAAAAAAAAAAAAAAAAAAAAAAAATTCTGAAGGGCCTCTAAAGAGACAGCTTCAAAACCCGCTACATACATGCGAAAGACCCAGTGCATTATTCGGGGTCTACATATGTGTCTGACATTCTGCTGGTGCTAAGGCTCTCCTAACAATTGGGAAGGAATGCTTTTTTCATTTGGAATCTTGGTCAGCTGAACAGGAGGGTAAAATGGATTAAAGCCAGGGAAAGGGGAATGTTGGATCTCTGCCAGGCATATTTTAAAGTGAGAAAGGAAGAGAGGAAGGAGACTCACACCCAGCCAGCTGCTTTTCATACCATTCAAAGGAATCACAGGCCAAATTTGGTACATACAGTCGGGGGGCGGGGAGGGGGAAGAGCTTTAACTCCTATACTGCCATGGGAGATGAGATTTTCAAAGCTGCGTCATGTTCTTCTTTTAATTTCCAGTCTGCCTTTGTTAGCACACAGGGCTCACACCCACAGGGACAAAGGAAATGCCCACAGGAAAAATGTGTGGCTCAGATAGTCTCCATATCATAGGCCAGGGAATCAAACCTGAAACATTGATCTTACAGTCTTTTTCGGTTTTGTTTTTCTTTGAATGGCAGCTTTAGAATGTTCTGGTTTTTGTGTGCTTACAAACAAGACTCCTCATCTGTTTTTAAGAGGGAAATCTGAGTTTTCAAGGAAAGCCAAATACAGTTGCCAAGGTGCCAGTCAAAGAAACAATGTCAACACCTGCTCATAGAGAAGGAATTCCTAACCCGGAATATTGCCCTTGAATTACTATGAGAAAAATGTAAGCCTTCCCTTATTACCCACTCCCCACTCCCCTGCAAAAACTCCAGCAGACCTAAGTAAAGTTAAAATGTACCACAAATTCACTTGAAGACAGATCTAAAAACTAACTTGTTAATTTAATTCATGGTGGTAACCGCTGCACGCAAATATTGATTGATTATTGATTGATTACATAAAGCATTTGTTGAGCAATCAAATGATCCGTTTAGCATGTCAAAACATTTTCCGATTTGGCTACAGGTAAGGCAGTACTTCCCACTGTGGTGAGGAACCTCTCTCCCCCGCCCCGACTCCCTCTCTCCCTCCCTTCCTTCCTTTCTTCCTTCCTTCTTCCCTCCCTCCCTCCTTTTCTTCCTTCCTTCTTCCCTCCTTTCTCCTTCCTTTTTCTCTCCCTCCCTTCCTTCCTCCCTTTCCCTCCTTCCTTCCTTCCTTCCCTCCCTCCTTCCTTCCCTCCCTCCTTCCTTCTCCCTTCCTCCTTCCTCCCTTTCCCTCCTTCCTTCTCCCTTCCTCCTTCCTCCCTTTCCCTCCTTCCTTCTCCCTTCCTCCTTCCTCCCTTTCCCTCCTTCCTTCTCCCTTCCTCCTTCCTCCCTTTCCCTCCTTCCTTCTCCCTTCCTCCTTCCTCCCTTTCCCTCCTTCCTTCTCCCTTCCTCCTTTCCTTCTCCCTTCCCTTCCCTTCCTCCTTCTCTCCTTCCTTCTTTCCTTCAAAGTTTTTGATTCATTGTAGACCAGTACTTTTGTTAAATACAAATAAAATCGAGCTATTAGAAAAACAATATAAATCCCATTAAGAAAAGTATTAGATTAACAGCCATAAAATTACTCTGTCGAATTGCTATGCATTTCCAAATTCTTACTCCTAATCATCGTAAACTGTAATAAACAATCCACAGACCGTGCTGGTCCACTTTCGACACCCTGGGGAGCCCTGATAAAACGTATTCCCCAACAATAAGAAAACAATTCACAGAGATGTTTAAAGAGTCGTTTTAGGATCTATACTGAACTAGAAGCTTTATAATCTAAGGTGAATAGAAACTATATCCATTTATACTATTGATGAAAAGAAAAAAATACACTATTCTAGTAAAAAATGAAAAGTGTACCTCAATGATCTCAGTAGTTACTTGATACCAAACATTTCTAAAGTCATAATTTAATGAGAAATTTAAAACTCATTTATAATTACATGAATGATTTAAAAGTTGGGACATGAGTCCATTGAAAATACATCTTTGTTTACCGGCAAAGTTGGAAATTGGTAGCTGTGCTCTGGCTCCAACTGGTTTCTTGAATTCCTATTATTATTATTATTTTTTGCCACATTAAAGAGAGGAAAGCAAAGCTCACCTGCTAGTTAACCACACTTTAAGGTATCTCAATCTGTAAAAATCTCAATGACCTCCCCCAGAAAGCTATGTAGACTATAAAATATTTCAGAGCGTTTCTAACATAATTTCTGCTATTGTACTTCAACATTTTTTTAGATCACTAAACAATTGGGATGGAGTTGTAAGTCTAAGGATCTAAAATGAAAATAGAGAATTATATTAAATGAACACATAAAATTTAGTATGTATCAGGGAGTGTTCTAAAGGCTTTACAAAAACTAGCCCACTAAATACTCATAACAATCTCTGAGGTATGGTCTATTTTAATCTTCATTTTATAGGTGAGGAAACTAAGCACAGAGAGGGTAAAGGATGATTACAGTTTGTGGGTGTCAGAGGCCAAATTTGAAGGCAGGAGATCTAGCTTGAGAGTCCTACTTAATTCCTTACAGAAACGGCATCTTCTAACTGACATCAGAAAGAGGGATAAATAAAGCATCTTTAGAATCATACGGATCATTCAGTTGGACAATTGAATGAACACTGTGATTTAAATAAATACTTTCCATGAACATATTTAATTCATAGAACATAGTAGACGGCAGAAACTATAGGTTTAACCTTAGATCACTGAAGATTCATTGGTAATCCTTCCACCATTCACCCCTCCTTTTAAAAACCAAACCTCTGTCCTTTGAGCAAGACAGCTATAGTAATATCATGACCACTTGCTTGCCGTCATACTTTGCTTTGTAAACATCCATCCCTAATTTGTCCTTTATAAAGGAAAATAATTCCCACTTTAGCTCTCATATATGTATCATGTAATATACTCTATCAGAATTTATAAAAGGATCAATGGTTTTTCAGGTGTAGGCAACAGAAACTATGCATGCATTTCCAGAATCCAGAGAAGGATTAGTATTGTCATATATAAATCAAAGCCTACATACATATAAGTACTATTATGAGGGAGACATTCCCAAGGGGTAAAGGACAGAGCTAGACAATAATAATTGTAGTAGGGTTCTGTTAGCATAAACTTTAACAAATACATAACAGGAATATAAAAACTTGAATATAAAATATATTCTTGAATATAAAATCTAATAGATAATTTTAAAAAACTCAGAGAAACTGGAATAATTAGTCAACTAATGTCATATGAAATATTATGAGAATGCTGTGGAGGTAAAACGATTAGATCTTCAATTCATATTCAAAACCAAAATAAATAACAGACAGAAAACTTAAATATACAAAGTGAAGCCATAGAAAATTAGAGAAAAACATAAGGAAGGCAAATTTTTGTCTTGATAATTTCTTTTCTTGCTTTTATGTGAAAGCATTTATAAATTACAATTTTAAATAAAATGCAATTATTAAAAATATAAAGAAAAGTTCACATTTGAGTTCATAAAAATCCGTTTATCAAATACATCATATATAACAGTAAAAATGAAAGACAAATTAAGAAATATACATGGATCTGTTAACGAGCAAAACCCTGTGGATACAATAATAGATAATATGTATGCAAAAGCCCAAATCAGAAAATGTATGGAGGAAGAAATTCAAATGAAACAATGCATATAAAAACTATCTCTGTAAGAATCAAGAAATATAAGTTAAAACAAAATGTAATATAGCGTTTTACCCATGAAACTGGTAAATGCCTTTAACTGATTATATGTAATGACACAATGAGGTACAATGAAATAGGCCCACTCATATGTGGCTGGTGTGTGTTTCAATTGCTGTCCAGAAAGCAATTTGGTAGCATGTATCAAAAATTAAAGGCAACGTTATATTTGACACAGGATTTTTATTTCTAAAAGTTTTCTTCTTAAAGGTTTATGTGCAGGATATTCATAGTAGTATTAATTATATTAATAAGCTATCAGAAGCAACTTAATGTCTAATAATTTAATGTGGGTTAAATATATATGCATATGACATATCTATAAAACTGGATACTATGGAACAATCAAAAACATGTTTTGGTGGAAGGACTTTAAAAGACTTTTGAAATGAAATAACTGATCAAAGGGCACAAAACGGTACACAGAATATGATATCAATATTTTGTATTGCTACCAGGACTGTAAACTCAACTGCCCATAGTCCCCAGAGAGGAACCGTAGAGGTACTGTGGACAGGGAAGTTGTCTATTAAAATGCAACAGTATTTTTTTCTCTTGCTTTTCTAGAAACATTCGGCCGTCGTGGTCTAGCTTTCTCTTTTGCAATGATCTTTCCTCCCCACACCCATATTTCTTTCCTCTCACTCTAATTGAAGACCAGCCACAGGAAAATCTCTAGGGTAAGACAGCATAATAACTGGCAAGACAACTCAGTACCAACAAAGGGCAAGTAGGGGTGGGTGTGGCAAGAGGAGAGAGGAGCTCTCCGAAGACAGGGGCCCTAACCCAGCTCCAATTTTCCCATGCCACCGCAGACCGGAGCCCAGACAAAACGCATTGAGGTGCTTCCAGTTTCTGACTTCCAACATTCATACTTATATGTGCAAATGGAAAAAAATACTGGAAAGAGGCTGGGCGGCATGGCTCATGCCTGTAATCCTAGCACTTGGGAGGCTAAGGCGGGCAGATCACCTGAGGTCAGGAGTTCGAGATCAGCCTGGCCAACGTGGTGAAACCCCATCTGTACTAAAAATACAAAAATTAGCCGGGCGTGGTGGCATGTGCCTGTGATCCCAGCTACTCGGGAAGGTGAGGCACGAGAATAGCTTAAATCTGAGAGGCAGAGGTTGCAGTGAGCCAAGACTGCAGCATTGCACTCCAGCCTGGGTGACAAAGCGAGAATCTGTCTTAAAAAAAAAAAAAAAAGATGGAAAGAAATATACAAAAGTGATACAATTATTGGTACAATGTCAATCATTGAATTTTATTTTCTTTATACCTTTCCTTATTTACTAAGTTCTTTCCATGTATTTCTTTCTATAATCAGAAAACCAGGACTATTCTCATATTCTATTTAGTCACCCTTTTAGGAGGTACAAAGCAGTTTTAGAAAAAAAAAAAAGGTCCTATTTTGAAGTTTGCCTCTGACCTTCTATTTTGAAATACATCCACACAGCTACATTCTTATAGACTGTTGTTATTTGTACAAACATTTCTTACTCATCTGAAACTTCTTTGAAAAGCAGGGCTTCAAAAATGTGTCTAATTTTTCTCCCTTATGGCTTGCACTAATCATTTTTGGCCTCATTTTCAGCAAATCATATCTACTATCTTCAAGTATTTCTAGGTGATGTTAAGCAATTTTCTAATCTAGTGGTAGAGTTTATTGATGATACGATTTTGACAGTTCACTGGCCAAAGTGTCTTTTATTATATAAAATATTAGGACATTCCATAATGATTTGAACCAGCACGGCTTTGGAAGCAGAAAAGAAGGCTTTAAGGTTTACGCTAGCACTGCCATGCCATCTCTGGGACACATGCTCCTCTGGATAGTCACCTTAC
>NW_012101476.1:4633482-4654359 GCF_000951045.1 Mandrillus leucophaeus
ACTTGGGAGGCTAAGGCGGGCAGATCACCTGAGGTCAGGAGTTCGAGATCAGCCTGGCCAACGTGGTGAAACCCCATCTGTACTAAAAATACAAAAATTAGCCGGGCGTGGTGGCATGTGCCTGTGATCCCAGCTACTCGGGAAGGTGAGGCACGAGAATAGCTTAAATCTGAGAGGCAGAGGTTGCAGTGAGCCAAGACTGCAGCATTGCACTCCAGCCTGGGTGACAAAGCGAGAATCTGTCTTAAAAAAAAAAAAAAAAGATGGAAAGAAATATACAAAAGTGATACAATTATTGGTACAATGTCAATCATTGAATTTTATTTTCTTTATACCTTTCCTTATTTACTAAGTTCTTTCCATGTATTTCTTTCTATAATCAGAAAACCAGGACTATTCTCATATTCTATTTAGTCACCCTTTTAGGAGGTACAAAGCAGTTTTAGAAAAAAAAAAAAGGTCCTATTTTGAAGTTTGCCTCTGACCTTCTATTTTGAAATACATCCACACAGCTACATTCTTATAGACTGTTGTTATTTGTACAAACATTTCTTACTCATCTGAAACTTCTTTGAAAAGCAGGGCTTCAAAAATGTGTCTAATTTTTCTCCCTTATGGCTTGCACTAATCATTTTTGGCCTCATTTTCAGCAAATCATATCTACTATCTTCAAGTATTTCTAGGTGATGTTAAGCAATTTTCTAATCTAGTGGTAGAGTTTATTGATGATACGATTTTGACAGTTCACTGGCCAAAGTGTCTTTTATTATATAAAATATTAGGACATTCCATAATGATTTGAACCAGCACGGCTTTGGAAGCAGAAAAGAAGGCTTTAAGGTTTACGCTAGCACTGCCATGCCATCTCTGGGACACATGCTCCTCTGGATAGTCACCTTACAAATGGGGATTAAAAAAAGAAAGGGGAATATAGAATGTAGCCAACCAGTGCAGCACTCGATCTAGGAAAAAAGAATGTAACAAGCTCAGCTGATTGAGGGTAATGATAAAATAACTGGGAAAAACTACAGAGCCCTGTCTTTATGTAGGGACAAAGAATGCTTTTCACAAAGCTCAAAATGAATTAATTACAGAAGCACTGCTGTACACGGACAATAATCTTTATATACCTCCGCCGCCGGGTGTCTTCCGTTTAAAGGCTAAGGTTTCCTGAAAAACAAGCTTGTTCTGACCATTTCTCTCCTGTTTATAAAGCTTGCGTTTTATGAAAATTGGGAAACCAGAGAGAAAAAGCTTGAGTTCACTTTTAACCAGCCGTTGTTTTTTTTCTAATTTCTCTGTTTTACTCTAAGCATGTTCTGTTTTTAAAAGTATTAAATGAAAAATGAAAATTGATGATAGCATAAAAACAACTATATCCTAGCTATTAGGCCAGCATTACTGGACCAGAAAACATTATAATTCAGTTTCAAAAAAGGCTTGATATAACCTTTAAAATAAGAGTTTGTGTGTGTGTGTGTGTGTGTGTGTGTGTGTGTGTGTGTGTGAGATATCAAACCTTAAGGGCTTTCTTCCCACTGAAGCATTAAAAAGTGAGAATTCTGATTTCTAGTTGACAATGTTTCAATGAATATGTCACTTTATAATTACAAATGCAAGGGAGGAACTTTTTGTAACTGAATATTTAACACATATTAAAGTTCTAACGCACACCACATAATTTTTGTCTGAGATTGTCTCTGAAGTGCGTATCTCAAATCATTCATGTGAAAACTCAAAATAATTTTCTGAGATGAGTTCACTGTGAAAACAGGGATATGACCCGCTGCCCTGTAGCTTTTCCTTCCCTGCACTCCTGTGTGTATGTGTGTGTGTGTGTGTGTGTGTCTACGTGTGTGTTTTCATAACATAATCCTTATAGGCAAATAAAGATTAAAAGAAGTAGACAGTAAATATTTCCTGTAGAGGCATGAGGTAGAGAATGGTTAAATTCACTGTCTTTCAAATTTTCACTTTGCTTAATTCTAGAACACTTCTTATTCCTGTGGCAGCTCTTCCAGTGAGATGGTAGACCACCTCAGGATGGAAATGTATTTCTTCACCCCTTTCTCTACTTCCCTGTGACCTCCTGCAAATAAGGTGAGGCTGTTTATTTTCTCACTTGATTTCCCTTCTTTGAGTTGAATCACAGAATGTAGCAAACTTGTAATAGCAGATTGAGAAATATGGAACTATTTCAAGGGTTTCTGGTTTATAACTTCCTTTTAAAAGAATTAACCCTTTCTAGGAATTCTTTTTTTTTTTTTTTTTCAAATAGATCACAAGGTGATCCTGATCTGTATTATGATTGGCCTATTGGGTGCCTTCCTGATATGGTAGCCCAGGGTCATTTTTTATTGCCTCCTGTAGATACCCAAGACCAGAAATCTATAGGTATAGAGAGTCCAAAGGAGATTTCTCTTCGTGATAACCCTTAACGTGGGCATTATCTCATGTAATGCTCACAGAAGCACGATGAGGCATGTATTGTTTCTGTGTCACTGAGGAAATGAACACATAGCTAAAGCAGCCCTGCCGGTAGGCGGTGGCACAATTGTGAGCAATTCCAGCTCCTGTGTGGCTCACTCCAGAGCCAGTGCTTTACCAGAGGTTTTCAATCTTGGTCTAGAGCTTTTGTTTTATTTATTTATTTTTCCAGTTTTGGAGGTTCCACTTGCAGAAAACATTTCTTTTTACATTAGTTTTTTTTTTCTAATGGACAAATAAACATGATATATATTTATGACGTACATCCTGATGTTTTGATATATGTATGCATTGTGGAATGGCTAAATCAAGCCCATTAACATATCTGTTGCCTCACATGCTTTGCATTCTTTTGTGGTGAGAACACTTAAATCCTACACTCTCAGCAATTTTCAAGTGTAAGAGACATTGAATACATTTACTATAGTCACCACGTTGTGCAACGAACCTCTTGAACTTCTTTCTCCTAACTGAAGTTTTGTGTCCTTTGACGAACTTCTCTCCAATTTCTTCCCCCATCCCTCCCATTCTCTAGTAACCACCTTTCTACTCTCCGCTTCTATGAGATGGTTTTCTGTGGATTCCACATATGAGGGAGACCATGCAGTGTCTTTCTGTGCCTGGCTTACTTCACTTAACATAATGTCCTCCAGGTTCATCCATGTTGTCACAAAGGACAGGATCTCCTTCTTTTTTTAAGGTTAAATATTATTCCCGTGTGTGTGTGTGTGTGTGTGTGTGTGTGTGTGTGTGTGTGAGATATCAAACCTTAAGGGCTTTCTTCCCACTGAAGCATTAAAAAGTGAGAATTCTGATTTCTAGTTGACAATGTTTCAATGAATATGTCACTTTATAATTACAAATGCAAGGGAGGAACTTTTTGTAACTGAATATTTAACACATATTAAAGTTCTAACGCACACCACATAATTTTTGTCTGAGATTGTCTCTGAAGTGCGTATCTCAAATCATTCATGTGAAAACTCAAAATAATTTTCTGAGATGAGTTCACTGTGAAAACAGGGATATGACCCGCTGCCCTGTAGCTTTTCCTTCCCTGCACTCCTGTGTGTATGTGTGTGTGTGTGTGTGTGTGTCTACGTGTGTGTTTTCATAACATAATCCTTATAGGCAAATAAAGATTAAAAGAAGTAGACAGTAAATATTTCCTGTAGAGGCATGAGGTAGAGAATGGTTAAATTCACTGTCTTTCAAATTTTCACTTTGCTTAATTCTAGAACACTTCTTATTCCTGTGGCAGCTCTTCCAGTGAGATGGTAGACCACCTCAGGATGGAAATGTATTTCTTCACCCCTTTCTCTACTTCCCTGTGACCTCCTGCAAATAAGGTGAGGCTGTTTATTTTCTCACTTGATTTCCCTTCTTTGAGTTGAATCACAGAATGTAGCAAACTTGTAATAGCAGATTGAGAAATATGGAACTATTTCAAGGGTTTCTGGTTTATAACTTCCTTTTAAAAGAATTAACCCTTTCTAGGAATTCTTTTTTTTTTTTTTTTTCAAATAGATCACAAGGTGATCCTGATCTGTATTATGATTGGCCTATTGGGTGCCTTCCTGATATGGTAGCCCAGGGTCATTTTTTATTGCCTCCTGTAGATACCCAAGACCAGAAATCTATAGGTATAGAGAGTCCAAAGGAGATTTCTCTTCGTGATAACCCTTAACGTGGGCATTATCTCATGTAATGCTCACAGAAGCACGATGAGGCATGTATTGTTTCTGTGTCACTGAGGAAATGAACACATAGCTAAAGCAGCCCTGCCGGTAGGCGGTGGCACAATTGTGAGCAATTCCAGCTCCTGTGTGGCTCACTCCAGAGCCAGTGCTTTACCAGAGGTTTTCAATCTTGGTCTAGAGCTTTTGTTTTATTTATTTATTTTTCCAGTTTTGGAGGTTCCACTTGCAGAAAACATTTCTTTTTACATTAGTTTTTTTTTTTCTAATGGACAAATAAACATGATATATATTTATGACGTACATCCTGATGTTTTGATATATGTATGCATTGTGGAATGGCTAAATCAAGCCCATTAACATATCTGTTGCCTCACATGCTTTGCATTCTTTTGTGGTGAGAACACTTAAATCCTACACTCTCAGCAATTTTCAAGTGTAAGAGACATTGAATACATTTACTATAGTCACCACGTTGTGCAACGAACCTCTTGAACTTCTTTCTCCTAACTGAAGTTTTGTGTCCTTTGACGAACTTCTCTCCAATTTCTTCCCCCATCCCTCCCATTCTCTAGTAACCACCTTTCTACTCTCCGCTTCTATGAGATGGTTTTCTGTGGATTCCACATATGAGGGAGACCATGCAGTGTCTTTCTGTGCCTAGCTTACTTCACTTAACATAATGTCCTCCAGGTTCATCCATGTTGTCACAAAGGACAGGATCTCCTTCTTTTTTTAAGGTTAAATATTATTCCCGTGTGTGTGTGTGTGTGTGTGTGTGTGTGTGTGTGTGTGTATGCCACATTTTAAAAATCCATTTATCTGTTGTTTGACACTGAGGTGGACTCCGTATCTTGGTTATTGGGAATTGAGCTGAAATGAACATGGGAGAGCAGATCTCTCTTCAACATATTGATTTTATTTCCTTTGGATATATACCCAGTAGTGGGATGGCTGGATCATATCATAATTCTGTCTGGGCTGGGAGCTTTTAAAATTCCAATGTCCATGGCACACTCCAGACAATATTGGGAACCTCAGAGGCTGGCACCCAGGCATCAGTGTTATTTAAAACTTCCAGGTGATGCTGATGTAAAGGGTGGGTTGAGTGCCACCGCATTACATGGATTCCTTATTTCTTATTGATCACCACGAAGAATCAAGATGAGGATTGGCTGTAACTCAAACTTGGGTGAAATGCATATGGATGGAATTTTATGCATATTCATCTTACATTTGACAGTAATCTTTCATAATGCAAATGTAGTGGAATTTGACTTGTAAAAGGTAAAACTATATAATTAGGCACTTTCAACTGTAGCATTTTCTATTGTAACTGAGCACTTTGGTTGTAGATATTCATGGATCCAAGCCTACCTATGTGAGGTCTGGCAGTAGAGGTGAGGCCATGTGGAAGGTAGGTTGCAAACCCTGTCAGCCTCCTGTACAGGTGACGATATGGACAGGAGATAGGGAAATACCAGGTAGAAGAGGGCAGTTACCCAGCAAAGGCCCCACCCTCAAAACAGGAATCCTGTGGCCCTAAATGGGAACAGGCATTCCTGTTTTTGTGCCCAAAAGTTGCCTTTTGACCCACCACACCTCCGTATCCTGTACTCATATAAACCCCAAATTGCTGGTTCCACAAGGAGACACCAACAGAAGAGCAGAATAACAGCACAATGGTGTGGCAGAGAGAAGAGAAGGAGTGTCTGAATGTTGACAAGAGTTTGACTGCGGATGGGCAGAGAGGAGATTAGCTGCTAGATGGTCACACTGTAGGGGAAGATGGTTTTCCCACTCCATCCCCCTTCCAGCTCCCCATCCATCTCACCAAGAGCCAACTCCACCACTCAATAAAACCTTATATTCATTTTTCATCAAGTCTGTGTGTGACCTGATTCTTCCTGGATGCTGGACAAGGACTTGAGTATCAAGAGGGCATTGAGCTGGTTAACACTTAAGCTGTTCACGGACAACAAGGCTAGCACTGTAACACACCCACTGGGGCTTCGGGAGTCATAGACACCCACCCCTAGATGCTGCCATGGGGCTGGAACCAGGGGTGCTCATCCTGGCTCTTACACCTGCCCATCTGTGTGCTCCCCAACCTGTAAGGAGTTTAAGCACATACAGCGCCAGAACAAATGAGCCACATCCATTGCTCATCCTGCAAGAGGGTTCAGGGAACTCTCCCATTTCAGTGAGATGGGTTGAAATGTGTTTAGTTGAATCTATCTGGAGCCATCTAAACCTCAGAAATAAAACTCCAATTGACTCAAAGTCAGCAAGTTAGAGGTCATGACCTCCAGTTCTTTTTTTTTTGAGATGGAGTCTTGCTCTATTGCCAGGCTGGAGTGCAGTGGCACGATCTCAGCATACTGCAAGCTCTGCCTCCTGGGTTTAAGCGATTCTCCTGCCTCAGCCTCCTGAGTAGCTGGGACTAGAGGTGTGTGCCACCATGCCCATCTACTTTTTTTCGTATTTTTTAGTGGAGACAGGGTTTCACCATGTTGCCAGGATGGTCTCAATCTCTTGACGCCGTGATCCGCCCACCTCGGCCTCCCAAAGTGCTGGGATTACAGGCGTGACCCACTGTGCCCAGCCCCATGACCTGCAGTTCTTATTTTGTTTGAGAGCACCCCTGCTTGGAGCCTGAAGATTGTTGCTTAGAACTTCAACTGCAGAGCATTCAGGACTTCTGGAAATAATATTGCATTCATTTCCTGGGGCCGCTGTCACAAAATCCCATAAACTGATTGCCTTGAAAACAGAATTTTACTGTCTCATAGTTCTGGAGGCTGGAAGTCTAAGATCAAGGTGTCAGTATTGGCAGGATTGGTTCCTTCCAAGGCTGTGAGGGAGAATCTGTTCTGCCATTCTCTGAGCTTCCGGTAGCCTCAGGCATCCCTTGGTTTGTAGATGGTCATCTCCTCCGTGGGTTCTCCCTCTGTACTTTCCCTTTGTATCTTCCTGTGCCTGTACCTGCCTCTGTGTTCAAATCCTCCCTTTTGCTAAGGACACAGTCATATTGGATTAGGGCTCATCCTAATAACCTCAACTCCTGCATCTGCAAAGACTCTATTTCAAATAAGATCACATTCACAGATACTGTGAGTCAGGACTTCAGTAGCATCCTGGGGTACTCATTTCAGCCCATAACAAATCTTTTCTGCCACTCGAAAGAATTCAGGACTAACCAGGAAGAGTGAAAACCCTTCATGAGAGGAAATTTCTTAAGGTTTCTGATAAAAGAGATACATCCTACCTTAAACCTATATAGGATTTTACAGACTATAAAACACATTCATGATCCTCATAGTAACCTTTCAAATCTACTAAATACATTTATAGTCAGAACGTTTAATTGAACACTTTGAGGTCACATTCATAAGGGAGGGTCCATGGCTGAACTTTAGTCATACAATCCCATTCATGTTTACTGCTCTCCCCAAATAAATGAGCAGCCCAGTCTGACTCATCACAGACCAGGGGGCACGGTGGCTGAGAAACCTCAGACTAACCTAGCTGACATCACAAAGAACCTGAAAGGTCTGCTCACAAGAAAACAAAGGAAGATGAATAAATCCTCCTTCAGAAAGTCGTGCATTCAGGATGAGATGCTGAGGAAGAAAGGAAAACGCAATGCTACCACTTGGTGGGCTTCCCATAAAGATTGTTTATTGGCAAGTGGGGGAAGGACACTGTGATGGTTAATTTTGTGTTAACTAGACTGGGCTATGGGGTGCCCAGATTAAACATTGTTTTGGGTACATTTGTGAAGGTGTTTCCAGATGAGCTTAGCATTTGAATGAGTGAACTTGATTCAAAGCAGATGGCCCTCCCCAATGTATATGGTCATCATCCAGTCCATTGAAGGCCCGACTAGAACAAAAAGGCAGAGGAAGGAGGAATTTGCCCCCTTTCTTTCTGCCTCACTGATTGAGCTGGGACATCTCATCTCCTCTTCTGCCACACACTGGGATTTATACCAACAGCTCTCTCAGGTTCTCTGTCCTCGAACTGAATTTAACTTTCCTCAAAACCACCAGCTTTCCTGGGATGCCAGCTCACTGCTGGCAGATCTTGGGACTTTTCTGTCTTTATAATTGCATGAACCAATTTCTCATAATAAATCTCTTCCTATATACAGTTGTCCCTTGGGATCCACAGGGGGTTAGTTCCAGGACCCCCATGAATACCAAAACTGGAGGATGCTGAAATTCCTTCCGTAAAATGGCATAATATTTTCATATAAGTTACGTAATCCTCCCTTTTACTTTAAATCATCTCTCAATTACTTAAAATACCGAATACAATGTAAATGCTATGTAAATAGTTGTTAAATTATTGCTTTTAAAATGTATATTATTTTTATTGCTGTATTATTACTTTTTATTTTAATCATTTTAGAATGTTTTTGATTCATGGTTGGTTGAATCCACAGTTGTAGTATGGATACAGAGAGGTGACTGTATACAGGCATGTGTCACTTAACGATGGGGATATGTTCTGAGAAGTGTATCTGTACGTGATTTCATCATTGTGGGACCAGCACAGAGTATACTTACACAAAGCTAGATGGTAGAGCCTAATACATACCTAGGCTACTGATATGGTTTGGTTGTGTCCCCACCCAAATCTCATCTTGAATTGTAGTTCCCATAATCCCCATGTGTCATGGGAGGGGCCTGGTAGGAGGTAACTGAATGATGGAGGCAGGTTTTTCTTGTGCTGTTCTCATGATAGTGAGTAAGTCTCACGAAATCTGATGGTTTTATAAAGGGCAGTTCCCCTGCACACACTCTCCAGCCTCCATGCCTCCATGTAAGATGTGCCTTTGCTCCTCCTTCACCTTCTGCCATGATTGTGAGGCCTCTCCAGCCATGTGGAACTGTGAGTTCATTAAACATTCTTTCCTTTATAAATTACCCAGTCTTGGGTATGTCTTTATTTGCAGCACGAGAACAGACTAATACAGCTACAACCTGTATAAAATGTTACCGTACTAAATACTATAGGCAATTGTAACACAATGCTAAGTATTTGTGTATCTAAATGTATTTAAACATAGAAAAGGTAAAAACATGGCATTATAATCTGATGGGGTCACTCATTTATGTGGTCTGTTGTTGACCAAAATGCTATAATGTGGTGCATGACTGTATGTACTATTGGTTCTCTTTCACTGGAGATCACTGATTAATACAGACGCTGAAGACTACTGCTTTGTTGGTAAGTGGGTTCATTTTTACAATGTGCTTTCTTTGTGCAATTATTTGCTTTCTTAGCATTTCTGTGATGACTTAAAAAGAGTAGAATGTTTTATCAACAAGACATGTTGCTTTTTGAAACCCACCGAGCCCCAAGTGAAGTAGTTGCTCAGTCTGTAATAAACCCAACTTAATACTCATTGGCATGTTAATTAGAGTTGTGCTGATGTGCAGGATTCTAGACAATGATGTCAAATACAAACCTCTGCAAATACCAGAGGCTGTAACTATACAAGCCCCTTGGCTTTAGAAGTGGTTCCCTCTGTTTGCCAGGTGCGGTGGCTCACGCCTGTAATCCCAGCACTTTGGGAGGCCAAGGCAGGTGGATCACAAGGTCAAGCAATCGAGACCATCCTGGACAACATGGTGAAACCCCGTCTCTACTAAAAACACAACAATTAGCTGGGCATGGTGGTAGGTGCCTGTAATCCCAGCTACTCGGGAGGCTGAGGCAGGAGAATCGCTTGAACCCAGGAGGTGGAGGTTGCAGTGAGCTGAGATAGTGCCACTGCACTCCAGCCCGACGACAGAGCGAGGCTCTGTCTCAAAACAAACAAACAAACAAACAAGCAAAGAAGTGTTTCCCTCTGTTATTACTGTCACAGATTAGGATGGAAAGAAGTCTCTTGAATTTACTAGGATGTACTGCTAATCTGGCAACACCAAGAAGCACTGAGCACCTATCTTCTTCTTTAAAATGCCTAGAGTAAGTGCCTCCAGGAATCCTTAATTCTTATTCTTGCCAAATAGTCATATGCACAGAATTGAGGGAGATTGGTAAGCTCTATAAAATGGTTATTTGGCTCTGACTCCATATTAAAACAATACAAAACAACAGAGAATTCGAATCATATCAGATATCCAAGTATATGATTGAAAATGTACTTTTTTCAAAGAAAGTGTGGGCTATTCCTGTTAGGAAAAACACAATAATACACAACACAAAACCCTCTACTGTCAGAAATATCAGAACTTAAAGTGAACAGAAAAGTTATTAGAACCCACTAGTCTATCTCTCCCTTTCCATGTTACCTGCAATACATCCCTAACCCCCATCACTGAACTCCCAGTCCCACCCAAAACTTTCTGCAGTGATCCATCCACTGATCTGATACGTCTTTAGGTCTCTGGGAGATATTTCATACCTAGAAAGTTTTTTTGTTTTTTTTAAATAGCTTTCAGATCAATGAGTTCATTTTATAGAAAAAGAAATTAAGATATGGAGGGAGAATTTAGATCTGTGATTCTCAATACTGACTGCACTTTAGAACTTCTTGGGGAAGCATTTTAAAAATACCAGTGCCTGGGCTGCATCCCAGAATATTTGATTTCAGATCTCTTGAGATGAGGCCATGAGCATCTCCTTTAAAAAATATCTCCTCAGATGAACATGATGCAGATCGAGGCAGAAAAACCCTTCGCTGGATGTTCATGGTCATCAGAACTAGAGCTAATGCTCGATAGCTAGAAAGTTTTCCACAGCCACAGGGAGTGAGGGAGACGGAGCCAGGAGAAAGGAGAAAAGGAAAAGAAAAAATAAAGAGGAAGGAGAACGAAGGGTGGAGAATCAGGAAGGTTTGTCAAGGTGCAATCAATGGGGCCCAAGAAAGAAGACATTTGCTGCTCCTCTGATCAGACCCTGACTTGAGTAAGGTTTTTACATGTGCAAAGTGCAGGGTCCCCATATTTAGTCCTTACCCCACACCAACCATATGTTGCATTAAGTGACGGTGCACAACAAGCCTGTGTTAGGGAAAGCAGGGCAAAGCTAGCTTGAAATTTCTGGCTCCTGAGTTTTGAAACTATTCTTTAAACCTTGGAGATATGCTGTTACATAAGAGGGTCAAATGAACACAGTGTGTGAGCTGTAATCCATTCTGCAAACGTAAGTCATGGAGAGATGATAAGGAGGCGGGAAAGGGTGAATAGAAAAAGACCAACTCACACTTGGTCAAATGCCCACTACCTGTTAAGTTCTTTGTAAATACCTTCTCCTAAGGCCCCCATCTTTGTTCTTTTTCTGTTGGCCTTCAGCGGAGATAGTGTATCAATTCATTAGTTAGGTCTGATTGCGGGATCCAAATGGGTGTCAAGACCTGCTGTCTACCTCCACATCTAAGCTCAAATGTCACATCCTCCATGCCTTCCTGGACTCCCACCACAAATTTTAGTTGTTTCTTCTGCAGTCCCGTTGCACCATATATGTACCTGGACTACAACCCACTGTTTCCTAGTTACCTGTGCCCAGCAGACTGAGATTCTCAGAGTTCTTAATTATGGCAAATTTTTGGTCTTAAAAATTTATTCATTTTTTACATATATTTATCGATCATTCATTATTAACGAGAATCAATGCTATTAGCCAGCAGAAGGTATACCACCATAAGGCACTTAGAGAGTCTCCTTAGAGGCAAACAGGTAAACAGGTGATGACTCTTCAGGGTAATAAGCAGAGCAATATAAATCTCAGTTCACAACTCTGAACTCTAAGTAATACATCTCTATTTTTCTTCAATTTGACTTTATTTAGCTCCCATGTCACCAGGAAAGCTCAGTTATTTCTCAGTTAAGTCATCATTTTTCTCTCTTTTCCATGGCTTGGCCTAAGTTCTGGGAACATATCAATTTACCAAGGTTTTGTAGGCAGGAGAGTCAATGGATATTTGAGCCCTCTGCACAATGCATGCATCTGCTTAGACGTCCATGCAGAAAGGCATTGAGATGCTTCATATCCTTGCTAATCTGGCCCCTCCAGGTTATAAAGGTCCCTCTCTTGGGTCATCAGATCTGTGTTAAGATCCCTGTCAAATCTTCCCCACCTTCACTACGCCCAAGAAAGTGGGCCCTCCAACATCCCTCGTTCCATTTCTGGACTTATAAATTCAATTACAGTTTTGTTGTCACGACACTGCATTCTTTCCAAAATATGGCGTACAGGTCCCCCATCTTCTGCACCTAACTGCGCCAGTGTCTGTACTTAACAGGAGACATGATTTGTTTGTTTGTTTTTAAGAATTCTTACAGGAGGTGACTCTAAGATGAGACCTGAAGTTGTCGAGTAGAAAAGGGGTGCATCTGAAGAACTGCTGTAGAGGCAGAGAGAACAGCTCTGCAGGAAGTGAGAGCAAGGTGGGTAAGAAGCTGCTGAGAGTTTATTACGCTTGGGTTTAGGGTAAGGGCCAGGGAGTGATAAGAAATCCATTTGGAGAGAGAGGTAGGTAAGGGCCAGATCATGAAGAGCTATGGAGTCAGGTTTGGGATTTCAGTTCATCCTCAGAGCAAAGGGGGCTAGCGTAGAGGACCACATACAGATTTCAGCAGAGGGGCAAATAATCATTTGCAGTACAGAAACATCACCCTGGCTGCACTGGAAATATGGACTAGAATGAAGAGAGACTGGAGGTGGGGAGACAAGCTGACCAAGGCTTTGACCCAGCAGCAGAGGAGAAAGATCTGAGTCAAGGCAGGGGCAGGAGAAGAGGAGAGAAGAGTGAACAGAAAGATGTCCCAAAGCCTGGACTGAGTGGCTGATGGGATGTTGAGGATGAAGAAGAGAGATGGGTGAGGTATGTTAGCTAGGATTCCAGCTTGGATCGCTTGTAACGTGATGACATCATTCAAAACAGAAAGCAGATAAGGGGAAGCTGCTTTGACAAGATGATTATGAATTCAGTCTGGAAAGTATTTGTTGAATTTGTAGCACCTGGGACATGCGTGTGAGGATGCACCAGGGCCAAGGTTATGCATAGGCCCAGAGCACGGGACAGAGATCTGGATGGAGGCGACAACGTGGGGATCAATCGGGCAGAAGTGTATGTAAAGCCAGTGGAGTGGAAGAGGTTTTCGTGGTGTGGTCAGAGTGTAAAGTCAGAAGTTAGCTCCAAAAACACGATGCTGAGAGACACACTGACCCCAGGGGGTGCATGGACAAGAAAGGCCACACAAGAGATGCTGCGATCGGGAAGCAGGTGGGGCATGTGAATGAAAACCTGGAGAGATGGAGACCATGGAACTCCAGGAAAGAGAATATTTATAAAAGAAGGGAGTGAGCGATTGGGCCGCATGGCATAGATGAGGTGTGACGAGAATGCAGAGGGCGTGGCCTCTCAGAGGACGTGTTGACCTTTGTAGGTCAAGAGTGACAGCAGGAAGCCAGGTGGCTGCTGGCGAAGGGGGAAAATAAGGCCTGAAAAAGCTGCCTTCAGATCATTTAGTGTCCCTGCTTAAAACTCCTCCCTGCGCTTCCACAAGCTGAGGGCTAGAAGGCCAACGGCATGAGGCGATGGGAGCTGTTGCTGCCAGCCTGGTCTTGCTCTATGCATGCAGCTGGGAGTGGGGACGTGGAGCAAACGTGAATGCTGGGGTGGCCTGCAGTGAAGTGAATCCAAACACCCATGTAGTAGACAGCCAGAGCCTGTGGGCTGACACATGCATTGGGCTCCTATTGTCTTACTCAGCATTCCTTCTTCCGCGTTCTCATTGCTTAGACCTTAACAAATATTATACGTAATCTGGGGATGAATGGATTTTTCCATGCTTGAAAGGAACGCCTTTGGAGACCCCTGACCAGGGTAAAGCAAGGCTCCTCACGCACTGAGAACAACTGGGTGAGGGAGTACCATTTACATCTTCACGGAAGTTTTCCACCATTTCTCCAATCATTCTGCATTTTCCAGCAAGTTTCTATAGAAGTATGCTCCAACTCCCTCCATTGTAAGCACAGCTTCTCTCCTGAGTATGCTAAACTCCCCAAATGCCACAACGACACGGTGCTCCGATCTTTGGAATTAATAAGCAGTGAAATGTTTGACACTGAACAAAAATTTTTATAGCTACTGAATTTCCTGTAAGGAAGTTATGGTTAGTAAACTGCACTCTTTCTGTAATACTGTGAAATGGGAGGTATTTACATTGGAGGGACGATTGCTGGTTCTTCGTATGAAGAATGTTTCTTCAAAATATTCGTATGATGTTTTGAAGTGCAGGTTTCTATTAATGATGCCTCTGTCGAGCACATCTGGTATATTTCTGAAGAGACGCTTTGGAAACACATTGAGCAGGCCGAGCTTGTAAGTGACAAGGAAACACAATGAGGGCACAGTGGAGAAATCCAAGGAAATAAGGGATTTGTAAGAAACTAGGACTAGTTTAAGTTATAATGAATGGGTATCATGTTAGAAAAAGAACATTTCCATCCTTCAGTCACCATCAGTTAAAGCAGACGTACATGGAAACCAGAATGGTCTCTTTACAAGGTTATTAAAGATTGTTTTTGTTAGCATAAAAACACTCCTCACTGGTCTCCTATCTCCGATTTGATGTTTAGAATCTAATTAGGAATTCTTACCTTGCCCTAGGAGGCCCCCGATACTCTGCCCCCGGTCTGTTTCTATGTCTCTGTCCCCTCCTTTTTTTTTTTTTTTTTTGAGACACAGTCTCTCCCTGTCATGCAGTGGCACCATCTCAGCTCACTGCAGCTTCTGCCTGCTGGGTTCCAGTGATTCTCCTGTCTCAGCCTTCCAAGTAGCTGGGATTACAGGCGTGCACAAGCCCAGCTAATTTTTGTATTTTTAGTAGAGACTGGGTTTTACCGTCTTGGCCAGGCTGGTTGCAAATTCCTGATCTCCAGTGATCACCTGCCTTAGCCTCCTGAACTACTGGGATTAGAGGTGTGAGCCACCGCACCTGGCCTCCATCTCCTACTTTCTCTCTGTACCATCCCAGAGCCCCAGTGCCTTCTTGCTGTGCCTCAGACAGGCCAAGGTTGTTCCTCTGTCAGGGACTTTGCAGTGGCCCTTCCTTTCGCCAGATATTTCCAAGACCCTCTCCTCATATTCCAGGTCTTAACTAAAAAATGACCTCCTTTGGGAGGCCGAGGCAGGCGGATCATGAGGTCCGGAGATCAAGACCATCCTGTCTAACATGGTGAAACCCCGTCTCTACTAAAAATACAAAAAATAGCCGGGTGTGATGGTGAGTGCCTGTAGTCCCAGCTACTTGGGAGGCTGAGGCAGGAAAATGGCGTGAACCTGGGAGGTGGAGCTTGCAGTGAGCTGAGATTGTGCCACTGCACTGCACTCCAGCCTGGGTGACAGAGCGAGACTCTGTCTCAAAAAACAAAAAACAAAAAAACAAATAAAAACCTCACACTGGGCACAGTGGCTCACATCTGTAATCCCAGTACTTCGGGAGGCCGAGGCAGGTGGGTCACCTGAGATCAGGAGACCAAGACCAGCCTAGCCTAGCCAACATGGTTTAAACCTGTCTCTACTAAAAATACAAAAATTAGCTGGCATGGTGGTGCACACCTGTGATCCCAGCTACTCGGAAGGCTGAGGCAGGAGAATTGCTTGAACCTGGTAGGTGGAGGTGCCACCAAGATGGCACCACTGCACTCCAGCCTGGGTAACAGAGTGAGACTCTGACTCAAAAAAAAAAAAATTAAATTAAAATTAATAAAATAAATAAATAAATATCACCTCTTCTGAGAGGCCTTCCCTGGGCATTCTAGAGAAAATGTCACCAGTGCCCTAAACCTGCTGGTCCCTTCTCACCACACCATCCTATTTGTATTAGTTCATTCTCACACTGCCATAAAGAAATACCTGAGGCTGCGCCATTTATAAAGAAAAGAAGTTTAATTGGCTCAGGGTTCCTCAGGCTGCGTAGGAAGCACTGCGCCATCTGCTTGGCTTCTGGGGAGGCCACGGGAAACTTACAGTTATCGCGGAAGGCAAGGGGAAGCCAGTACATCTCACATGGCAGGAGCGAGCGGGGCAGGGAGGAAGGAAGGTGCCACATACTTTTAAACAACCAGATCTCATGAGAACTCTATCATGAGAATGGCACCGAAGGGATGGTGCTAAACCATTCATGAAGGATCCACCCCCATGATCCATTCACCTCCCACCAGGTCCCACCTCCAACATTGGGGATTACAACTGAACATGAAGTTTGGGTGGACACATAGATCCAAACCATATCCCCCATACCACCCTGTTTTAGCTTCTTCATAGTGCACGGCTGCCCCTACATGGGCACATTCACTGATTTGTCTCTGTTTGCCGTGTGCTTCCCTCTATCCATGAAGGCTCCTTGAAGTCAGAGGCCCCATCTCTCGTGTTTAGAATTGTATTTCCAGTACCTAGAACACTGATGAGTGAATGCTCAATACATGTTTCTCTGCTGATGGAAAGAAATCCTTTACAGAAATCTCTTAAGGAAGTCACCAGGCAGCATAAAGGGCCTGATTCAGATTTGGGACGAGTCTCTAGCAGCAGCAATCCTGGCCTTTTCTCTCCATGACAGCAGAAAATATCAAGTATGGAAATGGTGGGGAATGGTTTTGCTGTGAATATTGGGAAGATAATGATGGGAGGATAATGACGAACCTCTCACTCATTGACTCAGACCCTAACTTGCAAATATTCACATTGCAACTAGGCAGCAGTGTTTATCGCAAAGGTTTGCTTAGCAAATTAAAAGGAAGGAGCAGTGGGTCTGGGCCACGGGAAGAAGGAAGGGAAGGGAGAACCTTCAGAGACGGGGAAAAGGTCAAGGTTGAGAGATTAAAAAATCCCAGCACTGTGGAGCATAGAGGACTGGGCTTTGAAAAATACCCCCAGAGTTTCCAGTTTATCTGGTCTAAAGGATTTGCATTTTTAGAAAAGTCCCACAGGTAATTCTAACATACAGCCAGGGTTGAAATACCACTCAAATCAAAGAACAAATGTAGTCAGATATACCCAGTTAAAGCTCAGCATGTGTGTCAAATAGTCAGTCTTATATTTTTTTCCAGTGGCTTATTTTTACCCATACAACATGCTAAGCTTTAAATCAAATGACCGTGCTAATATATGTATAAATGCCTATAGGAATTTTGAATGTTATAATTAAATCAAACCACTGCAAATAATGTTGGAGCCTAAACCACAACGAAGCAAAAGGATTTCAGTTGACGTGTTTGGGTTTGAAAAGTTACAGAAGAATTTCCCATTTTCCGTTTTCAAAGGTTTTTGTTTGTGTCTATATCAATGCCTACAGTGATGAGCTATTTAGACAGTCATGCTCTGGCACATGTAACACAATAATCCCCTTGAAAAATCTTAAAAGGTGGGTCAATATAAAAGGTGAGGGGTTATTTTTCCCTCCCCTGTTTCATACCCTTCCTTAGAAATCAACACCGTATTTGTGTTTAAAGAGATGTCCTATATATTTTTACTCCAAGTGGCAGATCCTGTTTACTGAATAAGTGCTAAATCAGCGTGTCAGGGAGTTGAAATTACCTTATGCTGTCCCCCCAATTCAAATGTGACAATATACATCTTTAAAGGTATACATTTAAATGAAATGTTATTCATGCATTAAATTTTCTTCTACTGTATAGAAATTAAAAGCAACATTTCTCTGGCCTAGAGCTAAGATTTTATGACTCCCATGGTATTCTCTTTTTTATCTTGATTTTTAAAGATGTTCAAATAAGTGAGTTTTCTTTTTACTTGACACATTTTCACATATGTTGCCTTGATCTTTCACATCTTTTACCCATATGGGAGCCTTCCTAGGAAATAAAGGATCTGTATTTAATTATCTCATGGGGACAATTTAAAGGGAAATCTTGAGTTTCTCCTCGATAGCTCTGCCTTAAGGAGGAATAAGAAGAAATGGTGAACCTACAGCTTTTGGCTGTTGATGGAGCTTTCTCACCGTTCCCTCTGTGATAGCACCAAGCCCACCTGTTCACTTGGGCACATCCCAAGCTCAATGACTCAGACCCTAATTTGCAAATATTCACATTGCAACTAGGCAGCAGTGTTTATCGAAAAGGTTTGCTTAGCAAATTAAAAATTATGAAAAAGTAGAAGACACAGCATTTAAATTGAAACCAACAAACTTTATGTAACTTGAAACATTTGAAAAAGTATCCATTTATGCTGAACAATTGAAAGTTGATTTTTAAAAATCTAGAGTCACAAAATCTACACTTTACAGTTGAAACTAGGCTTAGAGAGCTCAAAAGATTCACCTCAAGATCATATAGCTGAACAGTGTCAAGACCACGATTAGACTGCAAGTCCAAATTCCCTCCCGTGTGACTCTAACTTCTGAACTCTAGTAAAAACAGGTCCTTGGTCGGGTGTGGTGGCTCACACCTGTAATCCCAGCCCTTTGGGAGGCCGAGGAGGGTGGATCACAAGGTCAGGAGATCGAGACCATCCTGGCAGACATGGTGAAACCCTGTCTCTACTAAAAATACAAAAAATTAGCTGGGCGTGGTGGCGGGCGCCTGTAGTCCCAGCTACTCGGGAGACTGTGGCAGGAGAATGGTGTGAACCTGGGAGGTGGAGCTTGCAGTGAACTGAGATTGTGCCACTGTACTCCAGCCTGGGTGAGAGAGAGCGAGACTCTGAATCAAAAAAAAAAAAAAAAAGAAAAGAAAACCAAAAAAACAGGTCCTCAGAACAGTCTTAAGCCAGTTTGTTTTTTTCCCTTGAATATAATACTTCTGGTAAGGTACATTCTACAATCTATATTTTTTCTCTAAATCGAACTGGTCTTTCTGTACAATAGGCACGGTAATGAAGTTCTACTCCATTCTACTATAGTCTAAGGCATGGAATTGTCTAAGGTTTTCATACACATTCAGATGAATGAACCTAGAGAAATGAATAGCAGGTTGATGTACTCAGGAAAAACTTGCCTGATGTCTATACATTAATCAGAACTTTTTCAGTTGTGACTGAAATCTATGTTGTTGCCTCTGATCGCTGGAAAGGATACTGGGACAGTGTGCAGGTGTATTAGTCCGTTTTCACACTGCTGATAAAGACGTACCCAAGACCTGGCAATTTACAAAAGAAAGAGTTTAATTGGACTTATAGTTTCCATGTGGCTGGAGAAGCCTCACAGTCATGGTGGAAGGCAAGGAGGAGCAAATCCCTTCTTATGTGGAAGGCAGCAGGCAAAGAGAGAATGAGGAAGACACAAAAGCAGAAACCCCTGATAAAACCTTCAAATCTTGCGAGACATATTCACTACCACGAGAACAGTGTGGGAGAAACTGCCCCAATGATTCAATTATCTCTCACCAGGTCCCTCCCACAATACATAGGAATTATGGGAGCACAATTCAAGATTTGGGTGGGGACACAGCCAAACTGTATCAGCAGGACTGAAGGAAGAACTTCAGAAACCAGAATCAGAGACAGGGACTCAACCAGGCACTTACGTCATGCTTGCTTACCTCTGCTTGGCTTTGTTCTGCAGACAGGCTTCTACCAGCATCTGGGACGATGGCACCACTAACCTGAGGTTTACATCACACTGGCAGTATCACCATAAACTATGGCTTCCAGATCTATTTCTCAATCTCAGAGAAAGTCTCCAGTTGACTCTGCTTAGGTCATGTCTCCCACAAGGTCCAGAGGGAAAGGTCACCTTAGCTGCCTAGGGATATTGCAAGTTGGGTCGGGGATGGATGCAAAATAAAAATATGGGGAATAGAAAAGCTTCAGGGACAGGCAAAAGCAGTAATTGCCAATGTCAATTACATATGAAAGTTATTGATTTGAGCAACTGGAAGGACACTCATCTACTCCCTCATCTCTTTCCCATGGAGCTGTCTCTTTAACGGAAGAATCTGCAAAAATATGAATGCCCAGTGCTCATTCCAGGGCCTCTGAATCAGGATTTCATAAGGTGAAGCCCAGAGAGGCTTAGTATTTAAACAGCACCACAGGTGACTCTGACACATCCCTAGATAAGAAAACTGTTTTAAGTAATTATCATTAGGAGTCTATTTTCTGGGATGGATAACATATCAAGCATTCATCAGTCATCAACATCTTGTGAATTAAACAGATTAGCCGAATTCACTTAGCAGGATTTTAAAATTATGAGATATAGAATGAATACAATTTGATGAGGAAGAAAAGAGGAATTGGGGCTGGTACTAAATGGGGTCTAGGGTAGGGAGTCGGGGGTGGGGTGGCATTGCAGTGAGGGCTCTGTGCAGTTAAGAATAATCTGAACCTCATATTTTACTTTCTGGCCACAATCTATGATTCTGGCTCTCTCAGATTCCTCCTTTCTATTTAATAATTTCCCTTCAGTCTCATACTCCTAGTTCATGATTCCTGAGTTTGCTCTAATTTTCTGCTGGCCTGAACCCTCTCCCCCAGCTGCTTCAAATACCCTGCAACCTTATTCTCCTAGTGCCTCCACCCCAGCAGACCTCAGCCTAGGTCAGTCCTACAGTTGGCCTTCTCCCCTCCTGCTTGCTGGCTGTTTGATTGATTGATTGATTGAGATGGAGTCTCGCCTTAAATATTAGACCTAAAACCATAAAAACCCTAGAAGAAAACCTAGGTAATACCATTCAGGACATAGGCATGGGCAAGGACTTCATGTCTAAAACATCA
>NW_012101476.1:4655394-4675374 GCF_000951045.1 Mandrillus leucophaeus
AAAAAAAAAAAAAAAAGAGATGGAGTCTCGCTCTGTCGCCCAGCCTGGAGTGGCAGTGGCACAACCTTGGCTCACTGCAACCTCCGCCTTCCAGGTCCACTTGAATGTTCTATGATATGTCAATATTAACATATCCAAAACTACTAATGCAATCTTTTCTGCCAAGCCTCTATACCTCTTCTTGTATCCTCAATGCCAGCTAATCACACCACATCCACCTAGAAGCTCTCATCAGAAACCTTCCAGTTTTCTAATAAACTCCTGTTGACATCAATCTTTATATCCAATTGACTACGAAATCCTACTTATGTCCCCATGTACTTACAATATCTCTAAACTATTTCTTTCTACCCCTCATCACCATGTAACTTGTTCAGACCTTCATCATCCTTTGGTTGGACAACTCCAATGGTACAGCAATTAAGTCTAGTCTCCCTACTGCTATAAACTGATCTACTTTTCAGCCAGAGTCATTTATTTAGGAGGTAATTCTAAGTTATCCTCTCTGTTTAAAATTTTAAAGTGAGTTAGCATCACCTACTGAATAAAGAGATTTTTTTTTTTTTTGAGTTGGAGTCTTGCTTTGTTGCCCAGCTGGAGTGCAGTGGTGTGATCTCAGCTCACTGCAACCTCCGCCTCCTGGGTTCAAGTGATTCTCCTGCCTCAGCCCCCCAAGTATCTGGGACTACAGGCATGCACCACTATGCCTGGCTAGTTTTTGTATTTTTTAGTAGAGATGGGGTTTCACCATGTTGGCCAGGCTGGTCTTGAACTCCTGACCTCAGGTGGCCTCAGGTGGCCCGCCTCAGCCTCCCAAAGTGCTGGGATTATAGGCATGAGTCACCATGCCTGGCCGACAGAGCTGATTTCTTATGATATGAAAAATCCCATGTGATCTACCAGCCACTAACCTCTCACTGCAGCACGTTTTATGCCAGTAACCCAGAACTGACTGCAGTTCTCTCCATTCACTGCTCTAGCCCCTGTCCCTCCATCAGGTGATTCTCTCTACTTGGAAGGCCTTTCCCATCATTCATTGATGGACCAATCTCTACTCATTCTTTAAGACAGGAAAACTTGGATGGGAGAAATGCCCACTTTTGTTTTCTCTCTCCTGATAGACTTTGAGTTTATCAGGAAAAGGGCCACATCTTTAATCTTATTCTGTAGCATTCTTATTCTGTAGCACCAAGTTCATAAAAAGCATATAATAAATATCTGTTGTACTGAGCTGAGACCTATCTTGGGGAGACAATCTCAAAATGATGAAGAGAAGAAAGAAAAATAGGAAATGAGAAGAGGACAAAAACTCTCTTTGCTTATAATTTTGTTTTTGGTAGATAATATATTTGGCAGGTAGAAGGAAGGACAGAGGGAGCATTACCAGCACTGCAAATGATAGCTACTAGCTACATACTCTAGTAGAAAAGTAAAAATTAAGAAAGAAGCCTGGGTGTGGTGGCTCACGCCTGTAATCCCAGCACTTTGGGAGGCCTAGGTGGGTGGACCACTTGAGGTCAGGAGTTCGAGATCAGCCTTGAAAACATGGTGAAACCTCGTATCTACAAAAAATACAAAAATTAGCCAGGCATGGTGGTGGGCACCTGCATGCCCTGGTACTTGGGAGCCTGAGGCAGGAGAGTCGCTTGAACCCAGCAGGAGGAAGTTGCAGTGAGCTGAGATCACATCACTGCACTCTAGTCTGGGCAACAGAGTGATGCTCCATCTCAAAAAAGAAGAAAAAAAAATAGAAAAAGAAAGAAAAAGTGGGATCTGGAGAAGCAAAGTGACAGAGGTGGAAAGCCTGTTTCAGACAGTCACCTTCTTCAAATCTTCTTTACCTTAGCTCTTTCCAGGGCCTTGGAATACTTATTTCTGCCCAGTAGCTACTGTAGAAACCAATTCTGCATGGGCTCCGACCAAACTCATGGAGCTGTAACCTGTGAACACTTTGCCTTGTGCCCCTGCCACATTACCACTCATCCCACACTAGGCTTTGCTCGTGATGCTGAGGTCTGAGATGCTATTTAGATACATTCAAGGACTCACATTTATGCAACTCAGAAAGATAGGTGAGTAACCACGGCATGGGGCAAATCTTTGACCAATTGGATGCAGGGGCTGGCAAATATATTTTTACTGCCTACTTTCCACAGTTGGCTTGTCTGAAGATGAAGTGATTCATATGGCCCCTTGGGAGATAATCCCGTGAGACTGAGTAATGAACCCCATTGTATACCAAGCATTGGTCTGTTTACCAACACCCTCTGCAAACTCTCCCTCTCTTTCCGCTCACACCCTTTCCCTCACCCTGCTTCTCTTCTAACGGACTCCCTAATACAGTAGTAACATATAGATTTTATTCATTTTATTATTTTTTAAGTTCCAGGCTCCATTTCCTGAGGGACTTAGGCTGACACCATTGGTATCAGGCTCTTGAAAACATACTCTCAGGATGACATGCTGGAGGCACCTAGTTTGACTCAGGCCTCAGCAGATCTGGAAGACATAAATCAGCACATGAACAGGAAGTCCGGTATACCTTGTCATCTACTTTGGAGGTGGTGAAAACTGTCCTTGAGCTCACAGTTATGGCATCATGGCAGTGGTGGTGGCGGTGGTGGTACTGTTGGTGTTGGGGTGATTTATGATCAACCGAATGACTTGGGACTGGTTTATGGTTCAAAGATCGGTCAGCATGATATACAGGTACGAGCAGAAATTGGGTTACTGCTGCATTTCAGCTCCAGGATAGCCCCAAAAGATGGTGATGAAGGAAAATATCCTAACTCCACAGAACTTCCAGTCACACATTCACCTGTTCCTGTTCCATGGACAGAGAAGTAGCTTGAGATATGAATAGATGTGGACTGTTGGCAGTGGGAAATGAATTGGTGCTCCATTAGGGGCTTAGAAGGAGAAAGATTGGAAGATCAGGGACAAGTTCGTCCAAGGAAGACATATGTGAGCGGGTGCAAAGCATGCAGACTTCCGTGTCTTATGGCCGTGCCCACCGAGGAATCACCATTGAAGTAGCAGCTTCAAAACCCCACAGGGGCAGGGGTCACATTCTGTGCATGTCACTCAGCCTGTGCTTTGGGCAACCCCAGTGCAGACATAGCAGGCTCATGAATAGAGTGGCCACGGCGGCAGGGGTGAAAGTTAAACCTGAGCCCAATAGCATAGGTTCCCTCTCCCCAAGGCTCATCTAGACCCTGCTGCTGCTGAATACCCAGCCTCCAGCAGTGGAGACCAAGGCTGAGACCTCCCCTGGCTCCATTTCCCAGGGTCCACTCAGACACTTGTGGCAGCTCCCTGACACCAGACCCCTTCCCTCCCGATGGAGGCAGCAACGTGTCTTTCCCGGAACACACATCTTCTCCAAATATGGCTCTCCTTTCCTTGTCTGCGGGTCTCTACCTACTGATCTCCTCCATATAAAGTCATCTCAGACACATTTTATGACAAAGGAAGTGCAACAGTGGCAGGCAGATAGCAACGTAATTTCCTCATTATTCCATGTGCCTCATCACCCAGAACAGCTGGCCTGTGAAGGATTCAGCTAAGGCACAGCTCAGGGAAAACCTCAGCCAGGATGTCCGAGTCTAGGAACCAAGGGGAGAGAATTAGGAATGGCTCCTCTCACCATCCATCACCCAATAACCAAATAATGGCATTTGCACTTCCTGTCTGTGCAATCTTAGTTTTCACCAAGTTAGAAGTTCTGGTTTCCAGGCTGGGTGGGCGGGACACTTCTACTTGGTTTCTCAGGTTGGAGCACCAGAGGCCAAGACAGCAGCTTTTGTATATTGGTAGCTTGGTCCTGACTCTCCCAAGGAGCTGGGAGGGCAGCCCGGTGCGCTCGTGTGTGGGCCAGTGTGCTTGTGTCTGGCCCAATGCACTTGTGCCTTGGGCCAGTGCGCTTGTGTCTTGGCCAGTGCACTTGTGTCTGGCCCAGTGCACTTGTGTCTGGGCCAGTGTGCTTGTGTCTGGGATCCAGGGCATTTCCTCTGCAGTCTCTTGGTGCTTCTGAGTTGAGTGATGATGATGAGAAATGGGAAATTGCACCAACTGCAGCCCAATAAAGAAAAGACACTCAGTCCTCATGGAGAGAGGTCTGGATCCGCCCTTCAAATAAGCAATGGGCAAGCCAGGGTGCTGGCTGAGCATGATCGAACTCTAGAACAGGTAGTGGAGGATGAGCGTCCATCCTGACCTCAAGACCAGCTGCGGTCGGTTGTTTCCCCAACCCTTTAACTTAAGGCTTTCTCAGAGATCGAGGCTGGCCGTCCCTTTGAAGGGGGCACTCTGTGACTGATTGGTTTCATATTTCCTCTTAGGGCATGTTGTTCTCACAACAGTAAAGCCCAATTGTGCTCAGGGAGTCAATACAATGCAAGGGCACAGGTAAGGGTGGTAGATAGGTCTTCAGGTCCTCTCAGCCTCATCCACTTCCTGGTCCAGGGCTCCTTGCTCTGGCCTGGCCCCTGCTGTAGGGCCGGCTCTGCTTGGATTCTGGCCAGCTTCCTGCAGGCAGAACTCAACAGCGTCTAATGCCGTCACACCAAACATCTCTCACCTCGTGCCCTGCGCCTTCTACTTTTGTAAGAATTGAAGCAAGAGGTACCTCGGGACTGGTTCAAGGCCACCCTTGTGCAATTCAGAAGCGTGGGGCAATTTTTCCACAAAGTGAAAAATGGGACCAGTGGGAAATGGGAGCTTGCAGATAAGGTCTTCCTGCCCTGGACACACTGTCTGAAGTTCACAGTCATTTGTCTGGATCCTTGGACGTCAGCCCCCACAAGATCAAGCCATGGGTGACCCCTTACCCCCAAAGGTGGTACTAGTAGCCTGCTCTTGTGTTGGCTCTAGCTTCTCTCTCTTTTCATTCCTCTTTTCCCTTAATCCTGCTTTCCTGGGAGTGCACTCCCTAATAAAATACTGCACATGAGTTTTGCCTCAGGCTTTGCTTTCTGGGGAGCCTGGCCAAGGCAGAATTCATGTAAGAATGCAGAGATGTGAAGTGGAGAGCCTTAACTGCTGCAGAAGATGTACAGGCAGATGCTTAGCAGAGAGTGGAGGTGGGGTACGAGAGCCTGGAAAGTCGGGGAGACTTCTTTTCATCTTCATTCTGTTCCTTCCAATTGTCAAAGTATTGGCTTCCAATTGTCAAAGTAAAGTATTGGCAGGATGATTTATAAGATGATGAAAAAGGCATTAGAAGGAATGGGAAATTAAGATTCTGAGACATGACAGGGTCAAAGGGTGACCCTTTAAATGTGTTTTATATGTGACATTAACACCTGCCTTGGAGCTTACTCTTCCAGACACACTGATCTTCCAGGCTCACTCCTCTTGGAGAACTTGGCCCTGTCTCTTCTCAGAAGACACCTTGTGTGGCGTGCAGAGCCTCTCTGTTGTCTGCTTCGGTTTGCGTGAGCGGTCGTGTAGAACTCTGAAGTCCTCCATTGTATTTGTTTATACCTCTTGTGCACGTGGAAACTCAGGTTAGGCAGATAAAAATGGCTAAGGGTGAAGGCATAGGATGAGATCGGCGCCAGGTTCCCAAATGGAATTTTTGTGGAAACTATGCTTTTTTGAAAACAATTTCATTCACAGCAGCTTTGATCTGAAAATTTTAAAGGACATATGATTTCCCTTTCAAATATGAATTATTGGGGTTTTCTCAATGCACACAATAAAGTGTATCATAAACGGCCTCACAGAAAAACACATTAGTCTCCCCAAAGTATCCCAACTGACATCTCCTTTCCTTTTCTTCCCGTCTGAATTTTTGCGTGACCCCAGAGTGGCTCTGTTACTAAGAAGAACAAAAGGCTGAATGAACACCAAAAGCATGGCACGCTGCTAGTCTGTGGGTTACCATTTAAAACTCTTTCAGACAGCCGCACAGCGTGAAATACTAATTCACTCCATCTACAATACCATATCCATTAGCACTTTCTCATCCTGGAATTTAAATAGTCCAAAGCTCAGAGAGTCAGTAAAGAGAGTAATTAATACAATAGCACAATTCTCCACGGTTCAGGTGATATGATGAACGGCTTTACCTGTCACAAACAAATACTACAGGAGACAGGCTCTTCTGGTTTTGCATTTTGAATCTTCCCCCTCCCTCTCCGTGTTCTGACATTCTCTTTCCAGGTGGATGTTGTGTTTTCGTCTAGTGAAAATACATGGACCCTCCGTTCCCGCGTTCGTGCCTCATTCTGTTTCAAACAGCACTGTTTGAATAACCACGCGATGGCAAAAACAAGCCACAAAAGAGACGTGGTTTATAAGTTGGTTTTACCTGCCATTTTCCACGTTTTTGCATCTTCCTCCTCTTACGTACTCAGGGCAGCTCTGCAGTAGGTACAGACCCTTTATCAATGGGCTGGTTAGTTCCATGACCATCCAGGGTGGGTTTTCCTGACCCGGGCAGTGTTTCCAGGTTGTGTGAGTTGGAGGGCCTCCGTCTCGTAATTACAGACTTAGGGATCTCAATTTCCAAGTCCATTATCAAATGAATGTCACAAGCCACATCACAAGGCTCATGACAAGGGATATAGTTGTTCTTGTGTGCAGTGAGTCGGGGGTGAAAAAGCTTCCGCCTAATGTTGGAACGGCTCAAATGACCTCTTTTTCATAAAGGAAAAACAGGTGCTCCACCTACACAAATTGGGCCAGCATTTTGCACTTTGTGATACTTTTCACACATGTTATCTCGTTTATTCCCACAGCTACTGTCCAAGTTCCAAAAGTCAAGCATCATCATGTATGTTTTGTAAAATGAGCAAATTGAAGCTCAGAGAGGCTAAGCAGGGATCGCATGTAGAAATCTTGGATTACAACCTAGGACTGCTAACATGAACTTCTAGGACTAACTAGAGGCTACTGCTCTAAACATGTGGTTGGCTCTTCTCAAATCTTTTACAATTTATTTTATTTTATGAACAGAGTCTTGCTCCGTCACCCATGCTGGAGTGCAGTGGGCCATTTTTAAATATTTTGTAGAGACGGGGTCTTGCTATGTTTCCCAGGCTGGTCTTGAACTCCTGGGCTGAAGCAATCCACCTGCCTTGGCCTCTCAATGTGCTGGGATTACAGGCATGAGCCACCACAGCTGGCCTCGTTTTTTTTCAAATCTTTCTTTGCTGTATCCTTCTGTAACTGCTCGCCATAGAGGGTAAGTGCTTGTACTCATATTAAAGCCCAATGGCATAGATACTGGGTGTGAGTCCCAGAAGCCTGACACCTGAGAACTACTCCCAAATGGTGGGGGTTATGCTTGCCTAGTGAATTCTGGAATGTCGTCTCAGTTCCTGAGCATTAGTTTGAATTCAATCTACATGTAAACATCTGGCATAGGTGACTCCCCTTCCAGGACCACGGGTGTCTCTGTAATCTACTCTTTTTCCCTCTTCCACCAAATTCTCAGATGATTTTCCTACTCAGATCTCTACTTCACCTCCAAGTCATGCCTCAAATGACTTCCATTTAGCTTCTGCTAGCACAATCCATAATTAAATGTTGTTATAGCACTGACTTTCCTATTACTCAGGCCCCTGAGTACTGCCCTGTCCTCTCCTTACATTTCCCAGAGTGGACATCCATTCTTCCTGCAGCACTCTCCTCCTACCAAAGTCTCCTGGGTTGCCTCCTACCTCTCTGGTCATTTCTTGTCTGTCTTGTTTGTTGGGTCGTCCTTCTCTCCTTCATCTCTGACGTTGGAATGCATAAGGGCTCAGTTTTAGGATCTCTTCTCTGTCTCTCTCCCAAGTTTAGAACATCTCATGTGTTCTAATGAATTCATTTGCCACGTATATGCCCAGGGTTTTCAACTTCATGTTATCAATTAAATACTTTTCGTCTAAGTCAGGGCTCTCCAGAGAAACAGAACCAATAGGAGATCATCTACCTATCTGTCTACATACACACACACACACACACACACACACACACACACACGGTTTATTATAAGGAATTGTCTCATGTAATTAGAGAAGCTGAGAAGTCCCAAGATCTGTAGGTGGCAAGCTGGAGACCCAGGAGCCCGTGGTTTACCTCCAGTCCAAGTCTGAAGGCCTGAAAACCAGGAGAGCTGATGGTGTGAGTTCTAGTCTGGAAGCCAGCAGGTTCAAGACCCAGAGCTAATGTTTCAGTTTGCATCTGAAGCTAGGAAAAGACCAGTGTCCCAGCCCAATCAGTCAGGCAGGAGGTTCTCTCTTATGTTGGGGGAGGTTGGCCTTTGTGTTGTATTCGGGCCTTCAACTGATTGGGTGACGCCCACCCACATTTGAGAGAGCGACTGCTTTATTCAGTCTACTGGTTCAGACATTAATCTCTTTCCCAAACACCCTCACAGGAACACCCAGAATAATATTTGACCAAATATCTGGGTACCCTGTGGCCCAGTGGAGTTGACACATAAACTTAATCAGCGTACATTTTTCATGCACTTACACCTCTACCAACCTATTCAACCATGTCTACCTTGATTTCTCACAGGTCCCTCAAATTTAACCTGTCACAAACTCATTGTATAATCTTTTTCTTCAAATTTATTTCTTCCTCAAGTATTCCTGAAAACTATAAAATGACACAACCCATTCAACTTCTTATGTGAGAACCTGAGAGATGTCTTTTATACTCCTCCTCCTACCTCCCCTCAAGTCATCAATTCCAGCCAACACCCATTTTGAGGTATTTGCTGAAGCTGTTGACTTCCTTTGATTTCTGTTACTTAATTCAAGTCGTTACGATTTTTTTTTTTCCCGGAATTGTTGACCACAATAATCTGTAGACTTCTATGTTCCGTAGATGTCCATGGAACAATACCATATCTATGCTCCAAAAAGCACTGAGTGACCTTTTAACATACACTTAGACCATGTCACCACCCAGCTTAAAATCCTTCTGTGACTTCCCATTGCTGCTAAGATAAAGTCCAAACTCCTTAATGAGGCCTACAAAGCCTTGCGTGATATGACCTTTGCTGACATCATTAGCCTTGTCGATCTCTCTCCTTCCCTGAGCCCTGCCAGGAGTTTTTTCTCAGTTCCTCCCACTCCTAGAGCGCTCTCTTTCCACAACACTTTTACAAATCCTGTTCTTTCTGCGAGACACACTGTTGGCCTTTTTTCCTTGTTTGCTTGGACGTGTTCTATTTGGCCTCTGGGCTTCAGCGGACATATCATTTCACTGGGAAATCTTCCCAAGTCTCCTGCTTAGGCACATGTGTCCTCCTTGCATGCTGATCTCCTTCCTCCCCTCCATCACATCTCTCATCATACACATCACCCATTCACTGCTTCTGGAATTTTATTTAATGCCCGTCTCCCACACAAGATGGTAAACTGTATCCATGCGACTTGCTTGCATCTTCCGAGTTAAGTAAATACACGAATAATAATTCAGAGACTAAATGAATGAATGCGATCAAAGAACTGCTGAGATAGCTGGCTATTGCTACAACCCAGTCACAGTAGCAGAGTCTCTCTTCCTTCCAGGTGCCAATCTGGGTCACATGGAGCATTCAAGAGCAACAGCAGAACACTGCTAGAGTCAGGCATTCTCAGGATAAAGAGGGGGACTGGGGTAGGACAGAGAGGTCTAGGTGTACCAGGGCAGGAAAGGTAAGAGTCAAGACAACAGTGGTAAAAATGATTTTAGCTGGGCACGGTGGCTCACGTCTATAATCCCAGCACTTTGGGAGCCTGAGGTGGGTGGATGACCTGAGGTCAGGAGTTTGAGACCAGCCTGGCCAACATGATGAAACCCTGACTCTACTAAAAATTAGCCAGGCATGGAGGCACATGACTATATTCCCAGCTACGCAGGAGACTGAGGCAGGAGAATCGCTTGAACCTGGGAAGTGGAAGTTGGAGTGAGCCAAGTTCGTATCACTGCACTCCAGCCTGGGGAACAAGACCGAAAATCTGTCTTAAAAAAAAAAAAGAGAGAGAAAAAAAAAAGATTTTAAGAACCTGGCTATCTTAACTACTATTTCTGTGTAGGAATAGCACCATCTTTTCAAGAATACAATTTGTCTTCTCTGTATGATTTTGCAGCAAGCCTACATATTCAGGAACTACTTGGAGTCTGGTTCTCTTATCTCCTGGCAGGGAGAGGAGGATGAGAATTCAGACTTATAAAACTGCTGGAAGAAACTTCTATGACAATGGTGATTCTTCTATGTGTTGTTCGGGCCACGAAGCCTCAAGCATTGGGCCCAAAGTGAGCCATGGTTGGCTGATTTGAGAAATGGGCACTAGGCTGGGCGCGGTAGCTTACACCTGTAATCCCAGCACTTTGGGAGGCCAAGGTGGGCGATCACCTGAGATCAGGAGTTCGAGACCAGCCTGGCCAACATGGTGAAACCCGTCTCTACTAAAAATAGAAAAATACGCCTGCCACCATGTCTGGCGCCTGTAATCCCAGCTACTCGGGAGGCTGAGGTAGGAGAATCGCTTGAACTCAGGAGGTGGAGGTTGCAGTGAGCCGAGATCGCGCCACTGTGCTCCAGCCTGGGGGACAAGAGTAAGACTTCATCTAAAAAAAAAAAAAAAAAAAAGAAAGAAAGAAAGAAAAATGGGCACTGAACTTCTAGTGAATCCAGCCAGTACTCACAGATGCCTCCTTTATGTAGGGTGGATGAGTTAGGCCTGGCATCTCCATCTACGTGTTCCTATTTTACCTTCCTTTCACACAGTCTTATGCCTTTGGGATTTGTTCAATGATGAATTTGCATGCTATGCTCAGGGCCACGGAATGGATGGCAAACCGTGTTACAAAGCAATCATTGATTCGATATCTCATATCTCTGTGAAGCAAGGATCTGTGCCGATGAAGCTGAACGTCAGCTTTTGGCAAGGTTAAAAAAATTGAGAGGAGTCTCTGACAATTAGGGGATAGGGAAGCTCTCCTAGCAGCTTCGTTCAACAGGCAGTTTTAATCAAAAGAGAAATGAAGTTAGAAGTCACATAGTATTGATCTTAAAGAAACACAGTGAGGCATATGTCAGGCAAACAAGAAATGTATGGAACCAAGAAAAAAGAAAGGCATTTGTTTTGGCCGGGATGGCTTATTTCATTGCACGCTATTAAATGCACTCAAATCTGTCAATTATGCACTGGATGCTACCTATAATTCTTTGTTTATAGCCATGTAATGTCTGAACCATATTTTCCCATTAAGGCACCAAGGTCAATGATACAGATAATTAACCAACTGATTGAGTACATTCATTTTCCCTGAAGTTCCAGGAAGGCTTTCAGTATCCAGCCTTGAGATTTCTACTCCGTGTAGACACTGGGACAGCGTGGGCTCTGTAATGGGACAGCGATGGGATCCATGGCTGGCATTTTGCCTAGCAGCATCGTGCATCTGCCTAAATGATGATGAGTGCTGTCTTTGAACCAGGCAGGAAGATGTCAGTTCACTGGCCCGTATTCCTGACCTCCCAGGGTTTCCCACTAAGACTGCCAAAGAGTTGTAGTGCTGATAATTCCTTCTGGAATGCTGAAGGGTGTAAAGGTGACAGGTAAACCCAATGAAAAGAGCCCAAGACGCACTGAAGCTTAATCTGTTATACCAAGCAGCACGGAGAATAGCTGGACGCCTTTCTGTCCTCTTGTTTTGCCCTTCCACAATGGTAGCCGTCAGTCCAGGTGTTATTTCTGCCTTCTCCAGGCATGTTTCACTTAGTTATAGCTAGTGCTGTAGTTCACCTATCAATAAAAAGAATTTGAAATCTCTCAATACAGAGATGTTATTTCTGCTTCAACTTATTTCAGGATGCCACCGTTCAAAATGAACATCTGCAGATTGCTGATAGCTCTGTCAATATCATTCAGCTGCTAACATTTTATTTGTGATACCTGTAGACAGAGTGTAGGCCCCTGAACTCAACCATAAACAGAGAGAATGTCCCGGGGCTCAAGTAATGTGGTTCTGTAGGGGCCTAGTTTACAAATTCTGCTTCTTCATTATTGAAAGATTCTTTACAAGTTTTAAACTATCAAATTTAACCCTCTCGTAACAAATTCAGCAGCAGGATAACAAGGGCAGAAACTGTATCTTCCTTTTCCCCCCTCTCTCTCTACATTGCTAAAGAAAGGGAAGTTTTTCCCATAATGCTTTATTAAGTCACAGGTGTAGATCCAACTTCTTCAAACTATGTATTTAAAGACAAGTAGTTTATTCTTATATTTTTGGGAAAAAGTCTATAGTTGATTTCATTTGTATCTCTTTTTATATTTAGGCTGGTATCTTTTCATATGTTTCTTAAAAGTTTCTTTTTTAGTAATTTGCCTTTTAGATTGTATACATACATACATACGTGTGTGTGCATGTGTGTCATTGTCATTGTTGAATTCCAAGAATTCACAGAATTAGTCTATTTTATTCTATTTTATTTTATTTTACTGTTTTAGGAGACAGAGACAGTGCAATATTGTGATAATTCCCATTGCAGCCTCTAACTCCTGGGCTCAAGTGATCCTCCTATCTCAGCCTCCCAAGTAGCTGGGACTACAGGTGCACACCACCACACCCATTGAATTATTTTATTTTTTGTAGAGAAGGGTTCTTGCTTTGTTGCCCAGGCTGGTCTTGGAATCCTGGCCTCAAGTGATCTTCCTACCTCGACCTCCCAAAGTACTGAGATTACAGATGTGAACCATTGCATCTGGCCCATAGTTTTTTGTTTGTTTTGTTTTTGAGACAGAGTCCTCCTCTGTCACCCAGGCTGGAATGCAGTGGTGTGATCTTGGCTTATGCAACCTCTGCCTCCAGGGTTCAAGCAATTCTCCTGCCTCAGCCTCCTGAGTAGCTGGGACTACAGGCACCAGCCACCATGCCCAGCTAATTTTTGCATTTTTAGTAGAGACAGGGTTTCACCATATTGGTCAGGCTGGTCTTGAACTCCTGACCTCATGATCCACCTGCCTCAGCCTCGCAAAGTGCTGAGATTACAGGTGTGAGCCACTGCGCCTGGCCCCCATAGTTATATTTAAACGGATATTGCCATTTTTCCCAGTAAATAGCAAAAATGAATGCTTCTTTAAGTCAATCTGATTTTTAATCTTTATATTTGCACTGTTCTAAGACAATGGTTCCTAGAAAATTACTGATCACAAATGAATGAAATAGAATGGTAGTTCAAGAAAAGAAAAATAAAGGAATCAATAAAATTATTATCAAGAGTTAATTTAAATACAACTGCAAAAGTCAACATATCAGAGACCTAGTCAATGGGAATCTAAGGGGTCCCTGATGTTCAGTGAAAAATTACTCAACAAATATGAAATAAAATAAACAATATGGCATAGATTTTATAAATTAACATTTAATGCAGCTTTACTTTAGAAAAAGTAAAAATAAAAATGCCAGTTGAAAACTATGAGACTGTTTTATTTTCAAGTAAAAATCCAACTCTATCCCAAACAGAATGACTATCCAAATATTTATTAGTTTGGTGTGGTGCAAAAGTAATTGTGGTTTTTATCATTACTTTTAATAATCAGCTATATAAATTTTCTTAAACACATTTAAATACAGACAGAACTATTGAAAGGTCTGCTGCATCAGAATATTAAATGTCCTGAAAAGTGTAATAGTCATCTGCCAAAGGAAAATATATAGGAATGGAAAGAAATCGTATCAGTATTTTTGGCACGCCACCATGATTCCTGTACTATTTCAGGTGTGCAGAATACAGAAGAAAATGAATCTTGGTGTTACATGAAATGGATTCTTCCAAAATAAATAATTATTTGCATTTTCCCCTAACACTATGTCTATGAAATTATTGTGAAAAACACGGATTCCTCGACCAGGCAGTATTTCATATGTAATAAAACCAACATGAGTAAATACTGAACAACAGAGCGATGGTCATTAGGATGGTACGCTTTGGGTCTATTTGGGTAAAAAGCAATTTTTGGCAAGTTGTAATTTGGGTTGTTTTTGGTTGTGTGTCTGACATCTATTCTCTCATTTCTTCTTCCCAAGAAAACGCCAGTCGTATTAACGAACTGGATGATTTTCCACTCAGTTCAGGCGTCCTGTGAATCTGATCCCACCTGTGGTTGAAGAGTGAATGTGCTAAGATCCAGCATAGGAAGGATCACGTGATATAACGTGGTACGAGGGGGCATGGCCATCACATGCAGGGTCTTTTTAGGAAAGATGTTCCTCACTCTTCTGAGAAAGGTTACAAAGACGTCTCTTCCTCTTTTCCCTTTGGACTATTTGTCCTGTGCACCTGTCGTAGAGCAACTGGTGCTGTGTCAAAACCAATCTGAGGTTGAAGCAGCAGACGCAGGAGGTCAGAGCCACAGGGACTGTGTGAAAATGGGGCAGAGCCAGTAGATGAAGGCAACCTTGAAGCCTGTCCCAGCCCTGAATTTCCCCTGTGTTTGGCAAGTAAATGCCCTTATTGTTGAAGTCAGTTTGAGCTGGGTTTTCTATTACTTGCCACCCAAACTGCCCAGAACAATATGATTAGAATTGTAATGCACTGTAAAGAAGAGCCAATAGAAGATAAATATGAATATGAGAGAGGAAGAAACTCATGCTCTCACTCTGTCATTCCCAATATCTGGTGTAAAATGATATGAGGTTATGTCAATTATCTGTTAATTACCTAGGAATTCTTTGTATCTAACTAAGATAGAGATTTTTATGACATTCCGAGATTACAAGCCTGCATTTTACCACCTCTTATTTTTTCTCCCTTTCCCTTTTAAGTTTCATCCTGGCATTTGTCTTTGGTAAGCCTAACCTTGGAATATATTTAAAGTTACCAATTTGTATCATCTTGGAAGCCAGTGAAGATGGTTTCTGCCCACAGGAAGCAAACGATCTACTTATTGAGGGAAACAAAACATCTAAGTTTTAAAAAGCACTAATAATTCACAAAGTATATTCTCATTGTCTATTGAGGGATGCTGATGGCTCGCGGCTGAGGAATTCATGCAGGTGTTATCATAAGAAGGAGTTACTACTTAAGGCTTGGGTAATTAGGAGAGGCCTTGGAGCATGGAGACTTGTTCTGGGCTTCAGAGAACATGTAGAATTCAAACCTAAAAAAAGAGCTGAGGCTAGACAGCTAGCAGTCAAGTTATCGGTATTTTTGGTACCATGTTACTGGTGTTTTAAGTTTGGCCAAATGGTTGAAGCCTAATCAAAGAGATCTAAATAATCTAGACTTAAACTGTGAACAACAAACATAGACCTGGGGCTAAACACCCTTATATCATCAAATTCTAAGACAGCAGAGTTCACTTCGAAGCCACTTCTCCCTGATCATGCTTCCTTGCATTCATCATTTGAAGCTGTCTAGTGTCTCCTCTAGTTTCTTAAATAACACGATTAGGAGTGTTTCTGTTTGGTCAGCATGGTGGCTCATGCCTGGAATCCCAGCACTTTGGAAGGTGAGGCGGAAGGACTGCTCGAATCCAAGAGTTTGAGACAAGCCTGGGAAACCTGGCAAAAATCCATTACTACAAAAAGTAAAATAAAAAAATACTGGCCAGGCATCGAGGCACGTGCTTACGGTGCCAGCAACTTGGGAGGCAGAGGTGGGAGGATCACTTTAACCTAAGAATTGGAGGCTGCAGTGAGCCATGATTGTGCTACTACACTGTAGCCTGGGTAACAGAGCAAGATCTTGTCTCAAAAAAAAAAAAAAAAAAGAAAGAAAAAGAAAATAAGTGTGCTCTGCTTCATCACTTAAGTAATTTCAAATGCTTTTCTAATCAAATTCTTAAAAAAAAAAAAACCCTCCTCAGCACGTACAAATCTCCAAACAACCTTTATCTATATTTACTTTTAATAAGAGCTATAAAACATGTCTCCACAAGCAGCAACCTAATTGCATCAATGCATTTGATCTGTTGAACATCCTGTTCCTAATAAACCCTCAACTATGAACACACATTGAAAATACAAATTAAAAGCATCCACATTAAGCAATGTGGCCTGTTTTCTAGATGTTGTGGGTTTTGCTCTGGAATTACCTGTATAACCTCAAGAAGGGGCCATGTTTGCTGTATAGTTCAATGCATAAACTTTAGTTTTAGTTGGCAAAATCAGGCGCATGTGACCAAATCCCTAAGGTAGGAAAATTAGGAAGAATTTTACTGTTTCAAAAGTCAACTGTTCATCTTATAAATTCTCTCAAAAGACTCGTGATTTTTTTTTAAATAAGAAAGAGAAATGCTATTTTAGTTAAGTTGTTCAAGAAGAAAGCTATATAATCAACTGATGAACATAGTAGTGTGTTTTCCGATCCTTGGAAACTTTTCTTGTCTGGGACTGGGCTCACTTTTCATGACACCATTCATATCCATAATGACACCAGTGAGCACGACAAGAGGATGTTCTCTTTTTAAGTGGATCGGATTGGAAGTGATGGAAGAATGCATTGCAACTTTGAGCTAAAGTATATATTTTTTTGTGAATCACTCTGTTGCAGTTACACACACGCACAAATAGATAAGTAAAATCCCATACACACTCTTGATCTTACACACACACACACACACACACACACACACACACAGAGCTTTCGAAATTGGAGTTCATTTTTAGAGAATAATTTTTAAAAAATGTGACCCTTGATAATTAAAGAGACATAAATTTCCTGTAATATTGGCCTTAAATTCTGTTTCACGGTGTGACTTAAGATATACACCCACCAAATACCCACAAACTAAAACAAACATTTCACTAAGCAATGCTTACCTTTTTAATATTCAATGCACTCAGAGAATTATTTATTCTATGTCTTTCATTTAAAAATTAAAAAGGGAAGTTGCAACCCACAACGTGGATTTTACAATTCACCAAGGGGTCACATCAGTTGAAAAACACTGTCTTTAAGTACGTTATGTGATGTTTGGAAACAAAGGTAATGTATGTAAACATGCGCAATATTGGTTTGTGAATATTTGAACTAGGATTCTCCTGAACCAGGGATCAGAAAGAGAATAAATCTGAGACTCAGAATCCCACTTTTAATGCCTAACATGGTAGAATTTTTTTTTGTTTTGCTCCCATGTGTAATACCAGTAAATTATTTTGCCTGAATTCTGGAATGCCTTTTTTTTTTTTCTTTTGAGACGGAGTCTTGCTCTGTCACCAGGCTGGAGTGCAGTGGTGCAATCTCGGCTCACTGCAACCTCCACCTCCTGGATTCAACAGATTCCCCTGCCTCAGCCTCCCGAGTAGGTGGGACTACAGGCGTGCACCACCACACCCGGATAATTTTTTTGTATTTTAGTAGAGACGGGGTTTCACCATGTTGGTCAGGATGGTCTCGATCTCCTGACCTCATAATCTGCCTGCCTCGGTCCTCCAAAGTGCTGGGATTACAGGCATGAGCCACCGCGCCCGGCCTGGAATATCTTGAAATGTAACAAAACGTCAGTCATGTCCTGCCAAGTCACAGTGCTCTGTCATATTTCTAGAGCCAGCTCTATTTAAAAGCCACAGCTATCTACTTGCTCCTAGTGGCATCTTAGATACAAGGAGGGTTCTGCAATGTGATGGGTACTTTAGCCATGGTTAATAGTGACAATGACAGAAACCCTCCAGGTAGTGTCCACGGGCCAGATCCCAGGCCTGACTCTCTCCTGGGAGGAGTACAAGTCAAATGGAACCACTCTCTGAGTTTGGCCCCATGCCCTGCTGTGAATGCTGAGAAACAACCTTCATCTGTGACCTCTTGCATGTTTTCAGTGAGAACACCAGTGGATTAGGTAAAACCTCCCCTTCATCAATTCAGTGACTGAAGCAGGTCATAATTTGTTCTTACTAACACATCTTTTCTCAGCAAGAATATTTGAGTTCATGGGTCTATTATATCTGTGGATGTATTTTAAACTTTAATCAAAGAACCAGGTCAGGAGAGCTATGCAACATGAGAATCCATTAGTACCAGAAACCACACTTGATTGTTTAATTTCTCAATGTAAAAAACTTCCATTTGTAAATTGTAAATATGATGTATTTCAGAAACACACTTAATTTAACTGCTTATTAAATCATAATATTAACCTTATTTTTTTCCCAAAGCAGTACGAGATTTGTGCTGATCCACCTCTATCATCAACTTAATCTTTTGTGACCGGGGGTTAGCAATGAACAAAGTTTAGTCATTGAGTTTACAGCCATAGAAGGAAGGTAACATGACTGGTCAATATTGAGACTCAATGCAATGCCCTACCTCATCAGCATGAAGTTCTACTTAAGGGAACTACAAGAAAAAAGGCAAAAAACACCATCTGGGTGAAATTAATGGAATCACAATATGGCTGGCATAGATAACAACTATCTATGGCAGTCTATTTTGCCCCTTAAGGAGTTATCATTCTGTGCCCTTCAGATACAGACGTGATTCTTTGTCAGACTTGGAATTACAGCTGAATTGGAACTACGTTCTTTTACTTTCCAGGACATTTATGTCTCTACTTCCAGACTACAGTCAGCTGACTGTTTGGAAAGCAAACTTCCTCATGGAACACAGCAAGTTCTCTCTCCATTTGGCATAAATGCTTGTAGGGCAGTGATACTTATTTTTCACAAAAGGACAAAGAGATACCAGAAAATATGATTTATAAATGCACCCCCAAACCAAGATCATGGAAAGATTTTGTTCCTACAGGCTCAACACTCCAATATTTCTCAGAAGAGGAGCTATTGTTAGCACACTGTGATCTCCTTAAGCCTGCTGGATTCTAAAAAGAGCACGGGAATATTCAGGGGTTTCTAGACATTGCTGAAACACGTTCAAAATCCTCAAACAATTATTTTGAGAAGGAATATTTGTTATTTCTGTAGGTCTTTATGCCATCTTTAACAAAGGGATTTGGATTTCATAGACGCTAGTGTCTAAGTTGGAATAAGAATGGAATACATTTAGTGACTCCAGGGACCTCAATCTGCACCCACAGCAACTACATTTCAGCAGGGTCTCACCACTTGAGTTTCCAGGACGCCTTTGTCAGCTGGGATTTAATTAATGAGAAATCAACAGGTGACAATCGTTCTATTCTTCCACCTTATCACTAGGGCTAAACTAGTGACAAAAGTTTTAATTGAATTTTAACTTTCTCTTGCTTAATTAACTTTAAGATGGAACACACATATACACACATATGTATTTGCATGAATAAATTTATTTGTTAAATTTTTTCAATTCCTGTTTTTATATCAGAGCATCTGACAGGGAAATGGACAGTATTTAACCCAAATTAATCTGGTGTGAATTTCACATGCTTCAGTTGTCTTTCTTAAATGTTAAAATACTTAAAAGAGTGCCTGACCCTATCAGTTCACAATAAATGTTAGTTAACCATAACAATTTCACTTCTTTCATTTGCCTTCGCTGGTTGAGAATCTTTCTCTGATTTTTTGCATTTTCCCCAAGAGCCCTAACCAAATGCTACACTAGCTATAAATAATAGTAGTACTGATCCTTTCAGTGATAGAGAATTAGCGGCATTGCTGTTCATAAATCCATTCTATACATTTGAATTGAGGATAGGGGTCCTATCTACTTGTTCCTCTTATTTCCCCTAGGTTCTTACCAAGGTGCCCTTTTCTCTTTGCTAATTACTACTAGCCTCAATTTAGAACAGTCAGATTGGTTCATTATAAAACATTCTGAAAATGCTTAAAAGCAAAGAGAAAATATGAAAATTACCTTAAATCATGTCATTTATCGATAACAATCATGAACATTTTTACTAAGTTGCTTCCAGTCTTTTTGTCTTGACAAATATTACTCACAGTCTTCAGATAAAGTTGGGATCACACTATAAATGCATCTGAGTAGTCTTCTTTTCATGTATACATTTAAAATAGTATCTTATGCCATTAAATATTTTAAAAAAATAATTTGCAATGGTGCTTAACATTCCATTCTATGACTCTATACTATTCACCCTTCCTCCTGTGTGAGACATTCAG
>NW_012101476.1:4675769-4676663 GCF_000951045.1 Mandrillus leucophaeus
TCACTTCTTTCATTTGCCTTCGCTGGTTGAGAATCTTTCTCTGATTTTTTGCATTTTCCCCAAGAGCCCTAACCAAATGCTACACTAGCTATAAAAAATAGTAGTACTGATCCTTTCAGTGATAGAGAATTAGCGGCATTGCTGTTCATAAATCCATTCTATACATTTGAATTGAGGGTAGGGGTCCTATCTACTTGTTCCTCTTATTTCCCCTAGGCTCTTACCAAAGTGCCCTTTTCTCTTTGCTAATTACCACTAGCCTCGATTTAGAACAGTCAGATTGATTCATTATAAAACATTATGAAAATGCTTAAAAGCAAAGAGAAATATGAAAATTATCTTAAATCATATCATTTATCGGTAACAATCATGAACACTTTTACTAAGTTGCTTCCAGTCTTTTTGTCTTGACAAACATTACTCACAGTCTTCAAATAAAGTTGGGATCACACTATAAATGCATCTGAGTAGTCTTCTTTTCATGTATACATTTAAAATAGTATCTTATGCCATTAAATATTTTAAAAAAATAATTTGCAATGGTGCTTAACATTCCATTCTATGACTCTATACTATTCACCCTTCCTCCTGTGTGAGACATGCAGATTGTATCAGTATTTTGTTATTTTAAATAAATAATAATGTTTGCACATTGATGCTTAGTAAACATTGTTGGCAGATTTCTGTTACTCAGGTGCCATTTAATCCACAATTTTGATGGCTAGCACATAAAGCTGTAATTTAGATCTCTAGACACACTTAGTACCTCTCAGCTTGTTTCCCATGCCGTGGCCTATTATAGAGGAAATAGAAGGTGATACGCCTTCTGTAATGAAGCCCATGCTCATAGCAGCTTTAAGTTGATTTTATATCCAGCCCAAATATCCCCTACTC
>NW_012101476.1:4676713-4677629 GCF_000951045.1 Mandrillus leucophaeus
ATGCCATTAAATATTTTAAAAAAATAATTTGCAATGGTGCTTAACATTCCATTCTATGACTCTATACTATTCACCCTTCCTCCTGTGTGAGACATGCAGATTGTACCAGTATTCTGTTATTTTAAATAAATAATAATGTTTGCACATTGATGCTTAGTAAACATTGTTGGCAGATTTCTGTCACTCAGGTGCCATTTAATCCACAATTTTGATGGCTAGCACATAAAGCTGTAATTTAGATCTCTAGACACACTTAGTACCTCTCAGCTCGTTTCCCATGCCGTGGCCTATTATAGAGGAAATAGAAGGTGATACACCTTCTGTAATGAAGCCCATGCTCATAGCAGCTTTAAGTTGATTTTATATCCAGCCCAAATATCCCCTACTCCAGAACCATGAGTCTTCTATAACAGCACAACAATATGTGACACATGGTAGACATTAAATAAGCATTTCTACATGAATAATACAAGTATCCAGTTGACATTTCACTCTGTTGTCTTGCAAGCATTTCAAACTCAACACTTTTGTACGGTGAACTCTTAATTCCTGCTATGAATCTCCCATAAAGCAAAAATACTACCTGACTCTGTCCCTTCTCCCCATCTCAGTAAACTGAACAATTCATACTGGTTTGGCAAACTGGAAGGATGAATCATCTTTGACATTCTCATGTCCCTCACCGAACACAGCAAACCCTATTGCTTCCTTTATAGACTCTGCTTCCAATTCGCCCACATCTATTTATCACCACAACCACCACCTGATCCAAGTCACCACCAGCTCATTCTTATCCTTTTCCCTGGACTCCCTTGTCCTGCCATTGACCTCTTCCAGAGAGAATTCTTTATTTTTTAATTTTTTTTATTTTTTGAGATGGAGACAATAAATGTTAGTTAACCATAACAATTTCACT
>NW_012101476.1:4679350-4680995 GCF_000951045.1 Mandrillus leucophaeus
TTTTTTACACCCTGCAATTTTGCCAGTATTTTCCATTCTCAGAGCATCCTCTGAGGCTGTCCTTTTTAGCTCTGTATCCCTGATGATCCCCCCTTTCCCTCAGCTGCTCTTCTGAAACAGAATCTTTCTTACACTCCAGGTTCAAGTGCCTGCCGCCTTCCATCAGCCTCCAGACACCATCTAGCAATGCACCCTTCCCCTTTCCTTCATTGCACTTGACACAATTTGCAAGTGCATTTCTTTATTGGCTTATTATTTGTCTCCTTCACTAGACTGAAAACTCCAAGAAAGCAATGGCCATCCTACCTATTTAATTTTTTGTGGGTTTTACCACAGTGTCTAGGACAATGCTTCGCACACAGGAAACCTTGGAGAAATATTTATTGAAAGAGTCTTTAGATTCTATCGACCCAGGGTGGGAAGGGATGATTTTTTTTTTAGAACAGTCTCCATTTCCAGCTCCACCAACTTGCAGACTTTTAAAGGATGGACCTCTTACCTAGACAGGCTCAATTTTAATATTTTTCTAAACTCCCCAAGAGAATCCTATCCTTGAACAAATCTTGATGGCTGTTTAATAAATTCAACCAATATTTCCTAAGGACTTACTTCAAGGAAGCCAGAGCCTAGGTAGATGCTTTTCTCAGATACCATCCAGCTCTCAGTTAGAAATTAAGGTAACAGTTTCTATCTCCCATACTTCTCTGTCTAAGACATGGTGATACCAGGCAGCAAAGGTGATGCTTTGGAAAACTGTTAAGGCATATGATTTAGCAGTGATGTGGTATTAGGTTGGTGCAAAACCAACCTAAACAGTTATCTATTTTTGGTACATTCAAGATATTTACATTTCTAATTTAATAATTTAAAAGTATAATGATTTTATTATATTAATAGTTATTAAGAACAGCAACTCTAAAATCAATACCACCAAAATCTCCAATTTGAGGTCTATGAGACTAGTAACAGGTTTCCATAAAATCAAGAAACTGCTTCACAGTGTTGGTTTCTGTTCAGTCTTAAGGAGAGGGAGGTCAGAAGGATAATGAGAATTCTTTCACAACATGCATTAGAACTCAATTTTCAGGCTTGGCCTCCTTCAGAAGTTAAAGTTAAAATGATTTCCTTAAGCTTCTAAAAATTTTGAATTCAAACTCTGTATAAAATGGCTAATCAATCTGAAATCTGGGTCTCTTTTTCGTTTAAGCTCATTTGACATAGCATCTCTCCAAGAGGCTGACAGCACTAATCAAATTCTTACATTCCCTGTAAGCAAACGGGATGACTGTAACAAATTTTGGCGAATGAATGCATAATTGAATATTAAATATCTGACTTTTAATGTCTGTGTCAATATTGTCTATGTTGTCTGTTATCCCGGTTTTCTGCAGATATTACTTGTTGCTGTCAAAGAATGCAGACTATTCCATCTTCATAATAACAAATCCTGCTACAAGATTTAAAAGCAGAAAGCAGTGAAAGCAAGCTGTGAAAAGCAAGGAGGTGAGGCAGCTGATCTGTGTTAGATGAATGGTTAAGATTCAGGGGACTGGAGAATTCACGCCCTAGACTGGCCATCTAATTAAAATGAGAAATGACAAAGGCAGAAGCTAAGCAGTTGGAGATATTAATAACCAGGCAAAAA
>NW_012101476.1:4681045-4687940 GCF_000951045.1 Mandrillus leucophaeus
AGCAACTCTAAAATCAATACCACCAAAATCTCCAATTTGAGGTCTATGAGACTAGTAACAGGTTTCCATAAAATCAAGAAACTGCTTCACAGTGTTGGTTTCTGTTCAGTCTTAAGCAGAGGGAGGTCAGAAGGATAATGAGAATTCTTTCACAACATGCATTAGAACTCAATTTTCAGGCTTGGCCTCCTTCAGAAGTTGAAGTTAAAATGATTTCCTTAAGCTTCTAAAAATTTTGAATTCAAACTCTGTATAAAATGGCTAATCAATCTGAAATCCGGGTCTCTTTTTCGTTTAAGCTCATTTGACATAGCATCTCTCCAAGAGGCTGACAGCACTAATCAAATTCTTACATTCCCTGTAAGCAAACGGGATGACTGTAACAAATTTTGGCGAATGAATGCATAATTGAATATTAAATATCTGACTTTTAATGTCTGTGTCAATATTGTCTATGTTGTCTGTTATCCCGGTTTTCTGCAGATATTACTTGTTGCTGTCAAAGAATGCAGACTATTCCATCTTCATAATAACAAATCCTGCTACAAGATTTAAAAGCAGAAAGCAGTGAAAGCAAGCTGTGAAAAGCAAGGAGGTGAGGCAGCTGATCTGTGTTAGATGAATGGTTAAGATTCAGGGGACTGGAGAATTCACGCCCTAGACTGGCCATCTAATTAAAATGAGAAATGACAAAGGCAGAAGCTAAGCAGTTGGAGATATTAATAACCAGGCAAAAAGGCAAAATAAGGACACTTAGTGTTCATTTCCATCCCTATGCCATCAAAACCAAATGACAGGCAGGAAATAATATCAACATGATCCAGGTAGCATCAAAAGTGTTTTGCCCGCACATTGCATAACGCAGATGGGAAGAGCCGATTATCATCCCTGCTCAGGTACAGAGGTACTGAGAAATTCCCAACAGTGATACGACTTACCCAAAGATACCTACGTTAAGGTTAAAGATAGGGAGGCTTGATGGTCAGCTGGTTCCATGGTCATTTTAGAGGGGTCACCCTCCATTAGGCAGAGACCGGCAGGGAAAAATCCATCACTAGGGAGGCAGAACGAAGATAGGCGGTCTTTGTAGGGATGGTTGTACCCAATGGAGGGAAATGGAACTGGTTTAAAATTATACTAACTCTTGGCAAGCAGGCCAGTTAGGAGGAGGTTAAACACAACACACAACTCGAAGCCCCAGGAGGAGACAGGCTGCTCTGTTGGGAAGGATCTGCCAAGCTCTCGACTTCAAAGAGAGCTCACCAGGGGTGTGGAAGAAGAGAAGAATTTGGATGAATATGTGAAAATGTTTACATGAATCTAGGAGGAGAGATGGAACAAATTCACATGGACTAGAAAATTGCCTTGGAAACTATAAAAGGAGATACGAGTAATGAAAGGAAAATAATTTAGTAAGAAATCAAGGTGATGAAGCAGCAGCTGTGACCAATAAATGTTATTTTGCACGAGGTCTGACCCCAGTTCTGTAACTTTTCTGCTTGCTTGCCGAGCGATGATGGAAGAAGCAGAAAATCACAAGTAGGCCATGTCCATGAAACAGGCCTCTTTTCCAATGTCTCTTCAGTTTTTATTTATAGTTTATTTATTTATTTTATATATATATACACATTTATTTTTAATTTTTTTAACGTGGCATGGTTTTGATGGATTTGATGGCAGCCACATTCTGCCTGTCTTTCACGGAAGAAACGTTTCCGGCAGGAATAAACTCATATTCATGCCTTCGAGTCAGGCTTCCTGAGCCTTAAAGCTCTGGTTATATACTGGAAGGCTGGCTATGTGTCCTGTTTTGAGAACTCCGTATACAAACCCCATCCACCAGAAAAGATTGGTAAAATGGAGAGTTGGTAATTGGCTTCCATTTTTGGTGTAGAGGGGATCTGGGTAGGAAAATCTCCCTCCTCCTGGAGAGCCTCTTTCTGACTTGCAAATTTTGATCCTGTAGTCAGAGTCTGAGGGTAAAATAAAATTAGTAACAACCGACCAATTAAATGTCACACTAGAAGGGGTTCATCTCATAGTACATACTCAATGGATGCTTGCTGAAAACAAAAAAAGTAGAATCATTTTTGCTAGTATAAGAATCACAGATATAAATGCATATTTAAGACAAAAAGCAACGTATTCTAATTGCTTTGAATGTTGGGATTTGCCATATAGGGCAGGACACACTAGGCTGGATGGGATGAGGTTTGTGTACTACCCAGAGTAGCTGGAAGTGGTTGGCATGGCATAGAAACCATCACTGGAGCTAACTTATTCTTACTGGGGAATAATTAGATGTCATAGGAAATTGCTTATAAAAGCACTCTTTAAACACTTTGGAAACGTATTAAATACAAATAAGTGCTAAATTACATGTACCATTACTGTTAATTTATGACCTAAAGATTTCTTCTTGCTTCTTGTGAATGTGAATAATTACACCTAATATCTCCAGGCACTGAAATTATATGCATTTGAGTGATTTAGGATGCGAAATAACACTGGTATTTTTTTAAACTCAGAGAGGAGAAATTCTGTGTAACAGAGAGTGTGGCTTCTAATGTCATTCCCAACATATAGGTGGGCTGATAATATTTGCACTCGTATATATGGGCTTGAGACTTCAGAGCTTCTTTGGGCAACTTTGGATTAACTTCGCCATTTTAGATCTTCATAAAAACAGTCTTATCTGAGTGTTTGGAGGAAAAAAATAGCTTAAAAACAATTCAATATTTAGCATATCCAGGTAGAACACAGTTAACATAAAGAAGAAAAAGAAGTTACTAAGAACATTTTATGTTTACATACCATATCCAGGAGTTATCAAAGATGATGAGCAAGGTGGCTGGACTAGAGTGGCCTACAAGAATCATTTTACTTGTATCAATATGTGTTTCCAGAAGTCTATTTTTGGATTTTGGATTTCTATTTTGTTTAGGAACAATTACCTAAAGTAGTATCTTTAAGAGTTCATATGGTCTGAATGGTAGCCTCTAAAGGTAATCATCCTTGCTGTGTGATATTCTAATAATTTGCATAGCAACCACTTATGAAGATGTCACAAAGAGGATTATGACATTGAGTGTGGAATAAACAACAGAAACAGAACATCACTAAAATGAAGATGCTGCCCATGCGTTAAATAAATGAGTGGGAAATAGACAAAATGGAACATTGTCTTTTCCAATTAAAATGTTCTTGCACTCAGAAGTTGCCTATCAGTGAGGGAATCCTCAAATGTGAGTTTGGCCAGATGGTATCTTCTCATCAGGGATGATCATGGCCCAATTCTAAATGCAGCCATTTAGAGATTAGAGCTATTCTCAGTTTCTCAAAGGGCAATCCTTGATCTAGCTGCATAACATGAAACACTTTTCAGAAAACTATAATATTGTGTGTATCTGTAACTTGTCATTTCTGCTTCTTGTCAAAACTGCTATGACGTCTTTCAGTCCAGAGAAACTTGCTTCGCTTCTAAAGACCACCTCTCATTTCAATAGAGACCACCGGCTATATTTCACACACTAAATCATAGTGAGCATCCATGGATGACTGAACACACTATGAGATCAGAGGAGTATCTGCAGTGGGGAAATAACTTTGGTACAACGAAGTAAACTCTGTGGGATCTAATATCATTTTCTTCATCATTTACCCACAAATGGGAACAGTCTTAGGCACATAGCAGATGCTCAGAAAGTGTTAAGTCAATGAATAAATGAATATAGCAATGAGGAAATATACCAGGAAATCAAAGACAGAAATACCTATATGTAACTTACAAAAGGTTTCTCCATAAACTTGAGAATCCAACCTCAGTTCAAAGAACTTGAATTTCTCCATCTCATGGAGATGCCACTCTCTTCTTCTGTTAATAGAAATCGTAAATCCTCCCTTAATGCACATTTCCATTGAGGTACAAGGTCCTAGCTAGGGTGGAGAAAATTGCCCTGATTGTCAAAAGGTGAGGCTAGCCAGCCAGGCAGAGACCAAGCCATGCTGTAAGCCACAGTAAGCACTGGCACTGGCCTTACCTCTAACAATTTCAAGTTGAAAACTTTTATCACCTTTCTTCTAATTTGATTTATTCCAAGTTAATTTCACCTGAGTCAAAATGTTTTTTTTTTTTTTTTTGAAACAAGGTCTTGCTCTGTTGCCCAGCTGTAGTGTTGTGGTGCTATCTTAGATCATCTCACCTTAACCTCCTGAGCAGCTGGGACCACCAGCGTGTATCACCATGCCTGGCCAACTTTTGTATTTTTTGTAAAGACGAGGTTTTGCCATGTTGCTAAGGCTGTTCTTGAACTCCTGAGCTCAAGCAGTCTGCCCACCTAAGCCTCCCAAAATACTGGGATTATAGGCATGAACCACAGCACTCACCTAAAAGAGTCTTGTAAGGAGATGGTGGAGAAAAGGGTGTGTGGACAAATTTGACTATACAGTAAGTCCTCATTTAACCTTGTTAATAGGTTCTTGGAAACTATGACTTTATGTGAAACATTGTATAACAAAACCAATTTTTTTTTCTCATTAACAGTATAATGAAATGACATTGAATGAAACTAAGTTATCGTCTAAGGACGTGACATTTCACTTCAAGTTGCCATTCCCAAGAACCTATCAATTACCTTAAATGAGGAAATTGTTCAGGGGAAGGCTGGAATAATTTCAGCAATAAAATAAATAATGGTAGTATTAGATAATACACAGAACAGCATGGGTTCATACTGTTATAAATGCATTGAAAAGGGAGAAGGAACATCTCTTAAGAATTTCAATTAATAACTATAGAAAGAATGAAATAGAAAAATCACCATTAGACAACACAGTAACAATCATTGTGGACAGGAGCCACCAAATGGTTGCTAAAATTAGATGGCAAAGCTGTGAGGAGGAATCAGGATACTTGCAGAATCTATTTTCCCTATGACAAGTAATTTCAAGAGAAAAATAGTAACTTTCTAAGTGGAGATACTGAGTGGACAAGGCCTTAGCCAAGTGACCAAAGTTAACCTCACTAATAATAAGGCATATGGGCCTCTTGAACACTGATTTGAAGCACTGAGAAGGCAGCATCCTTTCTATGCTATTCTTGCCAAAACACATAGCTTTCTTCTAATCAGGAGAGCACATCAGACAAACTCTAAATTAGGGTCATACTACAAAACAACTGATGAGTATTTTACAAAAATATCAAGTTCTTTTTTTTTTTTTTGAGGTGGAGTCTCGCTCTGTTGCCAGGCTGGAGTGCAGTGGTGCACCTCTACCTCCCAGGTTCAAGCGATTCTCCTTCCTCAGCATCCTGAGCAGCTGGGACTACAGGTGCCTGCCACCCACGCCCGGCTAATTTTTTGTATTTTTAGTAGAGATGGGGTTTCACCATGTTGGCCAGGATGGTCTCGATCTCTTGACCTCATGATCTACCTGCTTTGGCCTTCCAAAGTGCTGGGGTGACAGGTGTGAGCCACCGCACCTGGCCTCTTTTTTTACATAATTGATTTTATTGTGTGTATTTAAGGTGTACAACATGATGTTCTCATATACATATGCACAGTGAAATGTTCCTACAGGTAAACAAATGAACATATCTGTTACTTTTTATAGCTAACTTTTTTTAGTGGTAAGAGCACCTAAAATCTAGTTTCTTATCAAATTATTAGTATGCAATACAGTATTATTAGCAAAAATTATTAGTATGCAATACAGTATTCTTAGCAAAAATTATTAGTATGCAATACAGTATTATTAACTATAGCCCTCCTGCTGTGTATTAGATCTCTAGAATTATTAGTTCTACCTTAGCAAACCTTTGCACCTGGTGACCAATGTCCCTTCATTACCTGCCTTCCCCAACCCTGGTCATCAGTGTTCTACTCTGTTTCTATGTAATCGACTTAAAAAAAATCCTGCATATTTAAGTGAGATCATGTAGTAATTTTCTTTCTGTGGCTTATTCCATTTAGCATAATGTCTTCCAGTTTCATCTATGTTCTCACAAATGGCAGTATCTCTTTTTAAAGGTTGATGAATACTCCATTGTGTGTGTATGATATATACATACATATATTTCTTTATCCATTTATTCAACAATGGGCCTCTGGGTTGTTGCCACATCTTGACTATTGTAAATCATGTAACAAAGAACACAGGAGTACATATATCTCTGCAAGATGCTGACTTCTTTTGTTTGGGAGGGCAGGTGCATGGAGTGGGGATGTACCCGGAAGTAGTATTGCTGGATGATCATGACAGTTCTGTTTTCAATTTTTTGAGGAACCTCCATATCATTTTCTATAATGGCTATACCAATTTACACTCCTACCAACTGCGTATGAGGGGCCCCTTTATCTACACCCTGGTCAACACTTGTTATTTCTTTTCTTCTGTTCAGTAAGTGGTGTTGGGAAAACTGGATAGCCATATGCAAAAGAATGAAACTGGACCTTTATCTTATATCTTATGCAAAAATCATTTGGAAATAAATTAAAGACCTAAAGATAAGACTTGAAATTGCAGAACTTCTAGAAGAAAACACAGGGGAAGAGTTCCTTGATATTGGCCTTGGCAATGATTTTTTGGATAGGCAAAAACAAAAAGAAAAAACAAACAAACAAAAAAAACCACACAGGCAACAAAAGCAAAAAGAAACAAATGGGAACACATTAAACTAAAGAAACTTCTGCAGAGCAAAGGAAACAATCAACACAATGAAAAGACAGCCTATGCGTTGAGAGAAAATATTTGCAAACCATGTATCTGATAAGGGCTTAATATCCAAAATACGTCAGGAATTCACACAGCTAAATAGCAAATAAACAAACAACAAATAAAAAGTAACAAAAACAAATAACCTGATTAAAAAGGAGGCAAAGGACCTAAATAGACATAC
>NW_012101476.1:4687990-4695490 GCF_000951045.1 Mandrillus leucophaeus
AGTTAACCTCACTAATAATAAGGCATATGGGCCTCTTGAACACTGATTTGAAGCACTGAGAAGGCAGCATCCTTTCTATGCTATTCTTGCCAAAACACATAGCTTTCTTCTAATCAGGAGAGCACATCAGACAAACTCTAAATTAGGGTCATACTACAAAACAACTGATGAGTATTTTACAAAAATATCAAGTTCTTTTTTTTTTTTTTGAGGTGGAGTCTCGCTCTGTTGCCAGGCTGGAGTGCAGTGGTGCACCTCTACCTCCCAGGTTCAAGCGATTCTCCTTCCTCAGCATCCTGAGCAGCTGGGACTACAGGTGCCTGCCACCCACGCCCGGCTAATTTTTTGTATTTTTAGTAGAGATGGGGTTTCACCATGTTGGCCAGGATGGTCTCGATCTCTTGACCTCATGATCTACCTGCTTTGGCCTTCCAAAGTGCTGGGGTGACAGGTGTGAGCCACCGCACCTGGCCTCTTTTTTTACATAATTGATTTTATTGTGTGTATTTAAGGTGTACAACATGATGTTCTCATATACATATGCACAGTGAAATGTTCCTACAGGTAAACAAATGAACATATCTGTTACTTTTTATAGCTAACTTTTTTTAGTGGTAAGAGCACCTAAAATCTAGTTTCTTATCAAATTATTAGTATGCAATACAGTATTATTAGCAAAAATTATTAGTATGCAATACAGTATTCTTAGCAAAAATTATTAGTATGCAATACAGTATTATTAACTATAGCCCTCCTGCTGTGTATTAGATCTCTAGAATTATTAGTTCTACCTTAGCAAACCTTTGCACCTGGTGACCAATGTCCCTTCATTACCTGCCTTCCCCAACCCTGGTCATCAGTGTTCTACTCTGTTTCTACGTAATCGACTTAAAAAAAAAAATCCTGCATATTTAAGTGAGATCATGTAGTAATTTTCTTTCTGTGGCTTATTCCATTTAGCATAATGTCTTCCAGTTTCATCTATGTTCTCACAAATGGCAGTATCTCTTTTTAAAGGTTGATGAATACTCCATTGTGTGTGTATGATATATACATACATATATTTCTTTACCCATTTATTCAACAATGGGCCTCTAGGTTGTTGCCACATCTTGACTATTGTAAATCATGTAACAAAGAACACAGGAGTACATATATCTCTGCAAGATGCTGACTTCTTTTGTTTGGGAGGGCAGGTGCATGGAGTGGGAATGTGCCCGGAAGTGGTATTGCTGGATGACCATGACAGTTCTGTTTTCAATTTTTTGAGGAACCTCCATATCATTTTCTATAATGGCTATACCAATTTACACTCCTACCAACTGTGTATGAGGGGCCCCTTTATCCACACCCTGGTCAACACTTGTTATTTCTTTTTTTCTTGAGTGAGGGATAGTCTGTTCAGTAAGTGGTGTTGGGAAAACTGGATAGCCACATGCAAAAGAATGAAACTGGACCTTTATCTTATATCTTATGCAAAAATCACTTGGAAATAAATTAAAGACCTAAAGATAAGACTTGAAATTGCAGAACAACTAGAAGAAAACACAGGGGAAGAGCTCCTTGATATTGGCCTTGGCAATTATTTTTTGGATAGGCAAACAAACAAACAAACAAAAAAACCACACAGGCAACAAAAGCAAAAAGAAACAAATGGGAACACATTAAACTAAAGAAACTTCTGCAGAGCAAAGGAAACAATCAACACAATGAAAAGACAGCCTATGGGTTGAGAGAAAATATTTGCAAACCATGTATCTGATAAGGGCTTAATATCCAAAATATGTCAGGAACTCACACAGCTAAATAGCAAATAAACAAACAACAAATAAAAAGTAACAAAAACAAATAACCTGATTAAAAAGGGGGCAAAGGACCTAAATAGACATACTTCCAAAGAAGACATAAAAATGACCAACAGTCTAGAAAAGGTGCTCAACATTGCTAATAATCACGGAAATGCAACTGAAAACCACAATGAGATACCATCTCACAACGGTTAGGGTGGCTATGATTGAAATTGTCAAGTTCTTAAAAGACAAGGAAAGGCTAAGGAACTGTTGCAAAAATTGGGGGAAACTAAGGAGACATAAGAGCTAAATGCAGTGTGGGATCCTGGATTGCTTTCTGGAGGAGAAAAGGTCAACAGTGGAAAAACTGGTGAAATACAAATATTTTTTTGGATGATAATTTGAATGATAGCATTTTATCAATGCTAATTTTCCAGCTTTGATCATTTCACTATGATTATGTAAGATACTAACATTATGGGAAACTGGATGATGGGTATATGGGAACTCTACCATTTTTTGCAACTTTTCTGTAAGTCTAAAATTATTTCAACATTAAAATGCCAAAAAATGGTATATATGGTGCAATAATGTCTGTTGCAATTTCCATGTCTCCAACTGATCCTTGATTAGCACTCATATATTTAAACGTTTGGAAGATTTCAATGAAATATCAAACAAAAACCAATTAAACGAATTTTATTATGTAAATAATCATTGTCAAACGTTATAAAATAAGCATAAAAACCTTATAATCTCACTGTTTTGTTAATACTCATTTGTCCCGAGTTTTCTATAGACATACATATGCATCTATTAATATGTAACATGAATACATATAAACATATATCATTTTTGTTATTGTCAGATTCTATTTGGTGATGTGTTTCACTTAAAAATAAGTTGGTAACATATTTTGTATAAATACATATACACCTATAGTCTTGATTCTGTGCTTTTAAATAGAGTTTAACTTTTAGAAGAGTTGTAGATTTACAGAAAAGTTGACAGTATAGCACACAGAATTCCCATATACCCCACGCCCAGTCTCTCCTGTTACAATCTTACATTAGTATGGTACATTTGTTATAATTAGTGAATAAATGTTGATACTTTATTATTAACTAAAGTACACAGTTTGTTCAGATTTCCTTAGTTTTCACCACATGTCCTTTTTCCCTTCCAGGATCCCATCCAAGATGTCACATTTAGTCATCATGTCTCCCTAAACTCCTCTAGACTTTGACAGTTTCTTGGACTTTGCCTATGTTTGATGACCTTGACGATTTTAAGAAGAACTAGTCAGGCATTTTGTAGGATGGTCATCTATTGGAATTTGTCTGATGTCTTTCTCAAGGTAAGACTAAGAGAATGGCTCAAAACCTGAGGTTGTATGTCTTAAATATATACGACTTTTATTGGTCAATAAAACTGGAAAGAAAAGACTGGGGTGGTGAGGCTTGCAGAGGGAGAGCACAAAGATAAAGTGGCATTCTCATCATGTGTTACCAAGGGTACATGCCCTGGCATGACTCATCAGTGCTGATACTGATGTTGATCACCTGGCCAAGGGAGTGTTTGTCAGGCTTCTCTGTTGTAAAGTCACTCTTTCGCCATTTTGTTCATACCAAAATCCTGCATTTAAAGACCCTATTTTAACGGCTACAGAAATATGAATGTATGGCAGCGTATTTAACCAATTTCTTTTTTGTTAAACATCTAGAGGGTTTTAAACTGGTAGATGGTTTTAAACTGATAGATGAACCTAGTTCATCTATCTCTTCACAAACCACTGATTATTTCTTTAGGATAAAAAGCAAAAGTGAAACCTTTGGGTCACAGTATACGTAAAGCAGGGAATTTGACCTGTAGTGTCAAATGGACCCCCAGGAACTCCATGCAAACCCAGTCCCGCCTGTGGCAGACCTGGATGAGAGCATTCTATTTCTTTATAACCCCTGTGTGTGGTTGGAGCAGTTGAGCATGATGTCATATGATGTCGCAGTGATGGGCAGAGAGCCAGGTGTGCAAAGAGTTTGCCTTTTCTTCTCAGTATCGTGGGAGGCCATTGGAAGTCCATTAACTGGGGAGAGATCTGACCTACTTTCTGGGATTTGCACTGTGTCTTCACTTCTTAAAATAATCCCTTAGATCATAGCTGGGTGTTTCTTTTGACCTTGACTCAGAGGTTGTCAAAATAAGAAGGCAGTATGGCAAGGAAACTGCCAAGCTTTCTTATGCCAATCTAGCATGCCATCAAGTGAGGAAACCCAGAAGGTGGGGCTGGAAACAGAAGAGGAAGAGACAAGATGATTTATTCAGAGCAAAGGGGTTTCAGGCAGGGGATGGAACAAGGAAGAAAATAGGAAAAGCTTCCCCACTTGCTGAAGGCTTTCCAAATGACTTTGCAAATGAATTCCATCTTGCCTGCTGTCTATAGTATGGGCATTGAGAAGCAACCGGGAGAGGAAAGTCATAACTCCCAGGCAATTTTCTGCTAGTTTTGAATTTTGGCAGAAAAAATGTATTACCCAAGATAAGGAGAACATAAGGTAGCCCAGGAAAGAGCTGTTTAGAGATTATTCTCTATGAGATACTAGATATATCTTCTGGTATGACTTAGTAATTCCTCATGCAAAGATGTTGATTACACTTGGGATGGTAAAAGGCTGATATAAAGTACTAGAATCCCCTAAATCTTCATAGCTTTTCAAAAATAAGAATTAAAGAGAATTACAGGGACAGTATACGAACCATTAAACAGACCTACCAGATAACATTTCAAACATTTAACGGATAGTTAGACGAGACCAACAAACACATTAAAGTAGAAATTGCCAAGACTTACACTTTTTTCCTCTTGCCATTGATTAGGACATATAAGTACCAAGGTTCCTGAAATGTCTCAGAAACTACCAGATGGCTCATCCGTCATAGGGCCTGCTGAGATTTAGAATTAATCTTTAATTACTTATTTATAATTTACAATTATACAGATAGGGCCAGCTCATCCTGCTTGAGTAATTTTCTGTGAGATTAAGTTGTGCCATTTGGGAGGCATATTGACTCTTTCAATCCCTACGGTATTAGGAACTTGTATGTCAGGGTACCAATCATCATGATCCAAAAAATCAATATTTATATGAAACTTCTTAAACAGATTGGCATTGGCGCTCTCATTTCTGTGTGTTATTTGTAAAAGCTCTTGGTATCTGAGTCCTGAAAAATTGATGGTCAACACATTTTAGCCACTAGGAAGGCTAAAAACATTAACTCTGACATTTTTTTTCTTTATTTTCCTCTTAACTCAATCATCTTGCCACATAAGAACTGTTTTGTGAACCAAAACAACCAACCCAGCAAGCAAACAAGCATGTCAACAAACAAACAAGCAAACAAACAAAAATTCCCAACATACTTCTCTTAAGTTGTCTTATTCATTCATAACAATATAAAGGATATTTTAGGAGACGTTGATCTACAAATATCCAATATTTTGCCTATTTGACATGTGTGATACCTCTCTGTAATCAAGTATACAAACCAACTAGGAAATGGGCTAAAAAAAAAAAAAAAGAAAGAAAAGAAAGAAAGAATAGAAATAAGTTTTGCAGAAAAACAAACAAACCCTACAAGCCAAAAACAAACCGAAACCAAAACACCTAAGCTAGAGAGTTGGCCACATTCCTAGCACCTTCGTTTTAAAAGCGAGAAGACTTTAATGAGCAATTGTAAGACAATAACAAAAGACATGAGAATATATCAGACCAAGCTCTTTTCAGGGTTTGTATCTTGTTTTGGCTGCCCAGAAAGAATCTAGGGTAAAGAATGAAAAATAAGTTCTAATTTGAGAGAATTTTCAGAACTAGACTGGGTACTCAATAAAATCTAGTCCCATTTCCTTATTTTAAAGATGGAAAGAATTAAATCCATTGAGGTTTGGTGACTTATCCAAATTCATACATCGAGTTCGTGCAGAGTGATTCAGTGAGCAGGTGTTCACTGGCTATATATTGAGTGTTCCTGAATTTTAGGTGCAGAAGATACAGTAGCTAGTAACCTGTCATGGTGCTCATATTCAGAATGTCCCCTTGCTGCTCTAATAAATGCTGAAAATACAGAATGTTGTTTAACATACTCTAGGAAGGGTTAGGGGGAATAATTGCTCACAAATATATTAAATATTCTAGGAAGATCCTGACCACTTATTATCACCATAGCTATGCAAACAGGAACAAATGGGTCTCTTTTACAGAAAAATAGAATTCAGTCAAAAATAAGAAGCTACTCCTTTAATGTCATGGGGATGATGCATTCAAATTATTGAGGAAATTCATTGGCAGTATACATTGAAATAGATATTCATCTGTCTTCAACTCTAGTTTTCCCCCAAATTTATTCCTTTTGTTTCTCAACGTCCTGTTTTAAACAAGTAATTCTAAGAGTTTTAGTTCCAAAGTTGCTTTTGGTATGAAGCATATCATTGCTACTGTCTCTGAGGTGCTAAAATTAATAAAAACTTAATTTAGCTGTTGTGCTTCTGTGTTTATGCTGAAATTTTTTTCACAACATACTGATGCCTAGAAATAGCCCATGAAATATGGCACGGATGAGATTCTTAAAAGTTGACTGCAAAGTGAAATTCAGAATTTAACTTCTTAAAAGTTGACTGTAGAATTAAATTCTGAATTTAGCTTTTAAAAATTTTTGTCACTAACTTCACATTAAAATATTGAAGCAAGGTACCTGAGGAAATCATTTGGGTCCTGATGTTAATAATGGCCTATAACAATAATTCCTCAGGGTTGCATTCTCATTTGGCGCAAGACATTTTATAGTTACAAATCCGTATAATCCTTTCAAGTAACCCTATTTTATATCTGTAAAAGGAGAAGGAAACTCAGAAGATAAATTTCCCAAAATATCACCCTAACAACTGGCAGGAAAAGGTTTGGAACTAGAGTTTGACTTGGCAAGAACCTGGAGAAGTCTGAGCTTCAGGACTCTTCATCCACAGAATCCCCTTCTAAGGCCCCGGGAAATGCCCTTGAAATGTGTTTACAAGGGAACCCAGTTGTCCCAGTTTGCCAGCCACTTAGAGGTTTATCAGGATGCAGGGCTTTCAGTGCTGAAACTGGGACTGTCCTGGGCAAACTGGGATAAGTAGCCAGCCTATTAGACAGGGTCATATGCTTATAAAAAAATTTAAAGTGAAGTCTTATGACCACAATAGATTAAGACAGCCGCCTCTCTCCACTCTTATTTCCTTCCCTTTTGTCTTACCTCCTCTAGGGTTACTGGAATAACCTGACACATTCTTGGGTTCCAGCCTAGGCAAGCTTGAGTTGCAATTAGTTGTTTCACAGCTACTTCTGTGCACAGATGAGTGTTTGCCAGCTGTCCTGGGTTAGAGAGGATATCCAGGCTTCTGCCTACGCCTACAGGGTCAACCCCTCTAGCACTGTGACAGGAAGATGTGGGGGCAGGGGTCCAATCAGGACACACATACGTCCTAACAGAACTCAGCACCAGATGTGTATGGACAGTGGAGAGAAAACAAGATATGAAATATGTGAATCGAGGAGTTCTACTGCAGAAAAATCTTCCAAATCTCACAGCCCATAAATGAAACTTGCAAAGGTTTTCCCAAATTTAACAACAATCCTCAATATATATGCTATTACCAATAGCAAGTTGTGAAGGTGGAAGA
>NW_012101476.1:4700490-4790882 GCF_000951045.1 Mandrillus leucophaeus
AATTTTGTTGATGTTGAGATTTTCCAGAACTTCTGTAATCTTGGGATAGTGTCATTTTCTCTATATTAATCTACAGATACTGAAGATTTATAAAGTAAATTAAAAACTGAAGAGAATTCACTACTTCACCAGTTATTCCTGAAACCCACTAAGAATACCTGGTAGAGTTAAAGTACAGAACAAGATTAATTTTCATTTATTTTATATCTTAGGAGTCATACACAGGTTTCATTGTAAGAGTAATACGCATATAATCAATAATTTTGTTGTGCAAGTGACTGTGCCACATGCTTGGAGGCACGATGATGAAAAGACCTACTTTTTTTTCTTTTTTTGAGACAGAGTCTCCCTCTGTTACCCAGGGTGGAGTGCAGTGGCACGATCTCGGCTCACGGCAACCTCCACCTCCCAGGTTCAAGCAATTCTTGTGCCTCAGCCTCCCAAGTAGCTGGGACTATAGGTGTACACCACCAGGCCCAGCTAATTTTTTTTGTTTGTTTTGGAGATGGAGTCTTGCTGTGTTGCCCAGGCTGGAGTGTAGTGGCGCGATCTTTGTCTTATCTTACCTTTGTCTCATGCAATGCCATGATGTTATTATTAGGAATAATTAACCACAATTAGGAATATCTTGGAATTTGTGGCTTTTTGGCATGTTGCCTTCTGAGAAACATAACACAAATTCTCCTTGAAGCAGCCCTTGCGAGGAAAAACATGTCTTTACCAATTCTCACCTCATCCACTATACTCTTTCCAATAAAAGACATGAATTAATATTTGATTGGCTGTATTTCTCTTACCATGACTAACCTACTTTGTTTGGATTTTGAAAAGTTAGAAACTTGTTAGCGCATTTGCCTGTTTAATAAAGGGCACAGCTAAGGTCTGAGAACATCTGGTCAAAAGACTGAATCTTCCTCTCCCGTGAAGACTGGTATTTTTATCTGGTCCTCTCAGTTTGTCTGCATAATTTTTTTCCCCCACAAATTGGTATTTAAACCTCAAAACCTTTAGCTAACTACATCTGTCATTGATATTTTATTGTTTAATTTTCTTTTTATGGAGCCAAATTACATCTCTCCCACATACAGCCGGCACTTTACATGTCTAATTTGTCGACATGTTCTATAATGATAATTTCATTGATTTAGAAAGTGACATTATGAGCAACATATGTTCAGTTTAGCAGTAGACCTTGTTAAGGCAATCAATTCTTTTCCCTTCCAGAACTCAAGTATATTCCACATTTAGAGGCGGTAAAATCATTTAACCAGTTCATGTTCTTGTGGCTTAAAAAGAGAGAGAGAGACCGAAACCTACCTTTAGGATACTTTCCTCAAAGAATACATTCTCACTCTGCAGTTTACAATGTGCCTACATTACCACTGTGTACCAGAGACAGGTGAAAAGAAACAAAACAGAACACACATTCAATAAAACAGCAAATGACACAGAAGAAATGCTTTACAAAAGTCCTCCTGCTGTCCCCCACCCTCTCCTATTCACCGTGTAATCATAATCATCAGCTCTGCAAATTTATCTTCTGAGAACCTCCAGAGCAGCCGGCACAGTGCCAAAAGCCAGGCTTTCCTGGGTGCCTTCCCGTCCCTGTTTCCTTGCTTGCATTTTCTCTCTTTCTCTCTTTTTTTTTTTTTTTTTTTTTTGAGATAGAGTCTCACTCTGTCACCCAGGCTGGAGGGCAGTGGCATGATCTTGGCTCACTGCAACCTCTGCCTCCTGGGTTCAAGCAATTCTCCTGCCTCAACCTCCCGAGTAGCTGGGATTACAGGCAATCACCACCACACCTGGCTAATTTTTGTATTTTTTTTAAAATTTTAATAGAGATGGGGTTTTGCCATGTTGGTCAGGCTGGTCTCAAACTCCTGACGTTGTGGTCCACCCGCCTCAGTCTCCTAAAGTGCTGGGATTACAGGCGTGAGCCACCGTGCCCAGCCACATTTTTTTTTTTCTCTCTACTCCATACTTAACAGAAAAAAAAAAAAAAAAAAAAAAAGTCCTTCTCATTTTCCAAGGTCCAGCTCAAAGGTCATCTCTAGGCAGAGACTTCCCCAACCGTCTTCTCCCAACCCAGGTCAGCGTGAGTCATGACACCTCTGTGTGGCTAGTGTATGTGGCCACCTCTTCACTCTTCTGTAAGCAACACGGGGAGAATCTTATTCATCTTTGTGTCCCCAGCAGCTCCGAGCCAGGCTTATTGTAGCACTCAATAAAAATGAATTGGATTAAAGATAAAATATTTTCTATTTGACAAAGTTATTGTATACCATAAAGGAATCTTTAAGATGGCACCCTGTCTTTCTTTATAATGCAATCAAGGGCAGATGTTCTGTGTTGTAGATGATGATGATACATAAAGCCAGTCTGGAGTTTAGTTCAGTATCAATACAAGGTGGAGTGGTTTAGAAATGATGTGGGAAATATTGGGAGGAACTTAAAAAATATCTAAGAAAGTTAGGACAGATGGCTTCATAACGAAAGTGGCATAGGAAAATGGAAGCAAACAGATGAAACTCTTAGAGGGATCTTATTTTTCCCTAGAAGGGATTGCTGGAATTTGACTCATGATGGGAAATCATCCCCAATAGCATTTACACCTCCTGATAGGGTTTGGATCTGTGTCCCTACACAAATCTCATGTTCCACTGTAATCCCCAGTATTGGAGGCGGGGCCTGGCGGGAGGTGACCGGATGATGATGGGTGATTTCTAACGGTTTAGCACCATCCCCTTAGTGCTGTCCTCATGACAAAGTTCTCATGAGATCTGGTTGTTTAAAAGTGCGTGCTGCCTTCCCCCTCTCTCTTCCTCCTACTCCAGCCCTGAGAAGGCACCTGCTTCAGCTTTGCCTTCCGCCATGAGTCAAAGTTTCCTGAGGCCTTCCCAGCCACGCTTTCTGTACAGCCTGTAGAACCGTGAGCCAATTACACCCCTTTTCTCTATAAATTAGCCAGTCTCACGCATTTCCTGATAGCAATATGAGAACGAACTAACACACTTACTATACTACACAGTAATCATGCTACATATAGCATCATTCTTAATTCTAAAGGATTAAATCGAGGTAGGTGCTTATAAAGGTAGGAAACTAGGACAATATTTAAACATTTTCCCCCCAAAGTAAACATTACTACAGAAAATCTGAGTCCCAGCTCACGACGAAGGTGGAGCCAACACATTTCTCCCGGTTCCTCCTGTTCAGTGCAGCCAAACACCCTGAGCGTTACACAGTGAAACACACACAGAAAGATTCTAAAAGTAGGAGAGACAAAGCCAGGTCGGCGAGGTACCTTGGGACTCAATGAACGATATGGTGGGTTTTCCTTTTGACTTAAGTAAATTTCCCTGATTGGGAACTCTAGAAGCTGATAACCTAGAAACTCCAATGAGAGCAGACAAAACATGTCAGCAGAAACGGCTGCACAGTGTAGCCAGAGCACCAAGAGAAGCACAATCTAGAAAGGCAGAAAACACGTGGACAATGACCCTGGACACCAGTCAAACACAGTGGAAAAAACTGTGCCCTCCTCTTAGCCCTGGATGCCAACCCTCTACTTCACCCCTAGGCATGGAGTAAATTCTGAATCCGGAGCCATTAAGATGGACCTGGAGGAAAACCCTAAGAAGCCAATTGAAGGTGTGTTGGTGTCCTCAGTGGGGCGCTGTGTCCCCAGGAGGAGGGACAGCGATTCTGAGGGTGACCGAGGCTGCAGCTGCTATAACATGCTGAACTTTCTTGTGACAAATGGTCTAGATTTTTTTTTTTTTTTTTTAAAGGAAAAAGCCAGAATGAATCCTTCTGGCTTTTAGTTTTGTATACATTATGTTTCAAATCTTTACATTTCGGAAATAATCATAGCTGGAAATTCTGTTAAATGTTTTGGAACTCTTTTTTTAAATTATAGTATTTCCCTAAAAAAAACTAAAACCAGCTATTGGTATGGCAAAATAAATAATAAATAAAGGAAGGAAGGAAGGAAGCGAAGTGGAGCACTGAATGGTATACCAGGCCACCCAAATATTGTTCTTCATTTAGTGATGATAACATCTCACCAAGACAGTCATCATTACAGCCTGTATTTACCACACCTAGAAAATGCTGCTCACAAAGCTGGTATTATTGGCCCAAGCTGACAAGCTACCATGAGGAAGAAATGGGGTTAGAAAACAAGTCCATCTGGCTCTCAGCCTCTGCTTGTTCCATTTCCACACGTGGCTTGAAGGCTGCATCCAAGGTAGAAACTCAAGTTACTAGAGTTGAAATGTATTACAAGGAAGTTGGGATTCTCTCTGACAGTCTAAGGACGACCACCAGCCATGGGTATACATCACATCAGGCAATAAATGAAGAAATCCTTCTTGTTCTTCACCCGTCACAGTGCCGTACTGCTGCGGACTATTTAATAGCTACTACATTTCACCCCAGGTGATGGAATCGATGACCTGGATTCAGTTTGTTTATCACCCTGTCCAACTAGAGAGGTGCTCTCTCCTCCTCTGACAGAAAGAATACCCTGTATAGAGGTCAACATTTACTGATGTAGTTATATTATTACTATTAGCTAATTAGAGTCACTTTTCAATTCGTATCCAAAAACAAACAAAAAAAATTGATTTGTCAGTAATACAGAAAGCAAGCCACCCTTAGGGAAATTAGAGTCAAGAATGGAGCTAAGAATTGGAATACTGGTAAAAAGTTAAAGTAAACTCCAAAGTAATTCACAGAAGTTAGTGCTAACATTGAACACATTTTCAAAACAGAATAAAAGAGGTGTTGAAAAGTGGTTATACTAATCAGAATGAAGTGTTTTACGTAGCTGCCACCTTCTAGGTTCTACGACTCAACTAAAAATCATGCCCCCTTCAGAGCTTCCTGAATTTATGTCAAATTCGCCATCACTTATAAATATCTCAACAGATACAATCATTAAATCAATTCGACAAAGCCTTTTTGAGCCATTTTTAAAGAAATGTAGGAGCTAGAATCATTTACAGGAGGTAAAGACTTGAGAGAAAGGAACTATTAGTGTCTTTTCAGTCTGAAGCCCTATGAGCGTGACTGACCACACCCACATACTTAGTTTGCAGAATAATCTCGCACTTCTTTTTTTCTTTTTTGAGATGGAGTCTTGCTCTGTTGCCTAGGCTGGAGAGCAATAGCATGGTCTTGGCGCACTGCAGCCTCTGCCTCCTGGGTTCAAGTGATTCTCCTGTCTCGGCCTCCCAAGTAGCTGGGATTACAGGCACCTGCCAACATGCCTGGCTAATTTTTTGTATTTTTAGTAGAGACGGGGTTTCATCATGTTGGCCAGGCTGGTCTTGAACTCCTGACCTCATGATCCGCCCACCTCTGCCTCTGAAAATGCTGGAATTACAGGCATGAGCCACCATACTGGGATTACAGGCATGAGCCACTGCACCCCACCTAATCTTGTACTTTTAAAGCAAAAAGATTCTAACAGCCCAGGAGGCCTTCACTTTATCAATGAGGAAATTGAGACCAAGGGAGGAGAAATGAATACCCCAAATTTGTCCATCCTAGAAGAGAAGGCTCCAGGACAAAAATGTGACACAGTTAATATGCAAAAGTTTTATTTATTTATTTTTTTGGTTTTCACTTAAAATAAAAGAATGAAATTTTTATGGAAGATGTACAGAGATGAGATGATTTACAATGGTTACAGAGTTCGAGAGGGGGGCCTCTCTTTCTGCTTCTTGAAGTCAGCTAGGCTTGATACATAAATGTGAAGAATTCAACTTTTCATTATTGAATATATCAGTGTATTGATTCTAAAGTGCTTTAACAGATTGATATGAAAGATTACTGGTCCATTGGAGATCAAATAATCATAGTTGCATTTTTTTTTTTTTTTTTAAAAAACTTAGTCTTCTTACTACGCTTATAATAATATTTGGGGCACCCATCCATCGAAGAGGTGAAGAATGTTGTCAGTGAGATATGACTTCAAATAAAGCTCACAAATCATTTTCAAAATGCATTGGCTGTTCATGGAACACATATTGTGCTTTAAATTTTCACCTCCTCTAAAATCCCCTTTCTCTTCCTCCCAGAATGGCTCAAGGATACTTCCAGAAATTCTCTATGCTTCAGTCCTTTGTTCTGAAACATCACCAACTCCCTTTTCCATACAAGTAGTGGAGTTTTGTGCTTTAAAAAATGAGGAACTGTGTACACTGGGTACCTTGGAAGTCTTGGTCAAGATTCAAAAAATGGATTCACATTTTAAGGCAAAAGCTAATTAGTAAAGCGTTTGGAATTTTTGGAAGAACCTCTCAAACACTGTTCAAATTAACTAAGAACTGAAGATACATTTGCAAAACACTCATGAGTCCTTACTAGTCTTCAACAGGGTAGCTCTCTGTTAATGCATCTGTTTTAGAAGACCCTGAGAATTTCCTCTCCAGGATGCTGGAGACATTGCTTAGAAACAATTCAGACCAAAAGAATTTCCATTTCAGATGATGAAAAGTCAAGAAATAGTTGACCTTTACTTTACACAGCTTGACTCATTTTTATATACTTACAACACAATGCTTTCCATTAAAACAACGACGACACCACTACCTGTTCTGAGGAAACTCCAGCCATGTACATAAAAAAGATGAATTTAGGGAACATTTCATGTTTCTGATTGACTACAACTGGGTCAAAAATCCTTGTTTCTCATAGACACCAATGAATTAAAACTCAGAGAAAAGATAAAACATACGAATATTATAGTACCTAATGATGGATGGGGGGGAATCAATTTTGCAGATGTTAACACTTCCTTTTAATCGAATAAGATTAATATCAACATCCAAAATGAAGGAAGAGAGGAACCATTTCCTTGTCATAAAAGGGAGGACCTTGCTCTATTTTCTCTTAGCCTGCCCATTTCCCAAATCTCAGTATTGCTGTCACTCCGCCCCTGTCAACATAATCAAGGTGGTTATTTTAAAAAGAAATGCTAAGGTCAGCTTCTGGAAATACAGTGAGAACTTTCAGATCACTCACAGGAGTCATTCTTAATTTTTCCCCTCACCCCTGGCTGGCTGGTCATAGGAAATCAAGTGTCTTTGCTGGTTCATACACAGCAGTCTCTTTCTCTGTGGAAAGTCACATGTTGCTGCTTTTTAAGCAATAAGCCGTAACATTCTATTCTTAAAAAGAGCAGAAGTTTTTAATTATAAAAATAATGTTATAAGGGCTTGGCTCTCAGACAAAGAGTTGAGAGGAGAAAAGAAAAAAGGACACAGTTGTGTTTTCAATTTTTCAATTCAGGCTCTAAGGAGACTGCCCTTATTTAATTTATTTTAGGGAACAAGCCTATTTAAGCAGTGCAAACTCTTATGGGTCTACAGGTATTTCTTACCTCTGAAATTCTCTCAAATATTTTTTAACATGCAGTATTCAAAGGCATGTTAATTTTAATAAGAGTGTATTTTTTAAGTTTGTTTTTAGAAAGAGGGTTTTGCTCTGTTGCCCAGACTGGAGTTCTATGACTATTCACAGGTACAATCATAGCTCTCTACAGCCTCCAACCCCTTGGCTCAAGCAATCCTCCTGCCTTGGCCTCCAAGTAGCTGGGACTACAGGTTTGTGCCACCAGGCCTGGCTATTTTTTGTAGAGTTGGGATCTTACTTTGTTGCCCAGGCTGGTCCCACTCCTGGCCTCAAGCAATCCTCCTGCCTTTGCCTCCCAAAGTGCTGGGATTACAGGCATGAGCCACCATGTCTGGCCGGTACTTTATGTTTATATACCATTTTACTATATTTAAAAAGCTTTCCTGAGCTATGCCTTGTTTAATCATTCAAACAACCTGTTAAGTGGGCATAATAGACTTCATGACCCTCAATTTACAGATGAAGATGCTCATTAATTCATTCCCCAAACCCAGAACCCATTGCACATGCTAGGCTCTGGGATCTACCCAGAGATGAAAGCATTCCTCTGGAGTAATGTGATCAGAAGGAGCCGAGATGGGGAGAAATGCTGCTCCGTAGACCTCCTGTGTGCTGTAACTGACTGTGGTTAGTGATTCTGAAGAGAAGCCACATATGGGATGGGAAGTGGATATATCAGTGGTTTACCTAGAGGGAACTTTTAAGAGGTGATATGTCTATAGTCCAGGGGAAATGCAAATCCTTCCTAAAAATTAAAATTTAATTCAAGAAAATATTCCTTGCACTCTACTTTCAAAAGACAATAGGAAAGAGCATAAGAAAGGGCTGAGGTGTTGATGAGGAAAGGAAGCATTAGTAGGTATTGAACACTAAAGTATTATTTTGTTCCAAAACTTCACTCGGTAAATATTAATCAAAGAGAACAAATAGTAGCTTTGCATTTTACCAATTACTTTTCCTAAAGAGACACTCAATATTTGATGGTCGGGTATAGATTGCTTCTAAATTCCAAGTGGTATCTCCGTGTAGATTAACAGGGGTAAAATGCATTAAGTATGTGTAAACAAATGATTAATATTTCAAGCTAGATCTATTTGGCTACTTTTAAAGACTGACCTCAGCCTACTTCAAAACCTCTGCCCAAACCCAGCATTTGGCTTCTCTCTCCAAATAGTGCAGGAATAACTTTTCATCAAAAGCAGTTGCATGTGACATTAAGGTTTTGAATTTAAAATAAGATACGCTTTTTAAAACTCATAAAATGCAAGTGTTTACAGTTTCTGAGCAGAAGCTGCAATCTGTGTGAGAGTGCTTTACCCACATTAAATTGACTAAAACATCACCTGTCTAACATGGCTTAATTATTTTATTAATCTGTATTACTAGGCAGAACATTTTGTTTCACATCCAGTGGGGTTTTAAATGATAGTTCTAGGATTTGCATTCATATTTTTCCCCCAACTGGCTTTCCTAAGATTTTATTTCTGCTACTTTATTGTGCTTTATAGGCTGAATTCAATTGCAGAAGGAGAGGGCAAAAATAGGCGTGCGACCTGACCTCAGGCAAAAGCCCAGCCAAGCCCAGCCAGGTTACATGCAACCGTTGCTCATCAAGATGACTTGGGTCCAAACCAAGAAACTGGACTCATGATTAACTAGGGTTGATTTGGATAAAGAGGATTAAATAGGCAGACCTAAATGATACTTTGTAGAGTACCATGTTCTCTTAAAATTTCTCTCATTTTTTTAAACAGAGAATATCTAGTCAGCGTTCGCTGTAGGCTGTGATGATATAATCTTTGGCATGGCAGCTTTCTTCTAAAAATCCTTGCTCCCCAGATTCTGTACCATTGGGTCTCCCAACATAAGGCAACAGATAAAGGTGGAGAAATGAGTTAGGGAGGGGGTCTCACGTCTGAAGAAACTGTCCTGTTGTTTGTAGCTGCTTTTCATAAGTGATCGCACATAATCATTTACACGATCACCCAAAGGGGGTGCTGGCAGTGACAGCCACCTAAGGGCAGCTTCAAGAACAAGGAGAAAGGAAGCAGATCAATGGTAGGTAGGAAACACGCTATTGAAGATGACAGCAGTCATTTACCTTTGTCTGGTATTCTATAGTAAATGTTATCATATTTTAAAAACTTATTTAATTCAATGAGCCTATGAGATAAGTAGATTTAATATCCCTATTTACAGATAAGTTGCCTGCCATGTATTCTGCCCAGCCAAGGGCAGAGCCCCAGAGCTTCTGATGATAACTCAGTTCCCACCATCCCACTGTCCGTCCTTCCTCTCCTCATGATACGCAGCCCAAGTGGATCCACAAGATAGGGCTAAGTTATGTTCACTTAGGACCAAATTAGGAAGAAATCATATTCAGAAAGATGAAATGGTTACTAACAAGTCTGTAACCTGTCACTTCATGGATGGCTGTCATTGAACTGAAAACAGCTGCTTTTGTCTCTTTCAGACTAGGTTATGGATTGCTCTAAACCCCACCACCAAAATCAGAATCAATAGGTAACATCTGCTGAGTGCTTACTATGTACTGAAGGCTTTGCTAATGGTTTTACCTTTCTCGAGCTTTATAATAACTCCATTGGGTAGACAGGTCCCATTTTTATTCCTACTCTACAGATTAGATGAGGCACAAAGTGGTTAGGGTCACACAGCAAGGTGATAAGTAGAAGGGTCAGGAATGGAGCGAAGAGTAATTGGCTCTAGTGTGATTATGCAGTTCAGGAAACTGAGGAGAGTGCTTGGCTAGGCTGTCATGCAACATACAAAAGCAGTCAATACAGGCTGGGTGCACAGTGGCTGACTCTTACAATGACAGTGCTTTGGGGGGCCTAGGTGGGAAGATGGCTTGAGGCCAGGAGTTAGAGACCAGCCTGTGCAGTATACCAAGACTCCACCTTTACAAAAAACAACATCAAAATAATTAGCCAGGCCTGGTGGAACATTCTTGTAGTCCCAGCTACTTGGGAGGCCGACGTGAGAGAATCACTTCAGCCCAGAACTTTGAGACTGCAGTGAGCTATGATTGCACCACTTTACTCCAGCCTGGGCCACAGAGTGAGACCCTGTTTCATTAAAAAGAACAATAATAGGCCAGGCGCAGTGGTGCACGCCTGTAATCCCAGCTACTGAGGAAGCTGAGGCAGAAGAATTGCTTGAACCTGGGATTGTGCCACTGTACTCCAGCCTGGGTGACAGAGTGAGACTCGGTCTTAAAAAAATAATAAATAAATGAAAAAAAGAGAGAATAATAAAGCAATATAAAGCTTCCAGTAACTATTTTGGAAAAATAGTCTGGCTTTCTTACATTCAATGGAAATAGTTGAATAATTATTTATTTTTGCTGCTTAAAATATCTGGGCTCAAGAACTCTGGGGAATTGGTGTAGAGGATAATCAGGTTTCCTATCAGCAGGTGACAAGTTCACTCACCATTTATAGGAAACCTGCTGGTTCTTCTCTTTCCCTGGGTGTGATGAGGATGCAGCAGCAACAACTGCACAGAGCATGGTGTCTGGTAGCTTAACTCGGGTCGGTTTCCTGGAGGAGACACCACAGTGACACCTAGGTTTCAGCCAAACATTTTTTCGAGACGGAGTCTCACTCTGTCACTCAGGCTGGAGTGCAGTGGCGCAATCTCGGTTTACTGCAACCACTGCCTCCCGGGGTCAAGCAATGCTCCTGTCTCAGTCTCCCGAGTAGCTGGAATCACAGGTGCCTGCCACCACACCTGGCTAATTTTTGTATTTTTAGTAGAGAGGGGATTTCGCCGTGTTGGCCGGGTTGGTCTTGAACTCCTGACCTCAGGTGATCCACCCGCCTTGGCCTCCCAAAGTGCTGGGAATACGGGCATGAGCCACCGTGCCTGGCCAAGAAATCATAGATTTGTATGTGGGGAATTGAGGAAGTCTATGAAAGGGTAAAAGAATGCATAGAATAGAAGCCTTGTTGGTTCAAACTTACTAGTGGTCTTTGCTTTCCTATTAAGAGTAAGATAGCACTCACTTTGAAATAAGGCTCTAAGATGTGTTCATTCAAAATTTTAGAAGTTTAAAGAAAACTGAATTGATTTGTTGGGCAAGACAGCCTTTATAGGTAGCTTCATTCTTTCAAGATTTCATGTTCCATATTCCAGAGATAATAATTATCTTCTTTGTTTTTAACACCAAAGATGAAGTTATATAATCTACATGAATGCCTCTTGTCATTGGAGTGAAACAATTATAGATCATGAATATGACAGTATATGCTCACTAGGAAACAGAATTCGGTCATTATTTTAATTATTTATAATAATTTAAGAACCCTGGGGAAAAGGTAGGAACAAAGACAATTTTCCCAGAGAATTAATACCCACAAAGACACTAACAGAAGCCTAGAGGATAGCATCCTCCTTTGAAAGAAGTAGGGAGAAGTATTCCGGACAGAATACATTTTTCTGGATCAATTAGAACATCACATAATTCCTTCCGTCTTCCTCCAAAGGACCCCAATTCTTTTTTCTTTGCTTTTGATTTGTTGTTCATTTATATTACCACATACAATGGTGAAACATTCTTCCTGCATTTTACTTCCTATAGGCCAACGTGTGACTTAAAAGATAGTGAAAAGCTATAACTCATTTGGGAGGCATGAAGTTAACTATTTTAAACATAAAATGTTTCGTTTCCATTTACGTGAGAAGAGAGAACTAAATATAAATTTATTTTTTCACATAATGGGCTGAAATTTTCTTTCATGAAAAAAAGTAATGGCCTATAAAGTAGTTTAAAAAGACATTCAAGAGACTGTTTTGATTAGTTGTCTGTATTTGACTAAGATACATTATTTTTAAAATAAGTTTCATTGCCTTTGGTGACTCCTCAAAGGAAAGAAAAAACTAGTAAATTAAAGGTAAATGCTAGCACATTAAAAAAAGTTCCAAAGCCAGGGTACAAATTATTTTATTACCACACCAACTGAGCCACTGCTACTTCACAATTCATGAACAAATTTTCCATTACTATAGAGTCATGCTTTTATTGACTGTTATAAAATCACCATTTGTATCTTTTTTATCCTGCTGTGTTTCTATTTTATTGGAAAAGTCCTGTAACAGGTATAACATCAGCTCAGATTACCAAGAAATCTATAAAATAGCTTCCTGCTACTACCTTTGGTACAGATTGAAAGAATACATTATGATCCCACTGAGTCCCTGATAAAAACTGATTCACATGCCCACATGCTTTATCCTTAACTGCTAGATATCTGGGCTTTATTTGCTCTATTAAATTACAGGAGCATTTCACTGGTATTGATTAGTTATGTTAGGCTTAATTAAAGCATCTGGGTCATGAAATTAGGCACAAACTTTGGCCATGGAAATAAAAGCAGAAAAAAAAAACCAAACAAACAAACTGAAAATGTTGCAGTGAAAGTGTTGGAATGTTCCAACAGCAGGTTATCTTTGCTTTGGTGGAAAGTTTGGTCGCCAGTGCTTGTGTTGAAACTGATCAGCTTGGTCTCTGATACTTAGACGTGGTGTGCACCTGCGGTTGGCATGAAAACAAAGGAAGGAGCATGACCATAAACTGATAGTAGCATTAACTAACTCAATTTTATATCTACACTTCCAAAAAGCCAAAGTAACAAAAAAGGATATAGGTTTAAACGTTCAGTCTCAATGATTGGTTTTTTTTCCTTTTTGAGACTGAGTTTTGCTTTGTCACCCAGGCTGGAGTACAATGGTGTGATCTCAGCTCACTGCAGCCTCGACTTCTTGGGCTCAAGCTATCCTCCCACCTCAGCCTCCCCAGTAGCTGGGACTATGGCGTGTGCCCCCGTGCCTGGCTAATTTTTATAGTTTTAGTAGGGGCGGGGTTTCGCCATGTTGCCTGGGCTGGTCTCGAACTCCTGGGCTCATCTGCTGGCTTCTGCCTCCCAAAGTATTGGGATTATGGGCATGAGCCATTGTGCCCGGCCTCAATGATTTTAACAAACAATAAGTATGTATTATATGTTAGAAGTTTCATGAACTATTGACTCGTATGTTTAGGATATTAACAGAAGAGTATCATTGATCAAAATGGCTCTCAATTGCTGATGGTATCAGGATTTACATGGATGACTGTATATCCAGGGGCCACCTAGGAAAGCCAGTTGGATTCATCCATTCTTCTTTCCTACATTGTTTCCATTGATGTTCAAATAGAATTTTTCTAACTAATGAAGAATGAAGTTTGTTTTTAAAATGCAGAGAGAACTGTATTGGGACTACTTCAACTCAGGTGATGTCAAAAGAACAAGTCACCCCAAATGAGGGCATATGCAGAAAGGTTCAATAATTCACGGATGCCAGGAACTAACTTCCTAGTCATGTGTTCCTTATAAATGCAAAGGATATACCAGTTTAAATATCACTATTTCTAGCAACTTTGTGCATAGCTATTTATGCTTCCCGGAGAGTTTTCCGATAACTTATCCTTACAGCAACCCTATATGGCAGGCAGAGAGAGGAGTTATTTTAGTCTCCGGGAAAATGATGGTTGTGTAAGGGGAATAAAACTAAATCCTTGGTCACCAACTCTTCTACCAAAGAGGTTTTGGATAATGCCTCAGGAATGCTTTATTTCGTAGAACAATCCTACAATGATTCTATCTGTGTTATTTGAGCCCACAATATTATGTAAAATAAATCAATAAAAGGAATCATAATTTACGTTTTTTCTTTTAATTATAAAGGTAGTAAACAGTAAATATGGAAAAAGATGCTCTCATGAAAGAATAGGTAATAACTTTTGACCAAGAACAAAGATTCAGCAACTTGAAAGCAGAAGGACATACTGAATGCTAAACAAAGGAACTATAATTAAAACATTTCATTTATACAATTTGATTGTCTAGCTTAGGAGTAGGAAGATGGACTGTTGAAAATTCTATGGAGCTAGTAAGAAACACAAATTTTTTTCCCCAGTTACTGAAAAAGCAAAGGGTGCATTTTCTCTCCTTCATGGCCTTTGATTAACTATATTAACTACTAACACCTTATTTTATATCATGGTTTTGTGCTTTAAAATGATCCATGAAGTTCTTAAAATGTTAACATACTTTGCTATTGACTCACGTAATGATTTCAGAGATGCTTTATTTTTATTTCTGGGAGCTCTTCAGTTGGTTATGGCTGCTAGAATTTGAACTTTAAATCTCCTTCTTTCTGTCACCCAGGTCTGATAATAATCTCTAAGCAAACACTTAAAAACACAGGAGAACTCTTTAATAAAGTCACCCTGTGATGAATCTTTTGGATGGTGGAAATAAAATGCCTTTGTAATAACAACTATTTCTAATAAGTGAGATTATTATTATTATTTTTTAAATAGGGCTTCTTAAATGTGTCAAGTTTGTTTGGGGCATGGATGAGAAGACAGAGGATACATTCTTCGAACTTAGCTAACATAATTATTTGTCAATTCAGCTATAAGCATGTGGATGCCAAAAGATGCATGCCCACTTTTACATTTTGGAGAAGTTATTTTCCCTATGATGAAAAGGTATCCTTTATAAAGAACTCATCAAAAATCCCCCATACCTCTTAACACTGAGATGATTGTAATTCTGTCAACATGTCGTAGGGGCATATATAACCTTCTTTTGTTATGTCAGCCTGCAGGCACTCTTGATCTCAATTGGTGTGAATCTCATTTAATTGCTGAACTGTGGAAAGATGCAAGATAGTCTGTGATTTTTTCCCCCTAGTTCACACTTTCTTTTCCTCTTGAAGCTGAACATGTCTAGCCGGCAGAGCTCCCTAATTCTGATGGCTAGCCTCTAATTAGTTATAATTCAGCTACCATCCTGTTTTATATTACAGGTCAATACTAGTAATTGCACTGCATTCTTTCTTTACTTTTTCAGACGAAAATTTCTTTTACCAAAGAAAAGGCTGATGATGTTGGCAACAACCATGCAATTACCGACAAAATAACAGTGGTATAGATGCAAAAAATGAGCTTCAGAACGTTGCCAAAATTGAAAGGTTTTTCTTTAGGGAAATTTCACATTTTCTAGTGGCCAAAAGATGTTTGATATTTTGGGGGGGCTATGTTTTTAATCACCATCTAAAGACTACCTGAAAGTAGGGTCTTCGTGTTGATCTTATTGTTGATCTTATCTCTCAAAAGAGAGATATCTTATCTTATCTATATTGTTATATATATCTTATCTTATATATATCTTATCTATATTGTTGATCTTATCTCTCAAAAGAGAGATATCTTATCTTATCTATATTGTTATATATATCTTATCTTATATATATCTTATCTATATTGTTGATCTTATCTCTCAAAGCCCACCTATACCCATCTTTTCTTTTTCTTTTCTTTTTTTGAGATGGAGTCTCACTCTGTTGCCCAGGCTGGAGCACAGTGATGCAATCTCCGCTCACTGGAATCTTCACCTCCCAGGTTCAAGCTATTCTCCTGCCTCAGTCTCCTGAGAAGCTAGGAGTACACACACATGCCACCACACCCAGCTAATTTTCATATTTCTAGTAGAGATGGGGTTTCTCCATGTTGGCCAGGCTGGTCATGAACTCCTGATCTCAAGTGATCCACCTGCCTCAGCCTCCTAAAGTGCTGGGAATACAGGCATGAACCACCGGGCCTGGCCTATCCGCATATTTTCTTTTGTTGCTAGTTCGTCATTCACAACAGTTTACCCTGTCCTTGACTCAATTGCATATGAATAGGTCTTAGAGGTAATCAAAAATGTGAAAGCAGAATTGCATGACATACCAGAATTTAAAGCTGTCTCAAAACAGTAGTTCACCTGAATAGTTAACGTATCAAAATCACTGAAGGGTTGTAGGTGATTATCTGCAATTCTTAAGATGGATAAATGCACTCTGCGGGTAGACAGGCACATGATACAATCAGGCAATTGGCTTACTCAGCGACATATAACTTGTAATGGGTTCTTCCATTGTTTAGATGACATTTAGATAGTCAGTCCCAAGTGTTTACTGAAGTTCTCTGTGTCAGGCACTGTTCTAGGCTCTGGGGACACAGCAATGAACACTGTAGAGTCACTACTGACCAGGGACATGCCTTCCAGTGATGAGAACAAGCAATGCATACATAACAAATAAGATAATTTCAGGAACAGACATTATGAGTAAGAGAAAGGTTAATGTTCTACTAGAGTGACAGGAGGTGCGGCTGCTCTAGCAGGTTACGAAGGCCTCTTGAGGAAAGACCATTGGGGATAGGGGAAGGATTTAGGAAAGGGTGTCACAAACAAAAGGAACAGTAGGCAAAGACTTTCCAATGGAAGCAAACTTAATGTATTGAAGAACAGAAGTAAGGTCCATTGGGACCGTTGTGTTGGGAGGGACAGGAAGGATGGTGGAGGTGAGGGCCAGGTTTTGGAGGCCTTGCCTATTTTACCAAGGGCTGGAGCTCAGCTCAAGTATCATGGGAGCAGATGATTTCAAGCTTTTGAAAGATTGCTTAGTTGACAGATCAACACTTGGAAGACAATTGGATTCATCCAGTAGAGAGATACTGGTGGTGTGCACTAGGGTGTAACTAACAGTGGAGAAGGTGAGTGGTGGTGGAAGTTGGAATATATTTTGGAGAGCAAAGCGAAGAAAGGATGACTCATAGCCTGAGAGATGATGGGGTCATGAGTGAACTAATGGGTAGAAGTGAATATGGAGAATCAAAAGTCTGTACTTTGGCCACGTTAAGTTTGAAATACCCATTTCAGATGAAGATGCCAGGTAGGAGTTGGATGTCTGACTACAGGTCTCAGTAGAATGGTCTGGGCTGTGAAAATATTTCGTTGCTGGTTGTATTTGAAGTCACAGGGCTAGATGCCATCACTCAGAAGAGGGTAGGAAAGGAGGGCCTATAAACCTTGCAATATTTAGAGCTTTGGTTAAAAACAGAGGGTCCATAGCTTAGAAAAAAATGGCCTACAACCCATGATGTAGTAGGGAAACTAGGCAAATATAAATCATGGAAGTCAACAGAATAAAGTGATTAGAAAAGCATGTAGTCAACCGTGACAAGTGCTACTGAAATGCTAAGTAAGGACTGCACATGCTGAACGTTCCTGTGTCTTGTGAGGAGCCAAAGCTTCTCTGATGGATGGACGTGGGTGGTGATCTATCTTGTAAGCCTCAGATGACCTGCCATTCAAAGGCCATGAACTTGCCCTATTCTGATAGATTCTAGTTTTTTTTGTCTCTATCCTACCAATTTCCAAGGGACCGTATAGTGAATCTGTGGAAACATGCTAAAATCTTCTGAGATGAGGAAAGTCAGGGAAAAAGGGGCCCCCAAACTGTTCTATAAACAGGAAAATGATGGCCTTGGGATGTTGAGAACTGCTCAGCCTTTTCCTTGTACATTCAGACATAAACAGCCATCCTCCCAATAGGTGAACTGGTAGTGAAACAAATACATTCGCTTCTGCACACTATTTTCTCTTTTTTCTTTTTTTGAGATGGAGTCTTACTCTGTGGCCCAGGCTGGAGTGCAGTGGCATGATCTCGGCTCACTGCAACCTCCACCTTCCAGGTTCAAGTGATTCTCCTGCCTCAGCCTCCCGAGTCCCTGGGACTACAGGGATGCACCATCACACCTGACTAATTTTTGTATTTTTAGCAGAGACAGAGTTTCACCATATTGGCCAAGCTGGTCTTAAACTCTTGACCTCAAGTGATCTGCCTGCCTCGGCCTCCCAAAATGCTAGGATTACAGGTGTGAGCCTCCGTGCCTGCTCACCCCTGCCTCCATTTTCATAGTGCACATGGTTAGTTTTTATAACTAACCTCCAGATGTACAAACTGGGGCAATTGCTCTAGGTCACCTCTGCTCTGTGCAGGTCAGGAATGGACTTTGGAGACTGGACAATGAACACAGTATCCCAGGGACTCAAATGCAACCAGTATCCTTGTGACTCAGATATGCAACCCTGACACCAGCCAATCACAAAGCCTGTCATTTTTTTCTTAAGAAAGGAAACCCATAAGAAACACAATACAAATATTAATTCTATAATGTCATAGCTCCTGGACTATGTGATTCTTTGGAATAACTGACAGCAACTGTCATATACTGAATTCCAAATTTACTCTTAGGGCCAATAGCAAGTCACACGACTGACTTTGTTTTAGGCATCAATATAAAGCAATGGCTGTCTATACTGAGGGGGTGATTTGGCAACGTCTAGAGACAGAGATTTGCTTTTAACATTGGGAGAATGCTGCTGTTGCATCCAGAAGGTAGAGGTCAGGACCACTGCAACCCTTCCCAGACACTCAGGACAGCCCCGCAAATAATTCTCTGGGCCAAAATATCAACAGTGTCAATCAAGGTTAAGAAACTCTGATTAAGAAGAAAGGACGGCCGGGCTCGGTGGCTCAAGCCTGTAATCCCAGCACTTTGGGAGGCCGAGACGGGCGGATCACGAGGCCAGGAGATCGAGACCATCCTGGCTAACACAGTGAAACCCCGTCTCTACTAAAAAATATAAAAAACTAGCCGGGCGAGGTGGCGGGCGGAGGCTGAGGCAGGAGAATGGCGTAAACCCGGGAGGCGGAGCTTGCAGTGAGCTGAGATCCGGCCACTGTACTCCAGCCCGGGTGACAGAGTGAGATTCCGTCTCAAAAAAAAAAAAAAAAAAAAAAGAAGAAAGGAAAAACTAAAGAAAAACTCTAAAAACCACAGTTAATTCTTAGCACTTACCTTAATTTTAAAATGGGCTGAGAGTACAATCTTGTTAGTTTATTTTTCTGTTAGGTCATTTCTCTAACCAGTATCAACGTCTCAGTTGTATGCCATTTGTTTCACTTTTAAAAAAGAAAATGAGGAGGGTATTACATTTTAAGTACATAAAAATGCCCATAGCTTTCTACTGATTCCATTAATGCATTTTAGTATTTCTCGTGAAGTTTTTATGTGTCACTGAATTGCAGATGGGACCCCCACTGCTTCTGAGACAAAATCTGACATTTTAAAGTCATTCTAAGAGACAAACAACTGTGGGAAAAAAAAATCAGATTTCAAGCTCACCAGGTAGTGGATAGCCAGGGCAATTGATTTTCAACCAAACTATTTGTTCCTTAATCATATTACTGGATCAAAACCTACTTCTGCCGTACTTCGTTATGCTTATAAAATAGTACCATTCATGGAGCATGTGCTTAATATATGTTTCTTGAAAAAGCGATGCCCACTGATTAAACTGCTTCTGGTTTCCCTGTAATTATTCCTACTTCGAGATATGAAGTTCTGGTCAGGAAATTTTTGCCTGGACACTAATTATCCCCAGAAATGGAGTCTCAAATCTACTTCTTTACCCTACTTTATGATGGTAACAACTTTATGATGACAACAGCCTGCCTATTTTGAGAAATGCATTTTTCTCCCTTTATTTTGTTTCAAGCATACTATCAGTGTGCCCCATGCTCTAGTGGGGAAAATTGGGTTTTGTTTGCTATTTAAAGCGTTCCTTTAGTGCCATAGGAGTTTGAGTCCTTGCAAAGTGGCAGTCAGGGTTCTGTGAGTTTTCATGACTGTATTGTGGACTCCTGAGTCAAAACATCTTTTTAGGGGTCCTGGAATCCAGGCAGATCCAGGAGCCACCAGGGAAAGAATGAAGCATATATTCTTCACCGTGTTATTTGCACAAGCACCAAGCCATCAGCTCCCCTGGGGGAGATACTCCCCTTTCTACAACAGTGTTACTTGGTGGGGAGATTTAGGTTGGTCAAACACATGCTACGATTTCACATACCAAGCCAGTAAAAGAAGTAAGAGATCGTGCATGGATGCCAGCCGAGGGAAATCAAAGACACCTGAGTGCTGGATTTTAGAAATCGATCATAATTGCCATTATTCATCTGTTAATGGACGTAACTGAGACAAGTTGTCTTTTTTGGACATGTTAGACCACTGCCTCGCCCTTTTCCTGTTAAACAATGATCAGAAATAACAAAAAGGAAACATTTAGATTTCCCCTTGGATCCTGAGTAGCTCGGAAAATCAATGTTATTTGAAAAATTCTGTGTCTTATCCAAATTCACATATTCTCCTCATCAGGACTTCCATTCTTGCTGGCTGGTTTACTTCCTAGTCCCTAATCTTTCATAGAAAAGAAGTGCTATTTTAAAAACACACGAATTTTGCTAGCTTCAAAGTTGGGAACAACAGTTAAAAGCAGGGTGGGGGTGGGGAGGAAGGAGGGAGATAAAAAACCAACAACGAAAACAATTTTGAAATAAAAGAATGCTAAGAAGCTAGGAAGAGGTTTGAAAGAAGGAAAGAAGAAACTGGAGATTTCTTTTGAAAGAAGTCCCCATTCTCCGGGCCTCCATTCCTTCTGCATGTTAATTACAGTCTTTACCTTGGCATTTTGCTCTCATATCAGGGAAGCAATTACTGGCCTAATTCAAATTCATAGCAGCCATTAACAATGAACAAACAGATACATTATTTTAATTCCATTTGCCGCTTCCTTTCTGCTGATGTATTGACCCATGAAGCGTTGACTGGATGTCCTGTAATTGGCATTTGGCAAAGGTTGTTATCATCATCATCCTTCCCATATATGAGTATTTATTAAGCATATATTGCATACATAACACCTTGCAAGGGCAGGCAGCTTAAAGACCACAGGCCAGAAACAGCATTTGCCTTTATGTAGGTTATATAATGATGCATTCATTTTTCTAGATACAAATTTAGTCTATTTGGAGGTATGTGCATGTTCCTGTATGGGGTGAGGGGGGGTGTGTGTGTGTGTGTACTTGGAAGGGTCAAGGTGATTAACAACACGCTCGGAGGGTTATTATTTTTTTTCTTCTTTTTTTGAGACAGAGTCTTGCTCTGTTACCCAGGCTGGAGTGCAGTGGCGCGATCTCAGCTCACTGAAAGCTCTGCCTCCCAGGTTCACGGCATTCTCCTGCCTCAGCTTCCCGAGTAGCTGGGAGCACAGGTGCCCGCCACCACGCCTGGCTAATTTTTTATGTTTTTAGTAGAGATGGGGTTTCACCTTGTTAGCCAGGATGGTCTCGATCTCCTGACCTCGTGATCCATCCGCCTCGGCCTCCCAAAGTGTTGGGATTACAGGCGTGAGCCACCGTGCCCGGCCAGGTTATTATTTCTTACATATAATCTTCAACCATTCCCAGTATATTATTTCAATCACATATGTAGACTTTGTCCTTCACTCAATACTGCTATTTCCATCAGATTCCAAGGCAAGATCTTACCATGAGCTATTGTTAATAAAAAGAGAGGAAGAGAAGAGAAATAGCTCTAAAATATAAAAATCTATAACCCTTTTCCTATGATTTCCTCTTCTTTCTTGAGTCACTGACTTTTCTCATCATGAAGCACTGTAATATTATCTTGCTTTCCATTCATTTTGCACACTGATATTTATTTGTTAAATTTTAATTTGGAGGTATTTTATACATGCCAAGCCAATTTTTTTGCTTTTGTTTTTTCAGGGTCATTTAATGTCATTGTCCTGTGTCCCAAGGTACCAGCCATACATAAATTAATTACTTTGACCAGAAAGAGTACGAATGTCTCTCAGCACTGTGGAATCTCAGGAACTACAGGGAAGCCATTCACCTTCTTGGGTCTCAACTTCCTTGTCTGTAAAGCCAGACAGTAGCATTCTAGAGTGTCTTCTGGTTGTGAGCTTACACTTTCTAAACATGATCCTGAGTTTCTGAGCTTGTGGACTAGGCCAGTGCAATGAAATACTGTGCAATGGGAAACACTAATTTAACAATGTATTCATGTTTTTCTTTCATGCCCTTTGAATTTGCTCCCTGCCTCAAATATTTGGTGTTTTTATGGCTATTCTCTCCCAAATCAGCTCCTAAAGCCTTTGTTTATATGAAGATAATAACTGCCAATAATTGGTGAAATGTCACTCTTCTCTGAAGTTGTTCCATTTTAACTTGCATTAATAATATATGTTAAAGAAGTATCTAATGCGTAAAATTATATTTATTCCTTTTTTTTCCTGCTTGTATTTCACCTTGTAGGGATTAGGCCAATGTCCCTGAAGTCCTCTCTACATTAAAATTTAGCAAAGGGTGAATTTAGACGCTTAGTAATAGTTGACTTAGAAGAATAATCCAAACCTTATTAAAATCAGTTTATAGGATCTCAGTAGTGCAATGCCTGCTGTAAGAAGTAAATTATCAAAAAGGAGATTATCTTGTTGAGCCTGCCACCCAATGCAGGAATCCTGTCTTCAGCATCCTTGACAGATGGTCATCTCGTCTGCTTCTGCTTCAGCACTGACAAGTTGATCACAGATCCTTGTGGCAGGTTCTTTTATTGTTGACCACCTCTGATAGGGAAGGCTGGTTTCCTTCATGTGAACCAAATTTCTGTCTTCGTATACTTCATCCAATTTTTCTAGTTTTGCCATCTAGATTAGTAAGGAAGGCATCTAACACCATCACCATTCAAATATTTAGTGACAACTATCATTTCACCATGACCTGACATTTACTTCATTTGGGTGCACAACCTTTCCTACCCCAAACTAAATATATATATATATGTTTTACCCTGCTTGACATAATAAAAAGTTCCTCAGAGCATCAGGTGTCCAGGATTTTGCTGATATTTAAGAAATTATCTGGAGATTGAGGATATAGTCCCAACTGGAGAATTTCTAAGTCAAACTGTGTGATTGTAAAATCTGGCATCTGAAAATAGCACCCTAAAATTGACTTGTTATTTATAGTTTTACTAGAGTACTCACACTCAAAGAGCCAGCATTCCAAATGAATTTGAATATTTAACCCAGATTGATACATTGAAGGAAAACCAGTAACCCCCAAATGCCAGAGCTCAGGACTTCAGCACTGACCCCCTAGGATTGAAAAACTCCTGAGTCACAATGGCATTGGGAAGATGAAATCTGAGTCGTAGGCTAGTCTTGTTGGAATAGTCACGTTCATGCTTGTAACATTAAAGGCCTTCTGAGCTTTGTTTGATATTTTCATTGGCTTTATCTTCTCTTCTTCAAAGCAGCAGCAGGAGCCCAGAGATGGTAATACCTTTGCATGGCTTGTAAATCGATCTGCCTAAGGTTTTGGTAAAATGGAAGAGTTTGAAGTTGTAAAATCTAGGCAAAGAAAGGTCATTGGATCTTGTATCTGGAAATCTGAGTATTTTTCTTGACTCTGCCACTAACCACTCTGTAACTTTTGACAATTCACTTGAGTTCTTCAAGTCTTCGTTTTCTAATACCATATGCTGCTCATAGCTGGCTTTTTGGAAAACTTGGGCCCTTGCTGTCCATTTTATGGGGTGAAACCTCATGAATTCTACCATGTTTTCCTATTTGGAGGATTTCACTTCTTTTCACCCCTTTTCTTCCCATCCTGGAGTGTCCTGAGGGTCACAGGCCTTTCTTTACTCTGGAGACACTCTGGCTTAAGACACCGTAAGTGGAGGATGTTGATGGAGGATGCTCACAGTTCTGGGCTAGAGGAACATTCAGGCCAGAAGTAGTCATATGAACAGGGAGATGAATTAATGCAAACTTCCCCTGCACTACGGACATCCATTCACTCATTTATTCACCCACTCACTCAAGAAATGCAAGTTTTGGTGAGTGTCTACTTAGTGCCAAGTGCTGTCCTAGGTGCTAGATGAATAAGGATCTATCCTTTGAGGATCTCATCAAAGCAACATGATGTATCAAGTACTACTGAGAAAAGTACATGTAGAAGGGACTCCTGGCTAATCTTGGCTTCCTGAAAGAAGCGCCATATACTCTGAAACTTGAAAGATGAGACTAAAATAGTCAGGGATGGAGTGGGAAGGGAGGGAGGAAGGGGAGACACCCGCTGCAGACTGACAGAACACCTTGTGTAATTGGCAAGTTAAAGACATTTTAAATAGTTCAAAGTTAGCTCAGTCTGGCTGGGATGTAGAGTGTGGCACCAGTGAGTGAAGGAAGACCAGGGTGGAGGCTGGGCCTGACCGTGAAGGACATCATAAGTAGGTGACCATCTGATTTATCACCTGGTGCATTCTAGAGAGCAATGGGCAACACAAGGACTGATTACACTGGCCGAGCGGAGTAATTTAGAATTGTTCATGGCGAACTGGGCCACACAGGCTTCTACAGGTGAATGGGCCTCCTGTGTTACGAGGTTGCCAAAGGTTATACATGAACTAGGACCTGGGGACATCCAATCATCTAAGTGGGTTAAAAAGAATCTGGACTCCATCGTGATTTTAGCAGCGCAGTGACAAGGGACATTCAAGAAGCTTTTGGGGGGAAAGATACAAACCCAAACTCATTATGCTCTTTTCTGATCTCCTAAGTGCTAAATGAGTAAATACCAAGTTGTAGGCTCCACTCTAGATTGTTGCGTATAATTTCAAGTGGAGTTTCTTTACCCTGCACTTCCACCACTCCCTCTCTCTCCCTGTAGTTCAATCACAGCCTTTCATCCCATCATAGGAAATTAAATATTTAAACGCAAATACTCTGAGAGTTACTCCATGGCTAAGGAAAAGTCTCACCCTGAGGTTTTTTTTTTTTTTTTCAATAGGAAAGGAGGCTGACTTCTGAGAGAGGGGGAAGAAAGAAGAAAATGGGACTCATGCACAGAGTTTGAGAGCTTCACACATTTATTTTGTGACTACTTTCATGTGGGAATAGTCTAGAAGAAAAGTAGGGTAGGATGAATAGGAGGGAAGAAAATTCCTTATTTTTTTCTTTTAGAGTTAAGGTCTAGCTCTGTTGCCCAGGCTGGAGTGCAGTGGCACGATCACAGGTCACTGCAGCCTCACACAGCTGGGCTCAAGCGATCTTCCGACCTCAGACTCCCGAGTAGCCAGGATTACAGGTTTGTGCCACCACTGCTGGCTACTTTTAAAATTTTCTGCAAAGAGCAGGTCTCGCCATGTTGCCCAGGCCGATCTTGAATTCCTGGCCTCAAGGGATCCTTCCACCTTGGCTTCTCAACTCGTTTGGATTACAGGCATGAGCCACCATGCCCGACCCAAAAAATAAAGAAAAAAAAATTCTTATATAAGCTCCTGCATTCCTGCTTGGCTGATCTGGGGCTGGGGGGGGGGGTGAGCATTTTAACAGGGATGGCATTCTCTTGCTATTAAATACTATGAATGTAATTAAAACTTCTACTTCCATGGTTGAAGCATGTGCTAGGACTGAACAGATATGATGCGGGAGACAGATGTTCAGACAGCGTGATGAGGGAGGAAGCAGTGTGCCTGCCTGTGAGTTAACTAGGCCCTAACTACCCAGCTAATGTATCTCCTAGCGAAACGGGAGACTCCACTCCCCTGCCAGGGATGCTGATCACCAGCCTTTTAATTTTTTAGTGTGAAATGAAGTACCCCTTGATGTATGTTTGATTATTAATTATTATATTACTGTTCATTATTTCTGGAAAGCAGTAACATGTTTAATAAAAATCTGAGCTACAATAATGAAAATCATTTAGATAATTTCGAGCATTTCAACCTCCTGAGGTCTTCAATTTGATTTCCAAAATACAGTAGAAACTTCCTAATTCAGACTAATGACAGAGAGCCCCATTGTGACTTACAGCCTTGCAGATGAGTGGGTATGCAAACAGACAGGGAAAAAAAATCAAGGAAGGTAAATCACACAATATGCTTCCTCTATTTGTTTTGACAATGGTCGTTCAGACTTAACAGTCTACGATAAAACTTCCCTGTACTGTCACTTGTTTCATAAAGATAATGAAGTCTTGGTAATCAGAAATCTCACTCTAGGACTCAGACATTAAATCTTTGCTCAGACATGGCACTGGGACTGCAGGGGTTTCAAATAATTATCTGGCTTACAGAGTACTGAAGTGAGAATGATAGAAGTTCCACCATCAATGCAAAGTGAAAAAACAGAGGTAAAAGGATATTTTAATCCATTGTATGACTGCCATTCAGCAATATTGGAATATTTTATCTATAAAATCACAGATCTTTCAAGGCAGAAGAGATTGTTATAAGTTAGCATCCCAGCCTACTACACTGCTGTATTGATTAGGGTTCTGTGATCCTACCTTTGGGAAACAAGGAGGTCTAACTTAGTTGCATGCAATTCTCCCTTGTCTGAGAAAATGCTACACATTTTTGTGTGCTGAATGGGATTCATACTCAGGGGTAATGTTGGGATTCAGAATGTAATGTACCTCGATTTTTATTATTACCCATCATTTTATATTCTCTTCTCCTCCTCTCCCTTCTATTCATGTTGATGGATGGTTCTCAACCCTAGCTGTACATTAGAACCATCTAGGGAGCTATTTAAAAACATCATTCCGCATCTCTAGACATTCTGCTTTAATTGATGATTGAGAGCCAGTGCGAGACCATTGATAGTTGAAAGGGTTATGTTTTCAGGTTCAATCTTCAGTATTATATCCTGTATCCTTCGTAGAGCCCCAGTGGGGAGGATCTATCTGGATCCTGGGCAGGATAGAAAGACAGTCTCACTGTTGGTTAAGTCAGGCCTGCACCATTTAGGGGGAGGTGTGGAGTAGAAACCTGTGCCCTGGAATCAGCATGCCTGGCTGCGAATTCTCACACGAACACGGACTAGCTGAGTCATGTTCTGAAATGTATTTAATATCTCCCTACTCGGGTTTCCTCATCTGTAAAAAGCAGACAATTACAACTCTCTATAGAGTTGTAACTAAAGGAATTAATACATATGAAGTGTTTAGAAGAACAGTTCGCCGCACATGGTAAGAACTATAAATGTCAGTTGTTATTTTATAGAATCTGTAGGTCAAAGACAGAGCAATAGAAGGTGCTGCTTTCCAATGCCTGCAGGTTCTGAAGAGGTCAGGTTGGGTCTGGAGGAGATAACGGAATTGCTGATGCTGTCAAGGAGAACGGGATGACCCTTTGGGTAAACCCTGTAAATGGTTTTAAAAGAGTCAATTCTGCAGGATCTCTGCTTTCGTAGCTGTTTTGGGGGAAAAAAACGTAAATAAAGGGCCAGAGAAATAAAACTGTTATATTTTTAAAAACGGGTTGGCACGGTGGCTTATGCCTGTAATCCCAGCACTTTGGGAGGCCTAGGTGGGTGAACCACAAGGTCAGGAGTTCGAGACCAGCATGGCCAACATGGCAAAAACCCATCTCTACTAAAAATACAAAAAATTAGCTGGGCCTAGTGGCGGGCACCTGTAATCCCAGCTACTCAGGAGACTGAGGCAGGAGAATCACTTAAACCTGGGAGGCGGAGGTTGCAGTGAGCCAAGATTGTGCCACAGCACTCCAGCCCAAGCAACAGAGCGAGACTCCGTCTCAAAAGTCCACCTGAGTTCTAATAAAATTTTGTTACCCAAAATGGGTCTTCAATAGTTTTTAGAAAGACAGCGAATTCTTAAAATCCTTGTGTATTTGTGGGAGGAATTACTGTAGAGATGTGAAAAGCTTGGTTAAGATGGCCCAAACGTTGACACAACTACAGTGATTTATTTGGACTGGCGGGCTGGGAGGAGTTCTTTAGCAAGGCTAAATTTCAAAGCTCATAGGTCAGAGACATAAAGGGGCCAGTCAAGTGAAAAGGAAATCTCTAGCCAAAAGAAAGAAGGTACGCGTATCACCAGAAGTTCAGCATACCTTCCTCTCTCTAAAGTTAAATCTAGATTGATTGAAATTTTGTAAATCATTTGTTCTGTGACTGTTTCCCCCTTCTCCCCATTTTTAGTGGTAACATTTACATTTTGGCCCTCTCCTTCCTGTTCCTCCTCTTTTTGTTTCAAGCCAGGCAGGGCTCACGGAATGGAATAGAATATAAGTTTAATATCAGCTTAAGCTAAAACTAATTAGGGAAGCAAATCCGCTGCTCCCCTCCAAAATCAGACACTGCATACCAGCATCAAGTCAAAATGACTTTTAGATTGTCTGTTATTTGGGAATATCGGTACCGCTGCTCCTTCAATTACCAAGTCTAATTTGGAGTTGACTGCAAATTTAAGCACTTTTTGCAAGAGAAGTTCATGAGACATTCAGACTAAATCTAATTCATTTGTACAGTATTTCTTGGGCAAAGGTGGGTAGCTAGGGATTCGTCTCACTACAAGGAAGAGGAAAACTGCAGCACGAGGGACTTTCTCACGGTCTCTAAGCGAGGTAACAGCAGAAATGGAAAATGGGATGTGGTTCTCCCCAGCCGCACCCTGCACTGCCTCTTGGTTACGCATCTCGCTTATGGGCGATTTGTCACTTGGTCTCTGCTTCCATCCTGTCTCTGTCTTTGCACAAACATACAGAGGCATTTGAAAAACAACAACGACGACAGCCTGGTTATAGTAATGCTTACACATATTATGTTCATGAGCCTCTCCATGCACTTCCTGTGAAACCTGGAGCCCGGGGGATTTGGATAAAGTGGAAAGGACGTGTGCTAATTTGGACCCAGTGACAGCAATGTAACCAAGACTTACAGTTGCAAATGGTTGACAACTCAGCTATTGGGTGATAAGAGAGTGATGGAAATCTGATGTGATGGGATGACCCTTTCTGACAAGTGAACAAAGAAACCTGCATATCTATTTTTAACCAGGCTCTGGAGACTTCTAGCAATTGACATTTGGAGCTGAGCTCATACTTGTCCCAGTTCCTGGAGATACTTGCATCTCTTTCTGTGTTTTGTCTGTCTAATCCTTGGGAGCAGGTTGGGAAAACATTAGCCTCTGCCTAGGCTCAGGACTCAGGGAAGATGTTCTCCTTTCTCCCAGCTCCCTGCAGCCTCCTGCCATTGTCTCTGGCTGGGCATGCATGATGTTTTATTCCAGCAGAAATGCAAATGCCACCTTGAGTTGTTGTGAGTTGCCATACCTGAGGGCCACTGATAAATCAGGTTTTATTGTTCATACTTATTATAGTGGGACAGAGAGAGACATCAAGGTTGGGTCCCTGAGTTGAAGTGCAGCAGAATAAAACATAAAGCCAGAACTTAGTAGGTGGAGGTGTAGGAGAGTCAGAGGTCACCTCCAATCTCCCTGAAACTCTTATGTGAGCCCTTTGGCTGAAACTAGCAACCAAAGTGACACCAGGCTGATGAACGAGAAAGAAGCATATAAATTGTATTAGCTTTACACATACATAGAGATCTCGAGAGAGAGAGAGATGAAGAAGTACCAAAGGAAGTTGCTTTTATACTTTTTAGGCAAAGAATGATCAATTTGAGTGGAAATTATGGGACAAAGAATATGTGGCTAGGGGCAGTCAATTTCTACAGGAGTCACTAGGAGATATATGGGAGCAGGGAGTGTGAAGGTAATAGAAGTAAGCGTTACTTTGAGAAGTCTATTAATTCAGGTCCATTGGAGGCCCCAGTGCTCAGTCTCTGGTGATGAGGGTTGTTTTCTCGCCTTGGCACAGGTATGATGCCCCTCCCAGAGGAACCTTTATGCTATACTGCATGCAGGAAGAGACGGGTCCTTGCTGCATATCTACAACTTCTAGAAGGCGGTCAACTCAAAATAATCAATATAACAATCTGGTGTATTTTGGGATGGCGCATCCTTCACTCCTTCAGAGGCTGCATGCGAACAGTTCTCCCAAAAGGAAGTGACTGGAATGAACTGCAGAGTCTGTGAACCCAGCCTCGGGCCTCCCTTTCTTCTTTTCCCTCTTCCCTGGGGTTGCTCATGTTCCTGATCAGCCTTCCTGCATTGGGTCTCTCATTCCGCCTCTTCCTGAATAAAACCTCTTCCCAGGCAACGATTCAATGATTTATCCACGTTGAGGTGCAATGCACGCACAGTTTCTGTGTTCCTTCTCAGCATGTTTTTAGCATTTGAACGAGGACAAGGCTGAAATCCAAAGGGGTAAACCTTTTGTCTGGGAATTCCAGATACCTAGTGGGGGTGAAATTCTCAGCTTAAGGTGGAGGCGAAGCTTTTTCCCGAAATACTGAAATACCAGCATTTCAGTATCTGGGCCTCTGCGGCTGCTACACAGATCAGAGCAGTCTCCATGAAGATGGAGGGAAAAGGCTGTGAGAACTGGAAACTACGACAATGCTGTTCTATTCTTCCCAACAGGCCACCAGAGGCACCATTCAGGAAACACAAACCCCTTCACTCCAACTGAAAAGCCAGAAGTAGTTTCATGACTCTGAAAGACCAAAATCTTTACAATGATCAGTAAGGCCCCAACAAAGTCCAGCCTTCTCTGGCAATCCTGGCCTCTCTCACTTTTCCAGTCTTCTTTCAGTTCCTCAAATGTACTAGCCATCTGCAGTCAGGCAACCCCCTCTGTCTGGGAGGTGCTTCCTCACCAGTCACCTCCTTCCGATTCCCCCGCACTGTCTACCTAGATAACTGCAAATCACCATGCAGACAGATCAAATGTCACTTCCTCCTGGAATGCTTTCATGAGAGCTTATTTGCTCTGTTCTTATCCATACAGTGCTGAGACAATTTGCAATAATTTGCTAACTGTCTAAGTATCCATCTCTACAAGGACAAAAACTGCATATGAGTTCCTCACCATTGATATCCCCATCTCTACCACCTGCCAGACCCAGGAAGCACAAAAAGAAGTCCTTATGGGACCCACAGATTATATTGGAATCCTGATTGAATAATTACTGTCATGATTGTTACTTTACTATCAGAAAGAAAGTAACTTAGAGGTGTCCTCAAAAACATGTATTATTTTCTTTTGTAAATTTGATATGTATGTGTATATATACAGATATGAATTCATAGAATTGGGGAAATATTTCATTTTTTAAAGCATCTTTTGCATCTACTATTATACTTGTTCATCAAAAAAATTCTGTGAGGAAGCTGAGGTATTTTATTGTGAGAAAATTCAAATATATATGTTATATAAATATACATAGGTAACATACACTAGTATATGGATACTATATATTATACAAGTATTTTTATATACACTAATTTACTAGTATATTATATAATTATGTATTATATGTACACATTTACGAGTATATTATATATTTACCTAAAGCCACACTGCAAGCTAGTTTCAAAGACAGAATTCATTACTGAATTTTATAATCAAGAGTGATGATTAAGATGGTGATGACAGTGTGTGGGTGTTTTTGAAAAGACTGCCTCTAGACACCCTTCCTTTTGTGTTGGCATGTAAAGATGGGTCTTTAATTTTTGTACTGTCTTTCACGATTTGTTTGTGATAACAAATCGATGACCGCTATGAGAAGCCTTTCATTGCTGACTTTTCTGTAAAGTGAGAGAGCATAAAGCAGAAGTCAGCCGGGAAGTAGCTGAGACCAAAACATGTTGGTTGCACAAGCAAGCTATTAAATGCACACCTCACCCAGACCTGCAGTTTACTGAGAAGGCAGCTGGTCTGTGGCTTGGATGAATTATTCTGAAAACACATGGGTATGTAATTTTGTAGATGAAATTAGGAAGAGCAAAGAAAAGAACGTTACGTATGTATATCAAATACTTTGCTAAGCACTTTCATAGGTTTTGTCTTTCTTATTAATCCTCCCTGCATCCCGAGAGATGTTGGTTTTGTTATTTGCTTGTTCCAGATGAAGGAATCAAAGCGGAGATCAAAGTCAGTTCGTCTGCATAAAGTCACCGGAGCCACCTGATTTATGGGACTGTTCTACCAATCTGAGCTCAATTAATCAATTCCATTGGCTTCAGATCTTTTCCTGGAGCCATTTTATAGTGAAATTGAATATTCTGTCATAGATTTACTGTCATATTGGACACGTTTTTAGGATCTATGAAACAAACTGACTGCTATTTAGATAGGGCTTGATGTTATCATACACCAACTGCTAAGGTCTGAAGGTGTGTGCCCCACCCCCCAATTTATATGTTAAAACATATTCTTCTTTGGGAAGAATAATAATATTTAATAATATTTAATAATAAATATTATTTAATATTTATTATTAAATTAATAAATAATATTTAATAATAAATAAATAATAATATTTATTATTATCCACCTGAAGTAGGTGGATCACCTGAGGTCAGGAGTTCGAGACCAGCCTGGCCAAAGATGGTGAAACTCCGTCTCTACTAAAAATACAAAAATTAGCTGGGCATGGTGGCACGCACCTGTAATCCCAGTTACCCAGGAGGCTGAGGTGGGAGAATTCCCTGAAGCCAGGAGATGCAGGCTGCAGTGAGCCAAAATCCGATTGTACCACTGGACTCCAGCCTGGGTGACAGAGCAAGACCCTGTCTCAAACCAAACCAAACTAAACCAAAAACCTAATATCCAAGGTGATGGTATTGGGGGGTGGATCCTTTGGAATGTGATGAGGTCATGAGGGTGAGGCTCTCAAGAATGAGATTCATGTCTTTATAAAAGAAACCTGAGAGAGCTAGCATCCTTTAGCCAAGTGAGGATGCAGCTACTGATTGGGGGTCTGCAACCTGAAAGAGGTTCCTCACCAGGTGCCGCATCTGCTAGTGTCTTGACCTCAGACTTCCCAGCCTCAAGAACTGTGAGCAATCAATTTCTGTTGCTTAGGAGACCCTGAGTCTAGCGTATTTTGTTATAGCAGCCTGAATAGACTAAGATATCAACCGTACCGATGCCCACAGACTGGTCTCCGTCCAGCTTCCAATTTACACACTGGCCTTAAGCAATGCTTTGGTGCCTACTTCATGAGCTGGGTTTTCTGGGGCCCTCCTTATTGACAATGGACAGCTTGTCATTCAAGAGCTGCTTTTGTAACGTATCACTAATTCTCCATTTATCTGTCCCATTGCAAACGTCCAGCCTTGTTAATGTCTCCATCTTCTCATTTATTACCCTCTATATTCAGGCTTTATGCTCAACATACCCCAAACTCAGGTCAGATGTTTGCTATGGGTGGACACCTACTTTTTTTTTTTGTCTCCTTCAGGATATCATCATAATAACATGTGCTAATTAGGATACCAAACATCTTAAACATATATTTTTTTCTAATCCTTAAACATGTACCTTAAAAATAATCATAATCCTAGGAATATGGTGATTTTCCATTTCTCTGAAAAGAAAACTGAGACAATGAAAGAAAAATAAGTTCTTCAAGGACATACAGCTTGAAGGAGGTTGAGCTGGTATTTGTTTGTTTTTGTGAGACAAAGTCTCACTGTAACCCATGCTGGAGTGTAGTGGCATGATCTTGGCTCACTGTAACCTCTGCCTCCCTGGTTCAAGTGATTCTCCTGCCTCAGCCTCCTGAGTAGCTGGCATTATAGGCATGCACCACCACACTCGGTTAATTTTTGTATTTTTAGGAGAGATGGGATTTCACCACCATGGCCATGCTGTTCTTGAACCCCTGACCTCAAGTGATCTGCCCAAATCAGTCTCCCAAAGTGCCAAGATTGTAGGCGTGCACCATGAGCTGGTATTTTGCATGCAGGTGGTCTGTCTTCTGGTCCTGCATATTGTCAACCATTGTGTACTGATGGGATGCTTGATGGGAGTGGTAGGCATTTTGCCTTCATTCTCTACTTTTATTTTAGCACTCACTGTATCATACACAGTGCATTATTTTAATCTATGTTTGTGCATACACACACATACACAAGATAACGCTGAGTAAGATGTACAGATAATCTTAATCATCTAGGCTGATAGACTAGGAAACATGCTTGATTTGCTCGAGCAAACTCAATCCTTTAACTCAAGGAAGCTACAGTCTGGAGAACATCATACGACAGATGGTAACACCTGCAATTCAGGCATCATAATGAACCAGTCACAAAGAGAAAGGTGCAAAGTACTGGAAATTTCTAATGTAAGGTGGAGAATCTTCTGGCAAGGAGGAAACCTATATCATCTTGGAAGCCAATGAAGAAGAGGAGAGGGGTCAGAATTCAGAAAAGTGATACAAAGAGAAACAGTATTACTGGAGACTATAGCTCCTAGCACCCATATATGGACATTACAGCTTATGTTCCACAGAGATGGTCATCAATTTAACCTCATTCTCAATCTTGTATATCCTGAAACCTGCCACTGGAGTCTCTGCATGTAGATCTGACTGGCGCTTGGAATGTCCTCCACCTATACTTGGTGAATGAAATACCTTCTATGGGATTTCATGTTTGATTACTACTGAAATTCAATAGGAACATGTTATGTACAGATATAGAATTTTGTTCACATGTATATATTTCATTAAATTTGTTGCATAATGTGGAATGAACTTTCAATTCTGTTGAAATTCCTTGGCTGAATAGAGGGCTTTGTTTGAGGAGGTTGGTATACACTCTCAGTTATTTGCTAATCCAGGTTCTTCAGTGAATCTGTTTTGGTTCATGTGATTTGAATGCCTTTTCTGGTGTTAGCTTAGGAGTAAATTCATTGTCATAAACTCTCCATGAGTAACTCCTGTTCATGTCTTTAGCCTGCAGGTTGAAAGTATTTCACAGTGCTATGAAGTATATTCAAATACTAGTTTTCATTTTTCATGTTATGATTTTGTGAAATGTGCTTTTTAATCTGATACACTGCAAAGGTGATATGGTATAGCTCTGTGTCCCCACCCAAATCTCATGTTGATTTGTAATCCTCAGTATTGGAGGAGGGACTTGGTGGAGGTGATTGGATCATGGGGGCAGATTTTCCCCCTTGCCGTTCTCATGATAGTGAGTGAGTCCTCACAAGATCTGATGGTTTAGAAGTGTGTGGCACTTCCCTCTTCACTCTTTCTCTCTTCTGCCACCATGTGAAGAAGGTCCTTGCTTCCCCTTCCCCCTCCACCACGATTGTCAGTTTCCTGAGGTCTCCCGGTAATGCTTCCTGTTAAGCCTGTGCAGCTGTGAGCCAATTAAACCTCTTTTCTTCACAAGTTACCCAGTCTCAGGTAGTTCTTTATAGCAGTGTGAGGATGGACTAACATAAAAGGTAACAAAAATTATGGTACTCAGAAATGGTACCTTTTTTCTTCTTTAAAATTTAAATTTAACTACTTTTTTATTTTTATTTTTTAAGAGAGAGATAGGGTCTTGTTCTGTTGCCCAGCCTGGGGTGCAGTGGTGTGAGCATCGTTCACTGAAGTCTCGAATTCCTGGGCTCAAGCAGTTCTCCTGCCTTAGCCTCCCAGGTAGCTGGGACTACAGGCATGCATCACTACACGCAACTAATTAATTAATTTTTTTTTAGTATGCACAGGGTTTGGTTTTGTTGCTCAGGCTGGCCTCAAACTCCTGCCTTCAAGTGACACTCTCATCTCAAAGTTACAGGCGTGAGCCACTGAGCCCAGCCAAAAAAACAAGTGGCTGGTACAATTTATTTTCATACAACCAATCATATCATCATGAATTGGTTTTCAGTATTGGTTCAATTCTTAGGGATGCTAAATACTGTAAATATTATAAAGGTGCCATGAATAACCAGTGATCAAGGAGTAACACATGGAGGTCCCTCTGTTGTACCCAGGACTGTCTCTGTACTGGACATGCATCAGCTATTCAATTGGCTTACTCTGTTGTGCATAATGATACCTATGAATTTGGGAGTCTAGTTAAACAAACAAACTGGAGGAGGCTGGGTCGGGTCTGGGAAGCACTGGAAGGCAGTGGTTATAATTTGTTAGCATCTTTCTTTCTGACTGTGGTCAAGGCAGTGGCATCTTGGAAATGTCATAGCGTTGCTTCACTATCCCCTGTGTGGAAAAGCAGTCCAGATCTGTTTATAAACAAGCACTGTATCTCCTACCTTAAAGTGTCCTGCAATGTGAGATATACTGATAGTTTCAAGCTGCAGTTATAGGACCTACAGTTCTTGCTTTGATAAGAGAGAACTTAGTCCATCTGCTGTCATGTTCAAATGAAAGAAATGCAGGTAAAATCCTAAATTCAAAAATAAAAACTCCAGACTGACTATAACAAAACAGATTTCTTGTAACTTGGGGAATTGTTTAACCATGGTGATAAACTTGTTCACGAATACCATAAATGTAGCAGCAGTAGTAGCCCTTGCTGTGAGTCTGTACTGTAGAAAGAACAATGATAAGGCTTTGTATGTTTGAATCACAAGTTAGACTAGGAGACATCATTTTGCTGTCTGCTCTTTTGAGAAGATTCATTGTTCCTATTTGCAGAAATTCCCAGACATTCTGGCTGTTCTGATCATTTTTCTTTCTCGTGCCTCAGGTAGCAAATTGACAGTGGGTAGGAGAGTGTAAACGTCGGGGCAATAGAAATTATGTAAATGTTGCATCCCGGCAAGAAAACTTTCAACCCCTTGAGGTCTTTTAAACAGCATTAATTCTAGAAATTAGATACAAAATTTAACTTTTTCACGCTAATAATGATTTCATAAAGAAAAACTCGTTAGTAAAGGTGACAAATATGAAGTTCTATTGAACATTTAAATTCAGGAATCTCAGTGAGTGCCCCAGGGAAATATTTACCCAGCCAATGACTCTCTGATGTTATTAAGAAGTAATTTATTCAAGGAAGTCTCCATTCATGAGTTTACATAAGAACAATACCTACTTTTCAAAGGCTTGTGTTCTCAGCATAGAACATACCTAATTTACGATGACTTTTGGTTAAAATTTTCATTAGGTTGGTTCAATAGTATTTGATAATTTTAATTCAGTTTTATGAGATCCCAGGTTCCCATTTACAGGAAGAGAAAATGCATAGGAAATAAATTTTTAAAGAGCAAATTCATCTCTCAAGTGAGTTCTGTTCATGTCAGTAGCAAATCTGAGGTGGAGGAAAGTTAACCTTTAGTATTTCTATGGCAGTCCGTTTGGGCAGAGGTGACCGGTATCCATTAAAAACAATGCAGGTCCACTGTATCAGCACTTTGCATGTGTGCATCTGCGTAGCACTTCCACAAGGGACTCCTTGGTGAAATACTGAAATAAAAAACCAGCCCCACAGTTTAAGCGTAGGGTGTTTTCATGGGCATAGAAAAGCAGAATCGAAACAGGTAACGAACGTGTGCTGCTGGTTCCTGAAACGAGGGTTAGGGAGCACACAATGGCCAGAGATCAGGAATTTAGGTAGGAAAACCACTATGCAAGACTTCGTCAAGAAGGTGGGACCAGGGCAGACTTAGAGTTCCACATATAACAAGGTAAGACTGGGCATGAGACCAGTCAACCCAGTAGAGTGGGCTGAGTCTTTTGTAGCAGAAATCTGACTTCCTGCTTGTAGCAGTCTATTTTCATGCTGCTGTGAAGACACATCTGAGACTGGGTAATTTATAAAGAAAAGATGTTTAATTTACTCCCAGTTCCACATGACTAGGGAGGCCTCAGGAAACTTACAATCATGGCAGAAGGTGAAACAGGCATGTCATACATGGCAGCAGGTAAGAGAAGCAAGAAGCAAGTAAAGAGGGGAGCCCTTTACAAAACCATAAGATCTTGTGAAAACTCACCCACTATCACAAGGACAGTATAGGGGAAACTACCCTGTGATTCAGTTATGTCCACCTGGTCCCACCCTTGACACCTGGGGATTATTACAACTCAAGGTGAGATTTGGGTGGGGACACAAAGCCAAACAATATCACTGCTCCAGAAGGGAAGATCTCAGGGACGCAGTGATCACAACCCTGCCAATGTAATGGGGACTTTGCCCAGTTTGACTGGAAAAAAAAACAAGTTAAAAAGAGATTGCCAAAAAAACAAAGCAAAACAAAAACAAAAACAAAAAAACAACACAACCCCCCGAAAAAATGTCCAAAAACCCAAACCCACAGAAAATTAAAGATTTTAGCAGTTAAGTTTCCAGATAAAGCTACCTGGTTTAGACTTCCAAGGTTATAACTTCAAACATTTTTCCCAGGTAATCTGCAATCCTATCAACACTCTCCCAATTTTATCAACCAATTGAAAGGATCTATTTGCCAACAATGAAATCATCTTCTCACATTATTACCACCATGTTGACACTGTTGAATTGTAAATAAAATGTCATGTCACGTTACCATGTTGACACTGTTGAATTGTAAATAAAATGTCATGTCACGTTAAGTAGCATGGTCCTGAAAAATTAGCTGCAGTTTGTGTAGCTGTGATTACCCTCAATGAAAGATCAAGGTGGGCAAGCCACTCCCAGGCCACCACGACCATTCTGAACTGGCCTCTTTCCCCTGGCTCTTCAGATAAAGGAAGAGAGGATTAGGAAACAGTTATTCGGTGAATTTGATCAATGCAGAAAACCAAACTAGATTAGACACCTTCTAAATGTCAGTTTCCCCCTACTAACAGTCTTATGTGTGTTTCTTCTCTTTATTTAGCTCATGAAAGTGGCTGTGGTCTACTTAGAAAACAGACTCTTTCACACTTGTCTCAACCCACAGCAAAGAAGGAACTGGCTTCTTTCTCAGTAGAAGCCTTGGGCTATAAAATCAGCCTCATATTAAGGTGGAATTCAAAAGAACATCTCCTGAATTTTTAGGGCTTGACCTTTGAGACACCGTATAAAACCTCCGAAACCAAAGTCAAAAGCCCTGTGTTAGTTGTGTATGGACTTTGCAATCTGTCTAAAATACATTCTGGTAGTATTAGAAGTGAATCTACAGAATTGCCATTGTCATTATAGGTTATGGCTCTGTATTTTATAGTATATAATAAAATGAAATGATAAAAGTGACATTAAACTTTGAATTTCAGTGTTTAAATCACACATTTGATTCATCATTTGGCAGCTAAATGTCTCTTAAGTACCGTGGAAAGTTTTATGATTTAATGTTTGCCTAAAGAACGGAAAGAAATGGGTAAAGCTGTGTCACTAAGTACAGTTGAATGTTGCTGCATAAAACCACTAGAAAGCAGATTGACGGTCTAGTTCCTTTTGGCCTCCAAGAAGAGAAAGACCAAAATCTGAGCCACTCTGTATACCTCTGGCCTCCTGGTTCCTAGAGGATCATCAAAACCACACCATGCACAGAATAAGCATAGGGTTTACCTGCTTTCTTTCCACTGCACTTAACTTGCCCTGACAACCCTTTGAAGCCCTTCATTATGCCTAAGAAATTGATATTTTGGTCTCCAGTGATTGCTTGTACTTAGCCTCCTGTCTTTGTTGGTTTTGCTCCAACCAAAGAGAATCCACTGAGATGTGGGAAATCTTAACTCTCTATGCTTAAAGGCTCAATGAACTAGCTCCTAGTGCTGTGAATAGGATGTGCTTGCAGGGTTTTCTGAAAACCTTGTTGACTGTGCACCTGTTTTTCAGATTTAGGAGCTTCAAAATAGGATGTTCTATTCTTGGGATGGGAGCTGTCCTAATTTGACAAACCTCTTTTTGCTATTTGTTTGTTTGTTTTGAGACAGGGTCTTGCTCTGTCACCCAGGTTGGAGTGCAGTCATGTAATCTCGGCTCACTGCAGGCTCAACCTCCTGGACTCAGGCGATCCTCCCACCTCAGCCTCCTGAGTAGCTGGGACCACAAGAACATGCCTTATGCCCAGCTAATTTTATGTTTTGTAAACATAGGGGTCACATAATGTTGCCTAGGCTAGGTCTTGAATTCCTGGACTCAAGCTATTCACCCGCCTTGACCTCTCAAAGTCCTGGGATTACAGGCATGAGCCACTGTGCCTGGCTCATTATTTATTACTTTTTAAACTTTGTTTTACTGAACGTTCTGGCAATGGAAATCATTTTCTATATCCTGACCCTTCCCCCAAAGTCATTGCTCAAATGCCTGGTAAGAAGGCGGGATGTAGAACAGCAATATCTGGTTTCCAAACTCACTTTGTTCGGGCTCTGACTACGATTAGATAATCGTACGTCAACTTGCACACTGATAGAGGAACAATGCAATTCATGGTGCAATCTGATGATGATTCTAGAGGATTTGTGAAGGTCCTATTACTCTCTAGAATGTCTGCCCATCTGTTGACTCCTACTGAAATAACCACGGTCCTCCATCATCCGTGCTTCATCCCTTCATCTGGAGGTAGGAATCCCTGTGATATGTAAAAGTTGTAACAGGTAATTCCCTAAGGTGTTATTAATAATAACTAAAGGTACAGGAAGTATGTGTGATTGTTTTGTGTGTTGGGGGGAGTAGGGGTCCCTAAAGGTAGAAATTCTGAAAAGGAGTGGAATGAAAGAGAATCAGTAAAGAGGAAAAGGAGAAGAAATAGAAAATCCAGAGATCCTGGGGACCCTCTTACCTGACGACTTTTGCCTTTGGTCCTCCTGTTGACAAACTCTAGGGTTTTAAAGAATCTAAATTGCTTTTTGTCACCTTCTCAGTTAGAGAGGCTAATCTTAATATTAATGAACACTCTTAAGCAATGAAATTGTAAGGTTTTTTTTTTCTTTCATAACCAAGCCCTTTGTATATGATCTACATTACAACTGCTATCCACGCAATGCATATGCGTTTTAGGATTAAGTAACTTTTTCTTTCCCATCTGTGCTCTAAAACTGTGCCATATGTCACCTAACAAGGTATTTTCCATTATTCTTTTATTCAGTTCACTGCATGTTATTCCTCTTGCCCCTTGAAAATGAGCCTGTCTGTAATCAGAAATCACTTCCTCTCACAGCTCAGTGCACCTACTGTAGATGTGGCAAATACGTGTTTATGGGGCTGGTAATTGGATTAAAACGTTGAAAAGAAAAAGAAAGATGGACTGTACTGAAAAGAATGGAAAACACAAGCATGAAAATCAACAAAACCAAAATGAATTAAAAGCTCCAATGAATGAAATCGCTATTAATAGGAGTTATTTATCAGTAGCAGTACCCTGGATTTTGCAGTGCTCAACATTCAATCGCAATGACATTGAAAAACCGAAGTGGAGGAGGAAAATAACTTTTGAACAGACTTTCTGTGAGAATGTTTTGAAAATGGATGATCAGTTTCCGTGTATCTTCTGAGTGCCTTTATGCTGTTCATAAGTCTTCTTGCCCCTGGGTATTTAAATACTGTAGTAGGGAAAATGTCCTGTGTTAAATTATTTAAGAGGGCAAATTAATTATTCTCTTAAATTTGGGTGCTATTTTGATACTCGAAATTAGAGAAAAGACAAAGCAAGTGTGATCTCTTTTCACAGGGTCTTGCTGCATGCTGTGAGTGTGGCACTGGGGGCTTGCTGGGCCATGTTGTCAATCCAGGAGTGATGGAGTTCATATACAGCAGACTGCTTCCATTCTCAAAATAGACCCACAGAATTCAGTTTCTGAACAGTCTCCTGATAACTGTTATTCAAAAGACTTTTTACAAAGAAGCCGACGTTTTGGGGGAAACACAAGAAAACACCTAGCAATAGAACAAGAGCAATCATAATACAGAAATGTGCAACCAAACAGTCATCCAGGAATGCTGATATCCAACCACAGGTAGGCTGTTATGTAAATGTGATCCAAAGAGACAATGGATCAGATTCAACGGTAAACTGAATCCAGAAGAAAAAAACAATGCAAAGAAAAACAACAGAAATGTTTATATTCCAGGAACGACAAAAAGCAGAAAATTAAAGCCAAGCAAATCAACCAACCTCAGTACTTGTCTAGCAGGTACTCTCCAAACGGAACACCTTATGTCTGTGCAAGAAGCAAGCTCTTACCTGATGGGCCGGATCACTCCTTTGTGTAGCTCTGTAGACCTAAATATGAAGAAAATAGAAGTCATGAAGCAAAGTCCTCTAATTTGTGAAACATGCTCTATGCTAACATGTAATTTTAAAAAAACTGTTCTTTAAGAAAAACGGTGAAGCAATGTGTAACAACTAGCTGAGATTAATTTTGTGTCATTTGCTCTTGTAAATTTCTCATTGTGGTCACTGACCTACAGTGAATGCAGAAGTGAAATTTACTTGTGGAAGACTTGCTGTTCCCCATCAGAGTAAAATAATATTGCTGCATTAATTGATTTTTGATTTCTACTACATCTACACAAATAAGATTTTACTCGGGTTGATCCATATTACCTTGAGGATTCTGATACCTGTTGGCTACCTTTTATTTTACCATATGAACTGAATGAGAGATAAAGAAGAAAATTCTAGCCCTTCTTCTGTCACAGAAATTCTGTCTACAGACTTAATGTCAGAGGATTATTATGGAAATCTCTTAATCTGTTTTACTTTGATGGTAAGATCTAGAACATTAGCCAGTTGTTTGGGTCAGATGTTTACTGAAATCCATTTACTACATGTAACTTTTTTTATTTTTTAGCTAAGCAATACAAACAAACTTGGTTCCAAAATGGGTTTTAAATGAGTTACAATTCATTTTCATGGTTGTCAGTGGTGTAAGACTGATGAATTAGGAGCTATGAGGAATATTCTATTATAAATGAAAAACCCGAACTTCATTCCAGAATCCTTGAATTCACGAACCTAGACCAGGGCTTGACAAACTGTAGCCCATGGGCCAAATCTATCCTGTTAGCGTATGACTTGTGAGCTAAGAATCGTTTTTACTTTTTTAAATGGTTAAAAAAAATCAAAAGACTTCGGGAGGCTGAGGCGGGCGGATCACGAGGTCAGGAGATCAAGACCATCCTAGCTAACACAGTGAAACCCCGTCTCTACTAAAAATACAAAAAATTAGCCAGGTATGGTGGCCGGTGCCTATAGTCCCAGCTACTTGGGAGACTGAGGCAGGAGAATGGCGTGAACCCGGGAGGCGGAGCTTGCAGTGAGCCGAGATCGTGCCACAGCACTCCAGCCTGGGGGACAGAGCAAGACTCTGTCTCAAAAAACAAACAAACAAACAAACAAAAAAAATCAAAAGAACAGCACGATTTCATGGCATGTGAAAATTACATGAAATTAAAATTTCATTGTGCACAAATGAAGGTTTTTCTGGAGCACAGCCATATGCACTTATTTATATATAGTCTGTGGCTCCTTCCATGCTCTGAGGGCAGCAGGTGAATACTTGGAATGGAGAGGGTATGACCTGCACATCTTAAAATATTTACAACCTGGTCCCTTTAGAAAAGTGTACTAACCCCTGACCTGGGCAGTCATTGATTTCATCTCGGTTGGAGGTTTGGGGCAGATAATGTGATGAGATCCTAACAACTGATGCTGATCGATAAGATAGGTGAATGTTAACTCTTCAGACCATTAAAATATAAAGAACCATATTTTGTCCTGGGGCCCGTAGGTCACTCACAGCAGACTACGAGGGGTATAAACATGAATAAATGGAGTCCTTAGCTGTCTGTGCTGGAAGACCTAGGCTGAATTCATCGCTGTACTTTAGACAATCATCAATTCTACTCTTCACCTGATAATAAGATTTTATTGTTAATATTTGATAAGAATATCTAGATCATTAATTCAATACAGAATAAATAAAAACTCTTGAGAGAAGCAAATCAAAATATTTAAGTACATATCTAATTATTATTTACATGAGGAATTTACATGAAGCTAAAAAGGTCTACATATTTGTGTGACTTACACAAATGATACTTAAGCATTTATATGAAGTTGAAAAATTGACACAACCAAACTGTATTTTTAACAAAAAGATATAAACACATAAACATACCTATTCATATATATGTAGTAAAGAATTAACCTTGCTAAAAGAGAGCTCTGGCCTTTTCCCTCGGCCCTGGGAAATCATGGCTAAGTCCTTGGAATGTCCTTTTTGATATGAGTGTCACTGTTTACCCGGGTCCCCTGGACCGCACCAGATAGGCTATGCTAACACTGTGATTTATGTTAGGGGCCTTGGGCCATGCACTATCCAATTGATTTTTTGTGAAGCTGGAGACAAAGGTCAGCCTTGCATATGGTCAACCGTGTTTATGTAACTGAGCTCCAATAAGAACTCTGGACAACAAGCTTGGTGGGCTTCTGTGGTTGGCCCACAGCACACAAATTGTCATACATCATGTTTCTAGGAGAAGAAAGCACTGTCTGCAAAACTCCAGTGGGAGAGGATTACTAGAAGCCTGGCACTTAGAACAGTTCTGGATCTTGCCCCATGTGCCCCTCCCCTTGGCTCATTTTAATCTGTGTCCTTTCACTTTGATAAACCAAAACTGTTGAGTATGAGCCCTTTTGTGAGTTTTGTCATCTTTCTAGAAAATTGTCAAACCTGAAGGTAGTCTTGGGGATCCCTAAACTTGCAACTGATGTCAGAAGTGGGGGTGGTCTTGGAGACCCCCAAACTCTGCAGTATATATACATTTTTTGATTTGTTTACACACACACATACATACAAATCATGATACTGGGGTTTTGCATATGATTTCGGGGGGTTGGATAGCATGTGGATCCTAGAATGCTAACGATTTGTGATCTGGTGGTGGTTAAATGAATATTAATGTATCATTATTCTTTAACCGTAAATATACATTTTATATACTCTTCTGTATATATAATATGTCAGTATTTTAATAAAGAAGGAAAAACTCGGCATGGAACAAGATATTCACACACATTCACACGACGTTCAGTGCAGCAACTAAAGCATTCAACTATACCAGAGATTACCATTCTAAGATGAAGGAGAAAATATGTAACATTCATGTATTTATCCTGTATTTTTCAATGGACAGTAATGTGTATCACCATGTGCCGTGTATCTGCTGAATACATTTAAAAGAGTAATATAAGTAACAGTTTTATTTTGAAATGTCAATATTGTGCTGATAATTGTGGAAACTAAATGATGGATGTATGAGGGTTCATTATACTGGTGTGCTTTTGGGTATGTTCAAATTTTTTCATGATAAAAAATTTAAAAGTAACACATAGGGCCAGGCATGGTGGCTCACACCTGTAATCCCAGCACTTTGGGAAGCTAAGATGGGTGGATCACTTGAGGCCAGGGGTTTGAGATCAGTCTGACCATCATGGTGAAACCTCATCTCTTCTAAGAATACAAAAATTAGCTGGGCATGGTGGCAGGTGCCTATAGTCCCAGCTACTCGGGAGGCTGAGGCAGGAGAATGGCTTGAATCCGGGAGGCGGATGTTGCAGTGAGCCGAGATCACATGACTTCACTCCAGCCTGGGAGACAGATCGAGACTTTGTCACAAAAACAAAAACAAAAAACAAAACATAAAAAAAATTACCATTTTGTCCTTAGTCTCATTACTCAGGGGCTACTGACTATTTTTTGTGAAGAGAGCAGTCAGTAAGATGTACTCAAGTTGGAGATATATCATCCTGCACCATCTCCCACCATTCTCTATAAATCATAGCCATCAGTTTATAAATAAACAAGTATTATTTTAGCTGTTTACGACAACATGCTAAAGTAGGGGGTGGAGATAAACAAAACTCTCCTGAAATCCCTTTATTTTAGCTTAGTTGTTCCAGGACCATAATCACAATTCCCCTGGTCATGTGAGGGGATATTGGTTTTGATTTATTTGCTCTTTGCTAGGTACTTAGAAATTCTGTTCTACTGCTTATATGTGTATCCTGGAATGGAGTAATTGATTCATCTTATTTTGACCTCATTATAGCAGCATAAACCCCATCTGTGCAGGTTAAACGACTTCAAATGCTCAGATCCCTGGTAGATCCCAAAAGGATCCTAACAGAGACCTGTACCTTCCTCCGTCAACAGGAACTGGGATCTCTCCCCATATTTAATCACCTATCCAAGGTCTGGGAATACTGTGTGCTTAGGTAAACAGTTTTTAATGGATTGATCACAAGCAGAATTCAACGCTATCGACAGTCAGTCTCCTTCACTTACAGAGATGCATTTGGTGCAGTTTCTGGCCTTTTGGCTGCCACTGCATATCTACATTGTGGGGACCTTAGATTATGCACTAACACATCGACTTCAGTGGGGCTGGAATCAAAGATCAACCCTGCAGATGGTCAACCACGTTTATGTAACCTCCTATGTGTACTATGTGCAGTGCTGTTCCATGGAAATACCACCATCATCTTTCAGGCAGGAAAGACCAGCTGCAAAATAGCATAATTCTTTAGAGCCAGATCATTGAACTTTAGCAGTCACCAGTGCTTACTGTCTGACAAATCTGATTACAGCCTGAAATATAGATGCTGTAATATGGTCACAGTAAGGCAAAAACAATTTTAAATGTTCGTTTTACTTCTTAAAATATCAGACATAATTTCTTGACCTTAAAACAATCAAACAAACCTAAAACACAATTTGGAAACAATTTTTGCTAGATGTTGGGATCCATAAGTACCTCCTATAAAGTAATTTTACAGGCAATAAAGAGAAAAAGATTATAAAGATGGCTAGACAGCTAACTGAGTAGAGTAGTCAGAATATGCCAAAGAAGCAGAGAGTTTTGCCACAGGCTCACACCAGTAGTCTGCTCAGACAGAGTCATACATATACACTAAAGATGGTAACTTACTAGGTCATGTTATAAAGTGACTGTCTTTTAAAAGTCACCCAGATTGACTGTCACAAGTCAATTCCTGGCAATTGCATTACCTGCCTTCATCTGATTCCATTGTTCATATGGCCCTAAATAATCAGGCTAGTCTCATTGATTAGTGGCTTGTTCTGGCCAACTGAACAACTCAATCAAATTGACCCTGTGGCAACTTGTTTCATTGCTTAGCAGATAACAGCCAGGATTCCCCCAAAGCCTGAGTCAGCCATCTTTGAGCACATAAAAGCAATAACATGAGGCTGCTTCCAAGCAAAGAGCACAGTTGTAGAGAACAAACCACTGGGTGGCACTACCGCATGTTGTTTCAAGGAGAGCTTGGCTACACTAATGGAGGATCTCAAATCTTAACGTGTGTTGACAATCATTCAGTGGAATTTGCAGGTATTCTGATTTCTGGGTTCCACGCCAGAGATACTGGTTCAATATTCTGTGTTGGGGCCCCAGGGATGTGCATTTTTCAATAAATGCCCAAATAATTTTGATTGTGATAGTCTCAGAGAATCTTAGAGAAATACAAAGCTTTAGTTGCCCTGTAGTCCAAACCTCAACAGTCAGAACTGCTTTTACGTTTCCAAAAGAGTCCGTTGGTTTTTACTATCACCATTCAATACATGGGCTTATGGCAGGACCTTCTACCAGCCATAAATTCTATGACCCAGTAGAAAAGGTTGCAGCCAAAGGCTCTGTCCACAAGCCGTAAGACCCACTCGGCCAGTGTATAAATGGTACTTACTTGGGGTCTATGTAAATGATGTGAACCTCCAAAGTATTTTATTAACATCCTGTAACTATATAGTCTAATGTCCCCAGAGAGTAATCTTGGCTGATTTCTCTCTGCAGACTATACATTGCTATAGCCCTCATTATTTTACAGCTGTCAAGTAAAACCATGAGCAGCTGGGCTGAACTGGTCTGCTTTTTTGGACCATATTAAAAGACTTTATATTGTTAATAAATGGAGGCAATTAAAGGTTAAGTATTTAGTTCATCTAGCCCTTAGAATAATGAATGATTGTAAAGACAGGTTTAATTTAATTCCCCAAATTTAAATTTGGCATTTCTAGTTATTAAGAGTCTAAGAGTACTTTCTGTTTCTGGTTCCATACTTAGGCAACTTGCAAGCTGCCACTGCATCCTAATAACAAGTAAAACAATGTAGGACAACAGCTCTTCTTAGATCTGTAAAAGAAGTTAAGTTCACAGGACAAACCTCTGCCCTCCTAACTGGAAACACATCATAGGCAGACACACAAAAAAATCAGAACATACAGGAGCAGAAACTTCCATGGGAACCAGTGCTGGGGTAGGAAAACTGGAACTGTAATTGGCAACGCTCTGGAGGCTTGGTGTGAACAAGCCTGACAACCAAAAGCTCTAGGGGAACCTCATCACACTTTTGTGAATTTTACCTGCAGGAGCTTGACCATGTCCTCACAGTGCATATAAGAGAAAAATCTCTTAGTGCTTCTGGCATGCAGAGGGGCCAAGGAACCATTTTTGAAATACACCAGATCACTCTGTTCTTTTAAACAAAGTCTACCCTTAGGAAAAGCTAGTTAACCACAGTCTAACATGCTGGAGTTTTATCACAGCCTCACTGACCAAGGAAAAGGGAAAGAGTTCAACTCTACCCAGCTGTGTGGCCTTCCCCATGGGACTGGGAAATACCCAGTTCCAGCCCACTCTGGCATTCCGGTGGGAGAAGGGAAAAACTCAACTCTAGCCCACTCCAGTCATCCTGTCTCACCTAAGGAAGGAGAAATAAAATGAGAAACACTTGGAAAGTTCACAGTCCAGAGGCACAAACTCACTGAAAGACTGAGACCTAATTATAAGGCCACGGAATGCTTCTGCTTCCCCCACACCTTACCACTACATTATTAAAGGCCTACCAATAGCAGTTCCTCTTCCCTGTACATCATCTCTAGCTACCAAGAAAAGATTACAAGTCATACTAAAAGGCAAAATCACAGTTTGAAGAGATACAGTAAGCATTAGAACCAAACATGCTGGGAAGTTGGAATTATCAGAGAGAATTTAAAACAATTGTGATTAATATGCTAAGGAATCTATGTAAGAAAGTAGATAGCATGCCAGGACAGATGGAAAATGTAAGAAAAGAGATGGAAATCCTAAGAAGGAAGCTGAAAGACATGCCACAGATCAAAAACACAGTAACAGAAATGGAAGAAAGCTTTTAATGGGCTTATTGGTGGACATGACATGGCTGAGGAAACAGTCTCTGAGTTTGAGGATATCTTAATAAAAACCTCCAAAACTGAAAAGCAAAGAGAATGAAGACTGATAAAACAGAATATTCAAGAACTCTAGGAAAACTAAAAATAAAAGACATAAAATGTGTAACGAGAATATAAGAAGGGGAAGAAAGAGAAAAAGAAATACTTGAAACAATAGCTGAAAAATTCCCTAAATTAATGTCAGACACCAAACCACAGATCCAGGAAGCTCGGAGAACACTAAACAACAAAAATGCCAGGAGAACTACACCTAGGCCTTTCATTTTCAAACAAAAGAAAATCAAAGATAAAGAAGAAAATTCTGAAAGTCAAAGGGGGGAAAAAACCCCCCAGCTTATCTATGGAAGGAAAAAGACTCACCTCTGACTTCTCAGAAACCGTGCAAGCAAAAAAAGACGGGAGTGAAATAGTTAAGGTGTTGAGAGAAAGAAACCAGCAACCTAGACTCCTATACCCTATGAAGTTATTTTTCAGTAGTGAGGGAGAAATAAGGACTTTCTCAGGAAAGTAAAAATTAAGGAAATGTGTTGCTAGTAGATCTCTCCTGCAAGGGATATTAAAAGAACTACTTTAGAAAGAAAGAAGATAATGTAAGTCAGAACTCAGATCTACATAAATAAAGGGAGCACATCAGAAAAGAATAAGGTAAAATAACATTTATACTTATTTTTTTTATCTAACAGGTAACAGTATGTTCAAAATCACAGCAACAATGATTTCAGCTATGTATGCTTGTATGTGCGTTTGTGTGTATGTATGTACCTCTGTGTGTGTATGCTTCGATATACATATAAGTGAAATAAATGACAGCAATGGTACAAGGAATGGGAGAAAGGAATTAGAATTATTTTGTTATTATAAGGTAACCTCACTGCCTTTGAAGTGGCATAGTGTTATTTGAAAATGGGCTTGAATTAGTTGTTCTTTTTGAAATTAATGACTCTAAGGCAACCACTAAGAAAATAAGAAAAAAGTATAATATTCTAAGAAAGGAGAGAAAATAGAGTCATATCAAATCCTCAATTAAACCCACAAAATACAGAAAGAAGTGGAAGAAAAAGTAGGAACAAAGAACAACAGCAACAAATAGGAAACAGTAACAAATATGGTAGACAGCAATCCAATTATATTGATAATGATTTTGAATGCCAGTGATCCAAATGCAGCGATGAAAACACAGACTGTTACAGTGGATCAAAAAACAAGACTCAATTTCATGTTTTCTACAAGAATCTCACTTTAAACATAAAGATATATACAGATTAAAAGTAAGCAGATAAAGAACAATATACCATGCTAACACTAATCAAAAGAAAGCAGGAGTTGCTATATTAATTTCGAAAAGAACAGACTTCAAAGGAAAATTATCAAGGATAATGAAGGACATTAACTAATAGAAAAAGGATCAATTCTCTAAGAAGACAATTGTTCTTAATGTGTAGGTGCCTAAAATCAGGGCATGAAAATACACCAGGCAAAACCAATAGCACTGCAAGGAGAAATACATTAATCCATGATTATAGTTAAAGATTTTAATACCCCTCTATCAGCAATTCACAGATCCAGCAGGCATACAATCAGTAAGGACAAGCTGAATTCAACAACACTGTCAATCAGCTGGATATAATGGACATCTATAAATTTCTTGATCCAAGGGCAGCAGAATACACATTCTTCTCAAGCTGACATGGAAGACTCACGAAGACACACAATATTCTGAGCGATAAAACACTGCTTAGCAATTATCCAAAGACAGAAATCACATAATGTCTACTGTCAGGCCACAGTGGAGTTAAATTAGTAATCAATGATAAAAGAGAGCTGGAAAATCACGAGCTACGTGGAGATTAAACAATACACTTCTGTAAAACACATAGGTCCAAGAGAAATTTAAAAAATATTTTGAGCCAAATGAAAATGGAAACACAGCTTATCAAAATGTGTGGGATGCAGTGAAATCAACTCTTTGATGAGGGGAATTTATAGTATTGAATGCATATGTTAGAGAGGAAGAAAGATCTAAAATCAATTATCTCAGCTTCTACTGTAGGAAACTAAGAAAACAAGAGGAAATTAAATCCAAAGTAACTAGAATAAAAGAAATAATAAAAATTAGAGCAGAAGTCAATGAAATTGAAAACAGAAACTCAATAAAGAAAATCAGCAAAACCAAAAGCTGGTTCTCTGAAGAGATAATAAAATTGGTAAGGCCCTAGTAAGCCCACCCGAGGAAAAAAAGAGAGAAAACACAAATTACTGTATCAGAAATGAAAAAGGGTTTATTACTGCAGATCTCACTAAGATCACGAACAAGGCAAGGATATTCCCCGTCATCACTGCTTTTCAACATTGTACTGGAAATATCAGCTAGTGCAATAAGAAAAGAAAATATATTCAGATTGAGAAAGGAGAAACAAAGACAACTTTGTTTGGACATTACATGGTAGTCTATGTACAAAATCTGAAAAATTAACAAAAACAGAACCCCAAACTCCTGAAACTAGTAAGTGATTATTATGTCAAGGTTATATAAAGTGAATAGAGAGGAGTCAATCATTTTCCTATATACTGGCAATGAATAAGTGGAATTTTAAATTAGAAACACAACACCATTTACATTAGGGCCCTCAAAAAAACATGCTTAGGAATAAATTGAACAAAATACATACAAGATCTATATGAGGAAAACTACAAAACTCTGTTGAAAGAAATCAAATAATAATTAAATACATGAAGAGATATTCCATATTCATAGATAGGAAGACTCAATATTGCCAAGTCAGTTATTCCCAACTTGATTTATAGGTTCTATGCAAACACAATGAAAATCTCAGAAAGTTATTTTGTAGATATTGACAAACTGATTCTGAAGTTTATACACGTAGCAAAAAGGCCCAGAATTGCCAACACATTATTGAAGAATGAGAACGAAGTTTGTAGACTGACACTACAAACTTCAAGACTTACTGTAAAGCTACAATAAAGAAGATTATGGTATTGGTAAAATAATAAACAAAGAGATCAATAGACCAGAAGACAGATTCCATAAATAGACCTACATAAACATCGCCAACTGATTTTTGACAATGGAGCAAAGGCAATGTGGTGGAGAAGACATAATCTTTTTAACAAATTGTGCCGGACCAACTAGACATCGATATGCAATAAAAAAAAAAAAAAAAAAAAAAGAGGAACCTAGATACAGGCCTTATACCCTTCACAGAAAAAAACTCAAAATGATTCAAAGACCTAAGTACAAAATGCAAAATTATAAAACTCCTAGAAGATAATATAGAAGAAAATCTAGATGACTATAAAACTCCTAGAAGATAACAAAGGAGAAAATCTAGATAACTGTGGATTTGACAATGACTTTTTGAGTATGACACAAATGGCAGGAACCATGAAATAATACTAGATGAACTGGACTTCTTTAAAATTAAATATTTCTGCTTTGTAAATGACACTGTCAAGAGAATAAAAAGGAAAGTCACAGAACGGCAATAAATATTTGTGAAAGACACATCTGATAAGGGATTACTGTATAAAATATATAAAGACCTCTTAAAACTAACCAGTAAGAAAACAATCCAATTAAAAAGCAGGCCAAATGCCTGAACAGACACCTCACTTAAGAAGACATACAGGCCGGGAGCAGTGGCTCATGCCTGTAATCCCAGTACTGCGGGAGGCCGAGGTGGGTGGATTACTTGAGGTCAGGAGTTCAAGACCAGCCTGGCCAACATGGGGAAAGCCCGTCTCTACTAAAAATACAAAAATTAGCTGAGTGTGGCAGCGCATGCCTGTAATCCCAGCTACTCAGGAGGCTGAGGTAGGAGAATCACTGGAACCCAGGAGGCAGAGGTTGCAGTGAGCTGAGATTGCATCATTGCATTCCAGCCTGGGCAACAGAGCAAGACTCTGTCTCAATTAAAAAAAAAAAAAAAAAGACATACAGATGGCAAATAAGCATTTGAAAAGATTCACCACATCATAAGTCATCAGAAAAGTGTAAATTAAACCAACAAGGAGATTCGACTGTACACCTATTAGAATGGCCAAAATCCGGAATACCGACCACACCAAATGCTGGTGAGGATGTGAATAACAGGAACTCTCATTCACTGCCGGTGGGAAAGCGGCATAATATAGCTTTTTTGGGAAGATATTTTGACGGTTTCCTGCAGAACTACACACATTTTTTCTGTGTGATCCAGCTATCATAGTCCTTGGAATTTACTCAAAGGAGCTGAAAACTTGTCTACACAGAAACTTGCACACAAATGTTTATAGTAGTTTTATTCACAATTGTCAAAAGCAACAAGATGTCCTTCAGTAGGTGAATGGATAAATAAACTGTGAGACATCCAGACAATTATTTAGAACTATTTAGTACTAAAATGAGCTATCAAGCCATGGAAGGAGATGGAGAAAACCTAAGTGCATAATTCTTTTTTTTTGTTTTTTTGAGACAAATAATTCTTTTCTTTTCTTTTGAGACAGGGTCTCACTGTATCACCCAGGCTGGAGTGTAGTGGTGCAATCACAGCTCATTGCGGCCTCAATCTCCCAGGCTCAGTAATCCTCCTACCTTACTCCCCCAAGTGCCTGGGCCTGCAGGTACATGCCACCGTGCCTGGCTAATGTTTCTATTTTTTGTTGAGATGGGATTTTGCCATGTTGCCTAGGCTGGTCTCAAATTCTGAGCTCAAGTGATCCACCTGCCTCAGCCTCCGACAGTGTTGGGGTTACAGGCATGAGCCATTGCACTGGTATAAGTGTATAATTCTAAGTGAAAGGAGCCAATTTGAAAAGGCTATAGACTGCATGATTTCAACTATGACATTCTGCAAAAGGCAAAACTATGGAGACAGTAAAAAGATTAGTGTGGTTGTCAAGGGTTAGAGGGGAGGGACAGATGAATAGGCAGATCACAGATTTTTAGGGCAGTGAAACCACTCATATTATAATGATGAATACATGTCATTATACATGTGTCCAAATCTATAGAATGTACAATACCAAGAGTGAGTCCTTATGTAAACTACGAACTCTGGGTGATAATGATGTGTCAATCTAGGTTCACTGAGCGTAATTAATGTCCCACTTGGGTTGGGGATGCTGATAATGTGGGAGGCTATGCAAATGTGGGGGGCAGGAATATATGAGAACTGTTTATACCTTTGTGTCAATTTCGTTGTGAATCTAAAACCAGTCTAAAAATAAAATCTCAAAAAAGTCTAATTGTTAAGTACGAATAACCTTATTTTCATTTTGTCAATTTTTTAACAGACCTTGATCAACTGTTAAGTGTTAACGTTTTGTTTGATGTTTGCACCTGGAGTGGACCATCAATAAAGGTGTTATGACTCTTGTTGGAAACTCAGATTGGGGCTGAAAGTCAGTTTAATTCAACAAATATATGTTGAGCATATGCTATGTTTAAAGCATGTAAGAGGCCAGGCGCAATGGCTCACATCTGTAATGTTGGCACTTGGGGAGGCCAAGGTGGTTGGTGGGTCACCTGAGGTCAGGAGTTTGAGACCAGCCAGACCAACATGGCGAAACCCTGTCTCTACCAAAAATACAAAAATTAGCCAGGCATGGTGGTGCTTGCCTGTAATCCCAGCTACTTGGGAGGCTGAGGCAGGAGAATCACTTGAACCTGTGAGGCAGACATTGCAGTGAGCCAAGATTGTGCCATTGCACTCCAGCCTGAGTGACAAGAGCAAAACTCCGTCTCAAAATAAATAAATAAATATTAAAAAATAAAAATAAAAAACAGGCATATAAGAGACTCAGTCCCTTCCTACAAGAAGCATGCAATCAAACACAAGAAGAGTAATGCTATGAAAAGTATGTAAGCTCTTTAAGAAATTAAAATTCTCCAGGATTCAGAGGGATAGGGGATAATATCTTGTGAATATAAACGAAGATGTCGTGAAGAGGGAGCATAAGCAGTGTCAGTAAAGCACAGGATGTTTTGTGAAAATGACTAATCCACCTGGGGTGGTCTGTAGATTGCATTTAGGGAGTGATAGCAGATGATAGACCTGTAGGCTTTTATCCCCTTATGCATTTGGGTCCTGGCTCCCAGGAAGTCATGGCAAATTACATATTAGAATCCGAATCTGCACATCTTCTTTAGAAAGAATGCGCTATGAATAGTTTGGGAATAAAATGATGCCAGTTAGCGTTTGACAATGCAGTCAGGTGGGAACCAAGCTGATGATCTGCTCTCCAGTTCTGTAGTGTCACCTGGTCTCTCTCTGCCTCAATTCTTCCACTTGTGCAGTATAATTCTAGGATTCTTTCTTATCTCAAAAAACATCAGCGTAATAAAACGTTTTATTTGACTAGGACTTTACTCTTCATAAAATATCAACCCATATATTCTCTCTTTGATTTATACAACCAACCTTTCAGATGTTTTGGCTGACATTTTAATCTCTGTTTTGTAGGCACAGAAATGGAAGTTCAGAGAAGAACAGTCAATTAGCTGGGCCACATTGCTTTCAACCTGAGAATCTCACCTGCCACCAAACCACTACTGAGCTGCCTCTCTCCACAGCAAGGTGTGAATAAGGGTGGGTATAAAAATATTTTGTGATAAAGTTAAAACTCCCTTAAGGACAAACCAACTGATATTCACAGTCGTGTAACTAGATTATTTTTTTTTTATATGTAACTTTTTGTTTGTTTGTTTTTGTGTCAGGGTCTTACTCTGTTGCCCAGGCTGGAGTGTAGTGGCATGATCTCAGCTCAACGCAACCTCTGTCTCTTGGGTTCAAGCGATTTTCCTGCCTCAGCCTCCTGAGTAGGTGGGATTACAGGTACACACCACCATGCCTGACTAATTTTTGTATTTTTGGTAGAGACAAGGTTTCACCATGTTGGCTAGGCTGGTCTCGAACTCCTGACCTCAAATGATTCCCCCATCTTGGCCTCCCAAAGTGCTGGGATTACAGGCATGAGCCACTGCACTTGGCCTACATGTAACTTTTAAGAACAAAATAAATCAAAAGCAAAGAATAACAAAACAACAAATAAAACCTAGTGTCAGAGAGAGTAAAAACAGAAATAGTTGGGTCAATAAGATATTAAATGTCTTTGACATGATGCAGTGTGAAATATGCATGCTGTATTTAGCCCAAAGTGCTTACCATGAATCCATCAGAAATTCGTATCATGGAAATGTACCTTTCATGGAAACATGCAAGACAGAGGAATAAGCTAACAGGGTCCATGAAGCAGCAGCCAGTCAAATCCGTAAGGTGGGGCATCTGGCAGAACAACTTGCTTGGCCTACTTTACAGATCAATGTCCTAAATTATAGGATGGGGTCGGGAATGCAGAGCAGTGGGAGGGAAGATTAAAAGGGGACCTGAGGAGAATTTGGGGTGATAACTTGTGATGATTTCATAGATGATTACACATGATAAGAAGAACTGAATTATACATTGTAAATATGTACAGTTTATTGTATGTCAATTATATTGCCATAAAACTGTTAAAAAATGTCAATGGTGAAAGCAATTCGTAGAACTACAGGGATGCTCATTGTAAATTTCTAGATATCTACGTCTCTCCCTCTAGGCTGGTGTTTTGCCTGATTTTTCCATTTCATACTCTTTAATGGTAGAGAAGACTACAGGGCTGGCACGGGTGCTTGTTGGAATCTGTGCCTCTTTGGGGCACATAATTTGAGCAGTCAATTTAGTCAAAGGAATTTTGCTAGTGATGAGGATGTGCAAAGAATCATGGGGTTTGTTTTCATGGTAAAAAGCTACAATGCACTGCCATTCTGAGACGCTCAGGATAATACTGGCTGGAAAATGGCATGGACTATGCCCCTGGTGAGTGGAAAGGCTCGGTTTATTTCTATCTGACCTTCTTCTGATTCCAAATTGTGCTTTTATTCCCTGTGTTCCAGCAGATTGGGGACTGGTATTTGTGTGAGCAGAGAGGCACCTTTGCAAAATCTCATTTGCATAAGCCCACACACGGGAGAACGTTTCCAAGATCCAAAAGTGGGAATAATATTGCTCCTGCAGATAAAAATAAAGGAGCTCCTTGCAATTTGGGAGACCAATTCAGCAACTCCAGTTTACATACTCTTTAAGTTATAGGAAATATTTTAACACCGATTTATAGTCGTGATCAGCCTGGCAGCTATTCCTGTGGCCTTTTGTGCTTAAAGCATCTCCATTTCCATGTGTTGACACCTGAGAGCACTCTCGCACAGTCATATACATGCTTTCTTTTATTTGGAAAGAGCTAAATGCAGGAATGCATTTTGAATAGATTATTTTTTCCAAAACAAACGCATGGTCGATTTTCACAGCATCGACTGACATGGGCAGTCACTAAAATAGAAAGTTGACCCCAAACATTTTTCCAGTTTCTATTGCATAATTAAAACAAAAAGTCAGCTGTTTGAGTAGTAATAACTATAGCTTCCATAGACACAACGCCAGGAGACCAATTCATTTATTCAAAGAGCATGGTGCCTTTCAGCCCTGACATCTTAAAACATTTTCAAATGAACAGGGACCTTTTGGATTGCCCGGGATGCATATTCATTTTTTCTTCTATTATTTACATCTCCATCATGATTCCCAACTGACTTATTTTGGAGGGCCTTTGACTTGTAAATGTATGCTGTGGTATGTGCATGAACGTACGTGTATGTGTGTGTGAATGTGCATGCAAAACCAAGCCAAACCCTGAAAATAGGCTAAATGTTAAACCAGCTTCTTTCTTACAGGCACACAACCATCTTCCTTAGATAAGAATCTTGCTGGTTTCTGAGATAGGTGATTTCAGGGCCTTCTCTCCTTCCTTGTTTGCTACTTCCCCTACCAATTTGAGACTCATCTTTGATTCTTCAACTAAGCTTAAGGACAGAAATGGTGTGAAGTGCTTGAGATCATTAATAGGTTGGAGCTGGAGCAGCATGTGGTCACCTGATGCTATGCTGGGCACTGACCCACAACCTGCCCCCACGGACTTACTTCCTCTTGAGAGACACAGAGCCAACACAGCCCCCCCGACCTGAACTGAGCTGACTAGTGGAATCTGACAAATGCTGCACATTCGGTAGCTGTTTCTTGACTGAGACTTTTCATCTGGAACAGGGAGAGGTTAAAGTTGTTGGGGCAATGAATGGAAAGAATGAAATTTGCACTCTCAAGTTGAGTAGGTTTGGAAACCCAGTAAATGAGTATGAAAGAAAGAAGAGCGAAGACAGCTGGAAACCCAGCCAGGGCTGCCACAGAGCCAATAGAAGGATTTTCTCTGCTTTCCAGGCAGTGAGAATGACGAAGCCTGCTGAGAAAGTCTCTGACTTTTCATATTCACTGGGCCCTGGCACGGCAGGTGAAACCCTATTATAAGCTTCAGGGACCTTGGCTTCATTCCTGGACCTTCCGCTTCTGACGATTGTATGGGATAGGCTTGCATAGTAGTTTTTGTGGAACATTTTCTTAGAACATTATGCCCTTCTTCTACCAAATGAGTTCTTTGTGGACCTTAACATTTAAGAATACCCAGAATCTGGTGTTTCTAATTCCATCTCCTGGAGCATTCCTACATCCTAGCGTTTATTAATAAGTGACTTGTAATACTATAGCATCACCCTTCTTTTAAAACTAATTTGTGATGCATGGAAATCAGGATTCAATAAACAGAATATTTTCTTTATTATATTAGGACTCTGTTAACTTTATTTTCAACTACAAAATGGGTGCTCACGAAATAGCAACATTTTAATACCTGCTGGTAGGTTTCTATGTCCAGGGTGGACAACGAGTCTCTGAGGCAGCCTTCCCTGCACGATCGTGAGAAGAGATAATTGAATAGGTAATTCAAGATGTTTAGATTGCAAGAAAAAAATAAATAAATTCTGGCTTATAAATACATTTACATATATTCATAATATTCTTTATGCGTATCATGGATTTGTAATGCAGAACCATTGGAAACTCAATTTGCAGACAACTTTGCTACTTCTACAAATTTGCGGGCATAAGCACTGTATTGGATTTTGATTTCCATGGTCTTCTCCACCTGTGGGCATATTCTTTGACTCTAGGAACACAATTTGACCTTTTCAGCTCCTTTATTCAGTTTGACATTAATTTTTCTTCTTTATTCTCAACTGGTTTTCATTGTACTTAGTGAACAATGAAGGGGCTCTGGGGTCCAAATAGACCTGTAAAGTGCCCACAAATTTTAAACCAAAGAAGGCAACACTACATGATTAAAAGCTTTACATTCTCAAAGAGCAACATGATTAATCCAGTAGCACAGTGTTGAGTGGCTTCACACTGCCTTCATTTGTTGGTATTGTTATTTTTCTTGGTTATATTTGATTCGTTGCAATGATAATTTTCGTTCGAACAGTAAATGTGAATCTCTCTCTGCGATTGCAAAAATGTCTTAACTATTTCAGTAACCTTTTAAACTTCCCATTTCTGTCTTTGTGAGGAAAAGGAATGGAAGTGGAAGATCTGCCCACAAAGATAGATTCCCTTAAACCACACGCTGGGGCTACTAATGTAAAGGCAAATACAAAAACTCTCTTTTTTTTGTATGTTTAGCAGAACTGAAGGAAGATGGTTCAAATGGTTTTCTATCCAGCTTGATTTCGATCTACCCATTTTTAAAGATCTCTAGGATCCCACCCTCTTCCTTGATAGCCCACCCTAGTCGTTGAAATTAAAAAGTATATGCATAATTTCTACCCAAACTCTACTTTCACATTTTCTCTTTTGTTTGTTTCTTTGCAAGTATACAGGAAATTCATGTGGTGTCTTCTTTGTGATAGTGCTTCAAATATCCAAGGGTGGTTAGGAGGGCATTTTTCTAGCTTCACTTTTCCAGGTGAAAACACCTCTATCATCATTAATCTTTCCACACAGAGGTTTCTAAAAATATCACTTTGTGTTTATATTTCTATATTCATTTTTAAAAACTGGAGCCCTGAACTGGTTGTGGTAAAGGAATGATACAAAGAATATTTGAACTGAGTAGTGGTTTTGCTTCTTGCATCATCCCACATTATTCTGAAGAGATAAATATTGTTGTAACCATTATTATATTGATATGCCCATTATTTTTAGTTGCTGAAAAAAATCTAGCTTCAGCTTATGATGTGCCAGAACCACCAAAACTGTATTTTTGTGTTCTTGCCTACCTATCTTTCACCCAGGTTTTGAAGAGGCTTATAGTTTTTTGACTCTGAGGATGTTAACATGCATCTATCCTCCGTGGTTTATATTCTTAAACTAATTTGTTTTGGGAGTTCAAAGTTCTTGAAGATAAGCTCTAGCAGGCTAAATAAATCTGTTTTCAAAGTAAATTTCTCTTTCAAAATGTCACTTACAACAAAATGGATTTCTTTTGTTGCAATAGGTTAACTACCGGTAGTAAACTGACGATGACACACTGAAGAATCTATCTGGGCTTTAATTACATAACATGTGGCTACTGTTGAGTCAGAAATGTAATAATATTTCTGTTGCATGCTGTGATTCATCTTGCAGGGAATGGGTGGATATTCAGGGCCAGGGATATGAAAGCCTGATACCAGTGATAAATAACTATAAACAAAAAATCAGCCTTAACACGTTTTTCAATGGGTCAGCCAACGGAAGCATTTCTTATCGTCTTACCCTGTATTTTCCAACATCCACAAACAGTTTTACTCTCTTTTCTGAGCATTATGTGAGAAATAGTGAACTTTCAGTATTTCTCCCTGTTTTCACCTTAGTTTAGTTACTGATGTAAACATTCTTTGAACCTGTTTTCAAATGGATTGAATAGCTTTTATAGCCAAAATCAATGCCATAGTAGTTTGAGAATGGTCAAAATTTAACGAGTGAAGAGTTCTTGAAACTCGTTCTCTATCGGTGTATGAATACCCTGGATTTTTCTTGTGCTTTTATTCTTTGGGGGAAACTAGGGAGGAACTGCAACTTACGAGGTGATTCCCCTTGAACGATCCTAAATATTAACTTGTAGCGGCTTGCTTCTGAACAACCACAGAGAAATAACCAGAGATTAATAAATGTTGCTCAATTTCATGGTTGTTCTTGGGCAAGTTCCTCCTCATAACATTTTGAGTGTACACAGCAGCTGCTGCACGCTTAAAATGAAAGGTTTTTCACGTTCACCTCTTAGCCCCTGTAATATTTCAGCTAAGCCTGCCTGAGGACTTCCTCTCTTCCTTTGATGGAAATAATAAACTATGATGAGTTTGCAATAACAGCTCTCCATTCCACCACCATCTTATTTCTTAGAAGTGGAACAATAGCTCCTTGTACTGCTGTGAATAAGACCCTTCAGAACAGTGGAGTTCAGACCAAGAAGCTGGAATGGGGCTTTGTTCGTGCCAAGTGCTGCGGGGGTCATGGAAAGACATCTTGACATCGAGTTGCCATGGAAGCATTTGATGTTGTAGTGACACTTCTCTTTTTCGGCAAGTGGTTAATATGCTCTCCAATTAACACATCAGAAAGCAAAGCTGCTATGTCAAAAGATCATCTGGTAGATTCCAAGGCTCTTGCCTATTTCTCCCTTCACCATTGCTGGTTTGTCTGCATTTTTTTTTTTTTTTTTTTTTGGTCAATTTAGCATTAAAATGTTCCTCAAGAAAAGACATTGCTTGCTCCAAAGACCAGGCTCATGGAGAAGGGGATCAGTTTTACTACAAAATGAGACTCATTCGGCACATAAATTTCTCTTTTGTCACGTGCTTCCTCATCTGCCTACCTTGCCTGCAAATCTCTGTATTCAGTAGTGACTGACCTGCCAGGATACAGGGTGAGAAGCCGTTACAGGGAACCAGGTCAGTGCTGGAGGATCTCAGCTTGCATCGTCTCTGCGGTGCAGAGTCACTGGGCAGACGTTCAATGGTGGCAGCTACTGCTGGGTTTTTAACTTTACTGAGAAGTCATGCACGTTTTAGTCTTATCTTAAGCCGGGGCAAATATCTAACTGTCTACTGGAGTCACTGGATCTGGGCCCTGGAGGGTGAAACTTTACGCGTGAAGTCTGAGTGCGTTTCTTTGCATGGATTGTTCTACCTTGGACATACGCAGGTAAATTGTGATGTGAAGAGAATTTATGTCTCCTAGTGGCTGAGCTGGTACAGTGGACGCGGTTGGAGGCCACTCAGACCCTTTTACCAAGCGAATGCTCCCATGTACCTTGTGCTGCGTGCTGGCTGTTAATGGCTCACAGCTGTTCTCCTCTCCAGGGACTTTCCCTGGACCTCCACCCCCAAGTCTCCAGGAGCCTCCTCATCTCAGAGGTACCTGAGAGGTTACTTCTTACTTGCGAACCCCACAGCCCTGGAGCAGGGCTATCCTCAACAAATGATTGACTGATGTTTAGATACAAAGGCCTGGATCTCTTACCTGAGATGAGATGCTCTAGAACTTTCTGTGGGATGAGAATGAGGCTGAAATTCACCTGAAACCACATCTTTACATAACTATTCCTTGCTTTACTTGCTTCCCTTTCTGCCTAACATGTTCCTGCTGGGGCACTCCCTCAATTCACTGCTTGCATAAGAATTCATGTCTCAGCCTCTGCTTCAAGGGAACTTGACCCTAGAAACGTGGTAACTAAATCTACTACGACGACATTCTAACTTTCACAGTACAGTTATCATCACTTATATATCTATTTAACATTTGAAAATTTAAAAGTATATACCTCATCTGTTAAAAATGCAGACAGGTGTTTACAACATTTGCCAGCAATTCCACTCCTAGGTCTATATCATCCAAGATAAATGAACTCAAAAGGCCTTGGACATATATCTTCAAAAGGCCTTGGACAAGAATGTTCATAGCACCTTTATTCATACAAGCCAGAACCTGGAAACCACGTAGATGTGTCTATCAGCAGAAGAATGTAAACATAAACTGTGGTGTGTTTATAAAACCAAACCCAACTCAGCAATAAAAAGCATGAGCTATGAATACATGCAACCATAGTTGAATCTCAATGATATCTTGCTGAGAGAGACCAGATGCAAAAAGGAGACACTATATGATTCAATTTAAATGAAAGTCTACCATAGACGAGTAATCCACGGTGATAAAAATCAAATCAGTGATTACTTTGCAAGAGGATGTGGAAATGGCTGGAAAGGGGCAGGAAGGAGTTTCTGGGACTCGAGAAATATTCTGTCTTGATTTGCATTCATCAGAACTTATTGAAGAACACATTTAAAATCTGATCATCTCACTGTATGTAAATTATACCTTAATTTTAAAAAAGCAGATGTAAAAAAATATCTTTTTCTGAGTTTTGTTTATTTTGATCACACACTTGTGTTGAACAGGGACTATGACTAAGTTTTCTCAGAGTCCCAGACACAGATGACAGTGACTGGTGGCAATATGTTAGCCTCCCTGCGTGTTCGTTCTGTAGACTTTTCCATTTGGGTTCAATTTACTTTAAGTTTACTTTGGATTAGAGAAAGGGATAGAAAAAGATTGTTGACTCTCCAGGTTCCTTTATAAAATGAATGTCATATAGGTCATGCTTTTGGATGACACTTTGCAAAAACGTAAAACGTTCTATCATTCATTTTTCTTCTAGCACACATTTTAGTCTGCTTATGGCATTGCAGGTACTGAATTAGAGGCTAGGGAATATAAAGAAAAAATAAATGCTGTCTCAGCCTTGAAGAATGAGGTGAAGGAATTGGTTGTAACTATTACAGCAATAAAATACTGGGAGTGCCTAACAGAAGTGCTGTACTGGGCACAGCAGCTGCTGAATGGAGCGGGTGAAGAAATCCATCTGGGGGTGCTGGGAAAAGCTTCCTAAAGGAAGTGGTGGTTGGAATAAACACCCACAGCATCAGTAAGCCACAGATACAGCATGGTTTTGCTGAAAGACGAACACTCTAGACTTAGGTAAACCAAAATGAAGACCTTTGCTCCAACACACACTATCACTTGGGCAATCTGCTTATCCTTTTTGTGCCTCTACTTTACTGTTTCTAATCTGGGATAAAACATACCTTGCAATGTTGCTATGACATCATACACAGCTATTGTTGTTGTTATTGTATCTGTGAAAGGTGACATATTTAAGTCATGATCATCCATGAACAGTTTATCAATTAGCCACCTAATTTAATAGCAAGAAAATGTTCCTGATGAAATTCATTTGGGGGAATTAAAGGTATATTCCATTTTATTGCCATTTCCTGCTTCTAGAGGTTGCCTGGCTTCCTTGGCTCATGGCCCCTTCCTCTGTCTTCAAAGCCAGCAGCATATTCGGCTCTCTCAGAACTTCTACTGTCACATTTCCTACTTACTCTCTGCTTTTGTCATCACACCACCTCTCTCTCTCTGACCCTTGTGCCTCTCTCAACAACCCTGTGATCACAGTGAGGGCACCTGGATAATCCCAGAAAATCTCCCTGTCTCAAGATTCTTAATCAACCCTGCTAAGTCTCTTTTAACATGGAGAGTAATGCATTCCAAGTTCTGGGGATTAGATATGAACATTTTTGGGAGAGGGAGCATAATTCAGCCTACAACAGAATGTAAGCCAGGTGTGATGGCATGCCTGTAATCCCAGCGGCTCAGGAGGCTCAGGAGGGAGGATCACTTGAGACCAGGAGTTCAAGACCAGACTCGGCAAAATTGTGAGATCTCATTTCTTAAAAAAAAAAAAAAAAAAAAAAGGAATCCCCTCTCCCCCACCAAAAACAATAGCATATGCAAACAAAAACAAAAACAAAACCCAGAATATATATATGTATTATCTTGAAGCCATTCTGGTGGATCTGAGTAGCTGAAGAGTACAGTTATTGAATGAAGGAGAGGCCAGGTAGGGCTGGGGAAATGCCTTGCCTGTCACTAAGGGAGCTGGAACCAAAGGTACTAAAGGGTCCTCATGCTGACAACCTGAGATCTGTGCATCTGGAAGTCAATTCTGCTTAGGGTAGGCAGCGTGGTTTGAAGGGTCTGGGAAATGGAGGTGAGGCCAGAGAACCTTGGATGCCATTGCAATAGGACAGGTAAGGTATGAACTAGAAAATTCACCAATGCCCAAGATGGATTCCATCCTCTGTCACCATAATGAGAGAAGAGATTTGAAGCAAGAAGATGAGGAGGGGAGGGAGAAGCATGAGATTCTTGCTTTCAGAGAGTTTTGACAGAATAGGTAATTGCTAAAGGAAAATAACCTACATGGCACTCACTGGCAATTACTCACTTAGAAATTCCTTTAAATATTGCAATACTGAGGGCATTTTAGACTTGATAACATAAATATTTTTATTAAAGAGCAAACAATTCACTGACTAACCTTATTGGAAGAAGATTCCCTCATTATGGAAACAGTGACAAATTATTTGTATACAGGTCACGATCTCTTTATGCTCCTGTTTATGAAATTGAGGGATTAGTTGGATCAAGAAAAACGAAGGAACAAAAACCATTATTATCAGGCTTTTGAGGTCACTAGTATTATATAAAGTAATTTGAACAGCATTTCTACAAGGGCCTAGGTAGCTTCTGTTTGATTCTTCCAATAATCAGAAGTCAAACAATTATGAAACATTTTTCTGGTGAACATTTATTATTTTAACCACCCCAGTTATGCAGATCTGTTTATGAGTTCAACCCTGGGTAAGTGGTGACAAATGCCCTTCACACCAAAGAGAAAGCTCTTTCGTCACACTTGGAATTTCCGTAATTCTCAAAAAGACCTAGGCATTTTCTCTGTGTTATCCAGGCAAGATGTCCACAGTCTTAGAAGATAAATTCCGGTTAATAACCACCAAGACCGTGAAGATCAAATTCTATCAGGCCAATTAAAATGTTAAATACTTGACTCAAAAAACAAGAGACAAGAGCTACATAGAACAGACTCACACATTCAGTTTAACAATATAGAATGTATTTTATTAGGTAAAGAAGATGTCTTTCTGTATGCCAGAAAATTAGGAAAAATGTGCAGAAAAACAGGCTTAAAATACTTTGATGATAAAACACATTTATAAAAGTTAGCAAATTGGCCAAGATTTTGGTTTCCTAGAAGATGGATGCAGGAGGTTGTTTAGAAATTCTGCAGATCTGGTTTTAGATCCAGCATGTATAGATTTATGTTGACTTATCTTAATGTAGACAAAGCATACTCATTACATTGCTTAATGGATGATAATACCCATAAAAGTGTCAATATTATCTTTGGATTTCAGATATGAAATGTCAGGTAATCTACAAAAGTGGAAATGTGGTTAGAACAGAAATGATGAAGTGATTATATGACAGTTTAAGACAGAACAAATATTTCAACACTCGCAAGGCCGTGAACAGCAGGGGACTGGGACAAATAAATGGGCAAGAAGGGACCACAATAATCCTAATGGTCCACAAGCTAACCAATGTATTAGGGTTTTTTTAAGACTCGATATTTGGATTTTAGAAAAGACTACATCAGACAGGAATTTTAAAGTAACCATTCTCAACAGGGGAATAGTGACAATAGCTTCAAGCTTTGATGTTTTATGGGCCAAGTGTGGAATTATGTTTGCTACTTTCCTCTCTGTTTTATAGAGGGATATTAAGGTTGCAACCAAAAATCATAGGGACTGTAACTTTTCTTTCATTTTACAACTCGGCATAAACCTGAATAAAAGTAAAAGTTAATAACAGGGCAAAGCAAGCCTTAATAAAATTCAACAGATCCTTCTGGATACATGTACTTCTTGGTGATTATTATTTGATTATGAAATAGCTCAACATATTAAAAAGACATAAAGCATATTATAATGAACGTCTTGTATCCCTAACTGAACTTAAGAAATAAAATATCACGAATACAATGGAAAACCCTGTGGGATGGTCCTGGAGTACACTCTCCTTCCCATATCCTTGGGCCCCTCCTTAATAACATATGTATATAGATCCTTAATGACATATGTATGTAGATCCTTAATACATATGTATGTAGATCCTTAATGCATGTGTAGTATTGTTTGGTATATACTTAAACTTTATATAATTGGATTCATATTACATGTATTCTTTTTTTTTTATTCAACATTATGTTGTAGGAATTAGTCATGTAGCTAACTTTGCCTCTACTTCATTTTGTTATTTTGTAACTTAAAAAAAGCTTTATTGAGATACAATTCATGTACCATATAATTCACCCATTTAAAGTATTGGGTTGGTGCAAAAGCAATTGTGGCTTTTGCCATTACTTTTAATGGCAAATATATATATATATATATACTTTTAAAAATATATACTTTTACTGTATGCATAAGGTTACACAGCCATCACCACAATTTAATTTTAGAACATCTTCATTACTCCCCAAAAGAAAACAGGTACCCAGCAACAATTACTGTCACTGTCCCTTTCCTCCAGCAAATCATAAGCAACCAGCCACTCATCCACTTTTTGTCTGTGTCGTATGTGTATTGAGAACATTTCAAATAAATGGACATATGCATTATCTGGCCTTTTGTGTCTGACTTCTTCTTTAACTTAACCAAGTTTTTTCAAGGTTCAACCATGCTGTAGCCTCTATCAATCTGCTGAATAATATTCTACCATATGAGTACATAACATTTAATTTATCCATTCATCCACTGATGAATATTTGGATGGTTTCCACTTGCTGGTCATTATGAACAATGCTGCTATTAACATTCATGTATAAGTTATTTTGTGTGGACACATGTTTTCATTTCTCTTAGGTATATACTTAGGAGTGGACTGGCTGGGTCAGATGGTGACTCTGTGTTAAATATTTTGAGGAATGCCAAAACTTTTTCCAAAGTGGTTGGATCATTTTACTTTTTTTTAATAAGCAATGTATGACAGTTCTGTCTTCCCCACATTCTTGCACACATTTCTTATTTTCTGTCTTTTTCATGATAGCCATCCTAGAGCGTATGAAGTTGGATCTCATTGTGGTGCTATTTCATTTTTTCATGCTGTGTATTATTTCATTTTGTGAAAAATTCATTCTCTTATTAATAAATGCTTAGGCTGTTTCCTTTTTTTGCTCTTATAAATAATTCAAGATACATACTTTTACATGGGTGTCTCTAAATACAGAATTAGAATTGGAATTTCTGGGTTATAGAGTATGCATACCTTTAATTTTATGAAAAATTATGGAAAATATTTTTTAACTAACATTTTAAGTAAAATGGGAAGATTTACCACTTTGGAAGCAAGATGAAGAACAAAAGTTTAAATGTGCTTCATTGAAATAACTTTGATTCTTTTATTAAGATGTCTTATGCTTTGCATGCCATTTCTATCCAAGTCAATCCTCATGATACTTTCAACTGGGGCCTTTTTGTTCTGCTTTGTTTTCTTTTTCTTTTTAATTTTCCTCGATTGTCTCAAATGGGGCTGTAATGAAATACTACAAAGGGACAGGTCGAACTTTGCCCTGTCCTCTATCATTCCCCGGATGTGAGACCGGCATTCACGGAGCATCAGATAGTCTGAACGTTTTCTGGTGGTTGCAATGTGATTGGCATTCCTGGAGCAAAGCCCTGGTCTGTCCATATAGAATGAGCAGATTATGGCAGGTGGATATCTTGGCTGCGCTGTCTTGGGAATTGATCTAAATGGCCACTGAAATCATTCCCCTGCAGAGATCGATGTGAAGGTGGCAGAAGTGAGCAGAGGAACAGCCACACTCCAGGGGAATCTGAATGCAGCCTCTCTGTCCTCGAAAGCAAGTGCGCACAATTGGATGTTTTCAGTTTACCTACACTGCACGTGCGTCCTTCCGCAGTGTTGGGATATCTGTCTCAAGGAACCAGTATTTTGGGAACTCCAGAGATATCTGGGGTCATGGGAATTCACTTACCTCTTCTAGATGCATGAGGGAATCGTTACACCTCCAGATTCAACTTAAAATCTACTGTGCAAGTCTACTGTGACACAGAGGTAATGTCAGTGAATTTAAGCCGTTGTCTAAGATAAGCTGTGTTGTTTCTGGTACCACATCCCTTTCTATGAGATGTATCCCTAAGATATATCTGTGTGTAAAACATATAACAACAGTTTTGGGAATGATCTAACCCACTTTTTTTCCCCAGAGGAAACAGTTGGCAATATTAACTTGAGTATTGTAATACTGACCCGAGTATGGTAATGTTGACCTGAGTTTGGTAATATTGACCTGAGTATATATAAAAAAGAAAACATAGCCCACTATCTAAGCACCACTTCTGACCTCTGCAACAGAATAACAGACCTATGTTTTTACCCTGAGATGGTCAAGGCAAACGCATTCAGAAAGTGTAGTTGCCTTTTCTTTATTAGATCATTTAGATAACAAAAACCATACCATTTCTGGCTACGAAGAGTATGTAAATGTCTGCTGGGTAATCTATGAGAATCGCGACTTTCACCAGCATGAAAAAATGAGAGGATAATGGTTTCTTTAGACACAGTACCTGTTTCAAAAGGGAATAGATGGGAAATCAGTTTTCTTCTAGCAGCTGAAAATCCAGGACTGAAATCTTCAGCCTTGTGAAGTTACAATATATCATAAGGAAAGGTGAGCAACACATAACATTTCAATGCAGTGGCTCTCAGGAGGGGAGAAGAGCAGTAATAGCCAACAGCATGGTCTGTAAATGGTGCGCCCCTCCCCGTCATTTCACTTATTGAACCCAATGGAATGCAGCTATAGTAATACTTTTGAGAAGATCAAATTTCAAGTAAGCTTGCTCTAATATTTTGGGATAATTATGACATTTAAGGATGTCTTCCTTTGGGCTGCTGGGTACCACAGTCAATCATCTTGGATATTAAGAAACAAAATTACCAAACCGTAAAATATTCTTCAACAAGCAGTAAGAGAAAATCAAAATATACACCTGACCCATTTAAGCTACAGACCATTGCTTCCAGAACATGATCTATCTTGGCATAGAGCCGAGAGGAAAGGCTATAAACTCACACAGTTCAATGTGATGCCATGTAATAGTTGTTGCTGTTATTCTTTCGCTTTGGCTGATGGGGAAATTGTACTTTCTTTTATCTACTGCAACCCTTCCTGTCCACTTTTAGGAAACCAGTGAGTGATAAGTATGTATGAAAGAGTATTTTTGATACCAAACGCTGAGCTGAGTCTGGCATATGGACTGGGATGTATCAAAGATGATCTTCTACTTCGAGGACTTTATAGCCTGCTAAAGACAGACAGACATATGATGAAAGGAAGTGCTTCAGGGAGCTAGGTTTATGACTATCTAGGGATACTGATACAGGTTCCCTGGGGTTTTTAGGATGGATGCTAGAGGTTGATATAGAAGAGGCCACATCCAAGAGCTGAGTCCTGGGCTTCAGGTAGATGAAGTCAACATCAGGATGAGGTGCTACTGTGCCTGGGCAGTGGGTTTTTGCTTTACATTGCTGTAAGGTGGTGGGTAGTAGATAAAATCTTATACTTCCATATATCCTGAGGATAGCACAGCTGGAAATTTCTTGAAGGGTAAAAAAAATGTGTACATGAAGTTTGGAGTTAAACACACCTGTAGCTGAATCCTAACCCCATCACTAATTCAATGTCTGAAGGAAGTGGATCAAGATGCAGGTAATTTTCTCTCCCATAATGATGGATTGGTCCTAAGCAGCTCACAGAGCAGTGACCAGGATTCAGTCAAATGGCAAACTAGTGTTTTCTAAACTGCAATGACAGGCCCATGGAATCTTTTTGGAATAGCAGGTTTATTTAGTGGTAAGCCCATTAAAACATTTTAAAACTGTAAATGATGATGTTTATCATGGAAGACAAAAATACACACGAAGTTTTAAAAGAAAGCAAGACTTAAAATATTTTTTGCTTGCTTGATGTTGGGGACTATTTCTCCAAGGCCCAGGGATATGCTCCATCACGTCACAAAGGAAAAGTCTGAAAAGTGCTGTCCACGGAGGCACCGTATAAAATGCAGAGCACTGTCCAAATGGTGCTCTTAATGATCTGTCCTCATCATTTATTGATAAATCATCTAAGTTCTTATTAAGCAAGAGCTGCCCTTTGGCTGTGGAACAATGGCTCTTTAATTTGGTGACTATATGTTATCTGCGTTGATGTTTGCATTTGCAAATTGTCTTTCATTTGTCAGAAAGACCCGGGAGAGTTGAGATCAAATCTAAAATGGCTTTTATGTAAAGGCAGGGAGGGTGTGCATACACACATGTGGAACAGGTGGGCAGTGGGTTCAAAGGACAGGAAATCGCAAGGATCAGAAAGTTTTCTTGCAGCAGGCGATGCTTCAGCAAAGTCCTGAAGCTGGTGTAGGGTTGAGACTGGAGGAGGAATGGGGAAACAGGAGTTTGACATAAAGAGAGTCAAGGAAACGGGAACCAGGAGGACAGCGGCAAGGGCCAGGCTGTGAGTTACGTAAGGCAGAGCAGTTAACTTAGACCCTGGTTATCATGCTCAGAATTCAGAATTAAGTCCAAGGAAAGGAGGAGTATGTGACCCTATTTATAATGTCACAGAGATATTAGATGGCAGGAAATGCAATGTATCCTTCAGTTCATCATCCACTCATGCCAATGAGTAGGCTTGCAGGGGAGTGGCATGGCCAGGCTGTGTGGTCCAATGCTCATCAAAGGGCAGGGAGAGATCTTTTAGCATGAGGCACATTGTTCACCCTTCTGGGCTTCATTTCTTCACTCTTAGCACAAAATTGTGGAGCTGACAAAGTTACTGCCTAGCCAAGCTGAAGTATTAGAGAAAGGCTCTTGGCAAATTAAATGCCATGCAAGTTCCACAGAATGATGTGGCACCTCAGTGGCACCTGTTCTTAGTCAGAACATCCTGGGTCAGTATTTCTTCACAGCTTGTCATAAATATTCCGTGAAACAAAACTCAGGAAGTAACACTAGATTTGGATAAATATTCCAGCCTCAGAAATCTTTGCAGTCATTTTCAAAACATGTAATCCATTTCTTAATTATGCCTGAAGGTGGATGTAACTGCCATCATATTTAACACTACCAAGTGTTGTAGCAATGGAACAGAATGAGACTTGGTTAACCAGTGAGGGGGCAAAGTGAGGGGCTGAGAAATGACGTGCAAAAAACCAAGCAAAGCTTGATGGATGTGACAATTGATGAACTAATGTTTAATGAGAGATTTGTGGATGAGCATCAATGAGCCACGGCTTTCATTGAAATGGGTTTGTTGATTTCCATTTTTCCCGGACATATAACTCTGCCATTGTTCATGGATGTTTACTGATTGGTCCTTGAGGAAACTGTGAAGTAGGTGAACTTTGGTTTTGATGGTTTTCTACCTTCCTTTCTATCCTCATTCCACACTCCACTCTTTGTAGCTTCTTATCTGGAGGTGCTCAGAGCACTTAGATGATCTCAGATGCCCTGTCTCATAGGGGAAAAACAGACCAACACATGCCTAGTAACTGCCTAGCATCTGCTCATATTAGACCTTATCTGAAAACTTCAATGGAGAAGGAGATGTCAAGTTCTCCAGTGTCCTAGCCCAAAATATTAGGATTAGTGCATCTGGAAAGGTCTTAGTTAATACTCTTCAGCATTTCAGAGTAAACTGAGGCCACAGGAAGTTAGCATCCTGATGTCAGTCTCAGCCAGCCAGGCACAAAACCAGAACCAGTTACCCTATGTCATGCTTTCGTAGAATCACAAACTGGAGCTGCTTCTATGCAGGGAATCGGGTTTTAGACAGGAATATCTTATTTGCATTCAATCATTTGTCAATATGAAAAGAAACTTATTGAGTGCCTGTTCCCCACGAGGTACTTTGTAGGCACAGGAGATAGGACACTCTCGGTGAACAGGACACTCGGTGAACAGGACACTCTCCCTGCACTCTGGAAGCTTATTATCCATCCACTAACCAAGCGAATTTATTTTTTATGTTTATTTTTTTTGAGACAAAGTCTTGCTCCGTCACCTAGGCTGAAGTGCAGTGGTGCAATGATGGCTCACTGCAGCCTTGAACTTCTGGGCTCAAGTGATTTTCCTGCCTCAGCCTGCTGAGTAGCTGGGACTACAGGTGCATGCTACCATACCTGGCTAGTTTTTCTATTTTTTGGTAGAGACTAGGTCTTACTATGTTGCCACGGCCAGTCGCAAACTTCTAGGCTCAAGTGATCTTCCCACCTCAGCCTCGCAAAGTGCTGGGATTACAGGCATGAGTCCCTGTGCCCAGCCACCAATACTTTCTTAATCACAATAGCGACAGGGGTTTAAAAGTACATCTTGAGCAGTGGCTCTCTTTTAAGGTTGGTCTATGTGAGCAGGGTGGAGTACGGAATTGCCAACAACCCAGCCAACCGCTAAAAGTGAAGGGTACTTCTCCCTGAAACGTGTATTCTACAAGGGGGATTCCACAGAACTCAACAAGGCGGGGATTCAATCTTGCCAACCGATGGCATCTCATCTCCCCTGAACAAGCAAGCTACATGGCGCCCTACTGTCCTGAAAGCATCCATGTTCTTTTAAAAGAGGCCAATATCCCCAGGAGACCATTCAGAACCCTGGCAGGATATTTTTGTTTTTGGTTTGTTTTCACAGCTGCCGGGAGAGAGGCGCTTTCTCTCACTGTAGCAGCGAAATTTTCCACACAGTGCCCTGACGTATAGTTGTCCCACTTCATCCGCCTGTCACTGAGATTTTCAAGATGATGTGGAAAAGTTGAACCCCACCTGACATTTTCTAAGTCACCGCTGATTTGCTGACATTCTCCCAGTTGTCTGGGTGGCAACTGTGAACTTCTCCAAAGTGCATTTGCCAGAAGAGCCTGCTGTGTGCAAGGAAGCCCAGGATGTGGGGGCAGACACTTTAGACACGAGTGGGGCGAAAATAGGGCTTTTGTTTCATTTTTGAAGCAAACCACCTCAGAAAAGAGATCCACGGACATCCCTTGCTACACAGATGCCTGGCAGCTTCTCATACCTCGCCCAGACTGATCCTGTCTCAGACAAAATCATGGAAGCAGACAAAGATGAGTCTATCACCTGCCTTTGTGCCAGAGGATATTGAGTCACAGGGCTTGGTTCACTGTGATGTGGCTGCTGGGCTCAACTATGGCAAAAACTAGACCTGTAAGAATTGAGCTGACACTATTCTGTCTCCAGGAAGAAGCGCTGAAGTGCAAACACACACACACACATGCGCAAACACACACACACACACGGAAGAACACACACTATGCAGTTTCCTAATTGAATCTAAAATGTAAGTGCTTTGCTGTTTAAAAGGACCTTGCTATCTTGATAAGAAAAACTAATGAGATGCCCTTTCCAGAGCCGGTCACACAATAGTCCTAGTGACAAGGACCCCTATCAAGAAATAAAGCAGAAGATAAATGAGATTTTTCTAATATCCATTTCACCCATTGTTCACCAGTGTCAGGCAGTACAGATTCTATTTATCACGTGGTAGCAGACAGGCGACATGATTCCGTAAAGAAAGATTCAACTGCAGCCTCATATTTTCAGCCACAGGTAAACTTCTTTTGTCAACTGGTAGAAAACAAAGGCAAGGTCAGGGTTTGGGGGCTGCTCGGGATCCGGGATAGGATGATGTCCTTAATCTTGCATTTTTACCTTAGGGCTATGATAACATCCAAGAAATTAACTTTTGGAAGACGGGGAGAAAGAGATTATTTCTGACTGACTAATTTAATGGGTTACAATTTATAACCCATTAAATTGTAACTGTGTCAAAGGTTCAACATGCAAATGGATGTTAGGAAATTGTCACTTAAGACTGACACAATTTAAAATTTTCAGAGGCTATGTTAAGACATAAAGTAAAATAGTGGTGTTCACTTTCAGGTTGAGGAGAAGGCTGGGTAGATTTAGAGGAAACTCCTGTTGTCCTCTTACCTAGAAGGAACTCTATAGAGGTCAATATTTAGATGTTGTTTGATAACATCCATTGTAAATGAAAGAGTGTTAGACAAAATAATAAGATCTAAACCTGGGAAATATTTACAATTCTGTGGTCCAACTTTTCAAAAATTTACCTGTATTAATCCATTCTCACACTGCTATAAGGATATACCTGAGACTGGGTAATTTAGAAAGGAAAGAGACTTAACGGACTCACAGTTCCACAAGGCTGGGGAGGCCTCACAATCATGGTGGAAGGCAAAGGTGGAGCAAAGCCATGTCTTACATGGCGGCAGGCAAGAGAGCCTGTGTAGGGGAACTGCCCTTTATAAAGATCTCATGAGACACATTCACTGCCAAGAGAACAGCTTGAGAAAAACATGTCTCAATAACTCAACTACCTCCCATTGGGTCCCTCCCATGATATGTGGGGGTTATAGGAGCTACAATTCAAGATGAGATTTGGGTGGGGACACAGCCAAACCCTATCACTACCTTTACAAGAACTACATCATTGCCAGAAACCTGACCCTGCCAAGGGCTCACTCCAGCAAAATGTTTAAATGCGTATTTGTCCTCTCCTGGCTCTGTTCAGCGTGATGGGGAGTGTAGCCATGTGACAGTTACAACATTTAAAAATATTTCACATTTCAACAGAACTTTCTTATCTGCAGAACTCAAAGGGCTGAGCCAGCTGCAATTCTCCCAACTGCTGTTTACCACGGACACAGATGAGGAATGTCCTTGTTCTCTGAGAAGAGACTAGCTGAGAGGCAATCCATGTGGAGTGGCAACATCAGGGTCAGATGGCAGGCCAGGCCTGCAGATATCAACACACAGCCTCCACCACTGGCTGCTGGTGCAACCCAAGGAGCGGGCAGGGCTCCACCTGCACCCACTGCTGTCCACAGATCCATTGGGAAAAAGCATCATTTTGAGCCAATGTCAATGTACTCTTCTGGGAACTTTTACTATTCATTCCTTTTGCTATTTTTAGGGGAAGCATGCATTTTTAAAATAAGTGTTTTCTCTCCAAAATTCCTCCATATTTTCATATTATGAGTGCCCTGTAACGTTTGCAGAGATAAGCAAGGAGGGAAGGGGGCAAGGAAAATGCAGCTATCTTCTTACAGATTTTCTGTTTCAAAAGAGCTAAAGCACATGCATGGAAGATTCATTTGCATTTCAATAAACATTTTCTCTCCGGAGTTGCTTTATTTTTCCTCTCGCTCCTTGCTAAAAAGACATCCTCCTCGTCAGGCTGTGACATCACTATTTAACGCAGGCGACCATACCACACTCTGTGCCTGCTGGGTAATACGAACTTTAAGCTAACCAGCCTGGCTTTGAGACTCTGCTGGAGAAGTGATTCAGAGAGAGCATGATGGTTGATGTGACCTGTCTGGAATCCCTTTTGATTTACCACTCCAGTGACAAACTACTGGGCGGGCAATAAATGTGTAAAGTGGGGAAGAATTTGCCTCAGATAACAGAAAATCCAGCAGTCTTGGTACTGTTATAAATATTCTTGCAAAAGCAAAAGGACCTGGCCCTTTCTGCTCTTCATGCTGTATCCAGCAAGCTTCCTGTCTCCCTTTCCCCCGGGATGGCCTTGTTTTTTGAATGAGTGAGTGAATCCATTTCTTGATTAGCTTCCACCAGGTCTTCACTCACTAGGCACTCAGAATCAGGAATAGAAGCAGTGCCCTTCATCTCAAGGGTCCATGATCTAGTTTGGAAGCTTACTAAACTCAGCATAAGAATGATATAATAGCAAAAGATGAAGAGTGCATGGAGAGGAAAAGGAGGGGGAATTAACGCAATCTAAGAGTTATCCAGTTGAATTTTCATGTTTATTTTTGTCCATTTTTAATGTAAACATGATGGGGTGTGGGATGAGAAACACAAGAGCAAACTGAGTTAATCAATGATAAATTTGTTTTAAAACCTCTGTAGGCTGGGCACAGTGGATCACGCCTGTAATCCCAGCACTTTGCGAGGCTGAGGCAGGCAGATTGCTTGAGGTCAGGAGTTCAAGACCAGCCTGGCCAACATGGTGAAACCCCGTTTCTACTAAAAACACAAAAATTAGCTGGGTGTGGTGGTGGGTGCCTGTAATCCCAGCTACTCGGGAGGCTGAGACAGGAGAATCACTTGAACCCACGAGGTGGAAATTGCAGTGAGCAGAGACCCCACCATTGCACTCCAGCCTGGACAAGAAGAACAAAACCTCGTCTCAAAATAAATATATAAACAAACAAAACAAAACAACCTGTGTAGCAATACACCTATAAGGGAAAGAAAAACAATACTTAGTACATTCTAGACACCTTGCCGAGTAAAGAGATACATTATGAAGTTTACTTCCTGATCACAGCCAGACAAAGTACTGCGTGATTTCCACTTTACAGATACAGAAGCAGAGACTAAGTGAAGTGCCAAAGGTTGCATTAGGAAGTGGAGCCACAGAATGTAAACCGTGGTTTGCCTGTACATGCCCATAATTATTCCCACAACCATTTGCTGCCTTCTAAATAAAAATATGGTTATTGTTGTTGACAAGTTCAGACTGTGGGAAGCTGATGAAATTTTAGAGTCATCCAGAATGGTCAGTAAGATAGGACTGAGTGACATGCCACACGTTCTCAACAGCATAGGTTATGCTGTTCAGAGATTTGTCAACTTTTCTTATTCTTAAAGAGAGTTTAACATACTCATTTCATTGGCTTATAGCCGGTAGGGATCTCTTAGGCCCTCAAAGCCAAGCAGATGAGATGAGGTGACAGGCAATATGGAGGAAGACAAAGATGGCCAATGGAGTTTCCACCCATTGTCGTAACTGGGCCAGTGCAGCCATGTGATGAAGAGCAGTGGACGGCGAGAAATAAAACCAAGGATTTTGTCATGTTAAGTCACAGAAATATTTTTTCTTTCTTTGTTCTTTTTTGAAAATAGTATGAGAATGCTAACAAGGTGCACAGATTTAGGTGTCAAATTTCATTTTAACATCCATCCCTCCATCCAACAAATATTTACTGAGTGCCTACATGCTGGTCTTAGAAATTCAGAGATACAAGAAATGATTTCTGTCCTCAAGAAACTCACAAGACTACAGAGTAGGACCACTGTGCCAACAAACCATCAGAGAATCAGACCATTATTGAAGAAGATAAAGATTTCAAAGGAAGGGCAGAGCAAAGACCCACATCTCACCTGGTGGTGGGAGGAGGAGAAAGAGGATATTGGAGAAGGCTCATAAGGAGGGAATAACAATTGGGAAAGTCTTGATGCATGATTAAGAGATTTGAGTACAGAAGGGAGTAGTGCTTGGGGGAAGGATCCCAGACAGCAGGAACGACAACATGAAAAAGGCAGAGGAAAAGGAGAATAATGTTTTCACAGCATTGCAAAACTGAATGAAGCCAAGTCTTTACTCAACATCCAATTTTGTCAAAACATTATTAGAGGCTCACAGATGCAAAGACAGAACAGGGTTTTCATCCTTGGTGTGTTTAATAGATCACTGGTGAGACAGATATATACGTAATTAAAGACATAAAGAAAATAGTGTTAAGTAGGACTGGATGTAGCACACTGAGAGTCTTGAAGAAAGGGGAATTCATTAAGGGATTGGGAAAGGCTTCTTGGAGGAGGTGACATTTGAAATGGAGCTTGAACTGTGTGCCAGCTTTTGTCAACAGGTAGTATTAGAGGAAGGCATTGTGGGTAGCAAGGGGACTCACAAGGACAGGAAGGTGTGACCTCCTCCAGGAGTGGAGACTGTTTCTGTGGGTTGGAGCATAGCATGTAGAGAAAGAGTAATAATGAATGGTGCTGGCCATGTGAATTGCATCTCCTCCTTCAGTCTCTCTTTCATTGACGGTCCCTAGTGAGTCTTGTTTGCTTGGTAAGATGACAGGCAGGGCGTCACAATGAAATATAATTCTTGGAAAATTAATTGCCAAAATAAAACAGAATTATTTTAAAGTTTGGTAATTATCTGCCCCAATAAGAGCCCACACAAAACATAAAAAAGACGTTATTAGCTGTTGATCAGGGACTTCCCAGAGCTCTTTCATCATTTCAGTAATGTTTTTGAAGGATTTTAAAGATATATATCAGGGCAATTAAAATTTACTTATTCCAAAGTCATTTAGGAAGTATAGTTGGAACAAAGTCCAAGTAGAGATGGTTAAAACAAGTGAATTTAATATTTGCATCAGTGCCTTGTGAGGACAGATATCTCCTCCAACATTTATAAAATTTCCTTGTTAATTCTTATACTTAATATTTTAAAAGATAGAAACATTTTCAAAGAGGCATAAGTCCTGCAAATTGCAACTACTATTTTAATATTCAAAGAGGAAAATCTCAAGGGCTCCAGTGCAGTTTGCAGCATAATCCAGATTGGAAAATAGTTTCTTTTGTCATAATTGATAGCACCATAAGCCATAAGCTGACAATAATACTAGCTATTAAAAATACTCAAGACACTTAGGATATTTAATTACTTAGAAAAAATTTCACCATGTCAATGCCAATCACACAATGCAGAACAATTGCACGTATTTCTAGGACATATTTTATTTTCTTATGATTATAAAGTGGTTGCCAGAATCTTATATTAAAAGCTCTCTTCTGGGTTTTTTTTTTTAAAGAAAGAACAAAACCAATAATAACATTGAGTCACAGAGGAAGAAATATTAATTAAACGAATGTGACAATTGGATAGTGATTGAACAGAAAATGTGGTCTGTGCAGGGCTCCTCTGACTGGGGATCTACTGGAGCTCTGTTTCATTGACTTTTAGAATGAGATTTCTGCTTTGCCAGTCAGGGTGAGGTGGAAAAGTTTGATAGGAAACTGACATTTCATTTCAATCCACATAGGAATCCACTCTTCATGGTCTGGAAGAGAGTTCCGCATTTGGAGAAGACTTTTGGTCTAAAAAGAGTAGAAAACTTAAGTCCTTTGCCAACAGTTATGGCCTTGCCCTGGGTCAGATTTCATGATTTAGGCACCTGTGGCTAACGACCTGTGCTCCTTATACACTTAGAATAGCACGTCCTTTAGTAAACACCCACGTCTAAAACAAGATGTTTCATGCTACCAGGGGGTGCCCTCCAAAATAAGTTAAACAACAGGATTTGTCTCCACATAAGTGTTTCTTTACAATGTTTCCTTTTCATTCATGTCTCAAAAAAAGAATCTGCAACTCATTTATTCATGAGAGCTGTGATCTTCCAGTAGATACTGTATGGACTAGTTCATAGTTCCACACTCCTATTATCCCACAATGTGACGATTTCCCCACTGCTCATGAATGAATGAATGAATGAATGGACGGATGGATGGATGGATAAGTGAATGAATGGGTTCATGTAGGAATTCACTAAAAAATGACATGTTTGTTGGTGAGGATAAGCATGAGCTTGGAGCAAGGTGAGGATACTTCAGCAGAACTCGGGATACAAAAACCAAAAGGACTCATGAATTTTTTTAAACCCATGCCTTTTAGTATTGTCAAGGATGCTCACCTAGGGACGTGAACGTATATGCACAAATGACAGCATGGTGGGTGCTGTTTTATTTCCTGTACCAAAGAGACACTGGCAGCATTGTTCACAATATGAAATGATGCTTCACTTTGTCCACGTCAGTATCCCCAACTGAAGTGAGTGTTTCTCAAGATTCTTTTTTGATGAACTATTCATCCACTGAACTCAAGGAGAGATATATATCCATATATAATAACCTTATGATTTTTCTTTTCTTCTGTTAAAGAAGTACAATTTTAAACTATCACTGAACATTGTAAATGTAATGCTTGTTTTTAAGGACCTCAGAAATTCTACTTAAACCCTATTCGGATGTGGAATTTAGTGCAGCTGCAACAAGTTAGATTTTGATGAGAAGAACCAAACAGGGCTGACAATGCTCAATTCATGTTAACTTGAGCAGAGCACAGATCCTACAGCAAGTTCAAATCACCTGCGACCCAGTGTCCCATTGAAAGGTGAGTTCAGAATTTTTCAGGTGACCAGTGGGATCCTGTGCCTGCCAAGGAAGAATATGGTTTTAGCACAGTCACATTTGCTGGGAATTCCCCATTTTGAGGTATGGAAGTGATGACGTATCAGAGTTTGAAAAGCGTCATTTCTCTAATTTTTGAATGCTGGCTACCCGGCTCTTTCCTCATCTCCTGTTACCAGAGCCAGTGCCGATGTGAAAAGTTTCCCCTGCCTCTGAGCAAGGCACAAGCTCAAATACGATGGCTGCATGATGCCGTTCTGCCTGGGAGGCTAAGGAAGACAGTACAGTGCAGAGCAAATTGCAGTGGCCTGAGGGTCTAGAGAGATGGAGGTTCGAGTTCTAATCTTGTTACTAGATAAATGTGTTGCTTTTAGCTGAACATCTCTGTGCCTGGGAGTCTGGGACACTAAGGTATGTTTTGTGGGGGACACAGTAAATCTCTTCAGGATGTAGATTGCAAAATATTTGGGGATTTTACTCCAACACTTTTGCTCTCCCTTAATAATGTACCAGAATCAATTACTCACATGATGTAATGGAAAACAAGTCTAGCTGGGTTGGAAGACTAGTTACTGAGGCAAGCACAATCACCTAAGAGCTGTGTGACCATTAGATTTCTCTGAATTCAAGGTCCCTCATATATATAATTACCATGAAATCTAAATATCTAAAGTACTTTCTACCTGGAAAATCTGGCTTGCTGATTTTATTTATGTGTTTCATTCACATAATCCCTAGGAAGAGATACATTTAAAAACTTGTATCTTAATATGAAAATAGTTTTTGTTTCTGTTAATCCTAACAACTTCATTATCACACTTGCAAATGTCTCATAATTCTAGGTTTCCAGAATTTGGTGAACCCCTCTCCTTCATAATCTCCCTTGCAGATCATCTTCACATGGAACGGTCTCATTGACAGCGGAAATACTTACATTATTGACTCCATGATGTTAGGGTAAAACTGGTAAGCGATAAGGATTTCCATGTTCTCAGAAATTAGAGAGAAACTGACTATTAGGGCATGCATGGGAGGGATTCTTGCTAGCCTACCTGGATGACTTCTATGTTTGTACCTGGAGATGACTGGGGAAATTGAAGATGACGTGTATTTCCATAGTATTTTCCCCATTTCAATTGCACAATGCAGTCAACATACAATTATTGTGATGTAGCTCACTGACTTCTTCTGAAATGATATATTCTGCTCTAGCACAGAGCATTAACATAACAGAAATGTGAATCTGATTTTATTGCTGAACTCCAGGCTACTTTACAAGTAGGGAGAAAAATGTTAATACATGCAGCAGAAGGTATTTTAAATAAAGAGCTGTCATATATAGTTAAACTCACGTTAATTACAGCACAATCAGAAGAGAACAGAGAGGAAGGTATTTATTGTGGGTTGAAAAGCCAAATATTAGCTTTGTTACAAAGTAAGTCAAATGAAGTACCAATTACATATTGTTTTGATCACGCAGAGAATTCTTTAAAAGAGATAATTTCTTGTGTATGTATTATTGATCAGAAGGGAATAATTCAAATAAGAACTTTTGACTACATGGCTATTAAAATGGCATTTTGGAAGAGTTCAAAATTCATTCCTTAAGTTATTTGATATATTTCATTTCTGCCCAGTAATCTTTTCTTTATGATATTTATCACATGTATTTCTGTTTAGATAGAACCAAATAGGTTCAGGGAAAGAAGGAAAGGTTTTTGTAAATGGGTAACAGGCATTCTTTAGAAAACATGGGTTGTCAGTAATTATATTATCACAGTTGCCACACCAAGCACTAAGGAAATTGCATTTGGAGATCACAGGAACAGTGTCTCTTTAATAATTAAGTAACTACCTTGTTTTGGAGAGAATTTGAAATAATGCCTAAAAATCTTTTCATAGGCATGCAGGATCACTTCCCTTACAGCCATTATTTTAAATTCTGCTAATTATTTAGAGACAACTTGAACATGCTTATTTCTGATGTTGTTACTTGAGGAGCGCTGATGGAAAACGTAAAGAAACATGTATTTATATACATGAATTTACACACATTCCTTCCCCTTCTACACATATTTTTTAAACCCAAAGATTTTACATAACCTTTGGGGCTTAATTAAAGATAGCCACCCCCTATCCAAGAGGCATAGAATTAATCTAAAGTCATAAAACATGAAAGAGAAATTCAAGGAGGTAACCCCACAATGAGACATGATCAGAAAGTGGAATGACCTCCTAGAAAAATAACTGCTAAACCGGTGCATGGAACCTTCCACACAGAAAGGAAAGTGGGCTTGTAACAATTTATCTGATATGTTCGAGAACTGGACTTTATTAGGGATTTCTTTTTGCCAAGAAGTGAGATGATTTTTAAATTGTTTATATGTAAGTTGCTAAAAATTTACAGGATAATAAATGAATTAAAGAGCTAATTTTTTAGGGGGCAACTGGACAAATGATGTGCTAACTCAGTCATGGGCTGAATCATCCCTACTTCCAGGGATGCAGTAGAATTGTCTGTCCCTGCCCCTTGAGTTTGAGGGTGGCTCTGTCACTTGCTTTGAGAAATGAAATGTAAGCAGAGGTGATGCATAGCACTTGTGGGATTTAATTGCTGTTTTGTCACCCTTTGTCCATCTCTTCTGCTGTGTGGCCTCCAGGGAGTCTATGCTGTATGGGTCATGTATGTTGGAGGGCTTAGCCAACACAGGGAGGACCGCTGCCTCGCAGAATCACCGAGACCCGCAGCAGACTTTGGCGGATAAGAAATGAATTTCCGGCCATCCTGGTGAACATGGTGAGATCCCATCTCTACTAAATATACAAAAAATTAGCCAGGCATGGTGGCACGTGCCTGTAGTCCCAGCTACTCGGGAGGCTGAGACAGGAGAATCGGTTGAACCCGGGAGGCGGAGCTTGCAGTGAGCCGAGATCACGCCACTGCACTCCAGCCTGGGAGACAGAGCGAGACTCCATTTCTTTTTTCTCTCTCTCTTTTTTTTTTTTTTTTTTTTGGAGACGGAGTCTCGCTCTGTCGCCCAGGCTGGAGTGCAGTGGCGTGATCTCGGCTCACTGTAAGCTCCGCCTCCCGGGTTCAACCGATTCTCCTGCCTCAGCCTCCCGAGTAGCTGGGACTACAGGTGCCCACCACCACGCCCAGCTAATTTTTGTATTTTTTTAGTAGAGACAGGGTTTCACCACGTAGGCCAGGATGGTCTCCATCTCTTGACCTCGTGATCCGCCCACTTCGGCCTCCCAAAGTGCTGGGATTACAGGTGTGAGCCACCGTGCCGGGCCACTAGACTCCATTTAAAAAAAAAAAGAAAAGAAATAAACTTCTATTGTGTTAAACCTCTAAGAATTTGGGGATGTTTAGCATTATTGCATAACCTAGCTTACCCTGATTAGAAAGCAAAATACAAAGGAATATTGCATTGTACACCAAAAATATATACAATATTTATTTGCCAACTGTATATAAGCTAATTTAAATAAAGGCATATCTGCAACTGATGTGTTAGCTACTTGCAAAACATGAGAATCAGCTGAAACACTACTAAAAATGGTGTAAGATGCCTAGTGGGAAATTAATATACAAAATAAATTTCATATATATATAACCAACAATTAGTATGAAGGTGTGATAGAAGAGAAGGACCTATTTCTAGGCATATCCCCAATTTAGAATATACCCAGGAAAAAGATTAATGAGATATACGCATAATACATATAAAGAAAATTTTAAAGCATGAATAAAGAAAACTTGAAGAAATAAAAAATGTACTATGTTCATGGATAGAAAAACATAGCATCATATAGATTTAAGAATCTTAAATGAATTTGTAAATTTCATGTAACTCAAAGTATCAAGACAAGCTTATTCTAGAGCACATATGGTAAAGTAAAAGTAATAATTCCAGGAAAATCTAGGAAAGCAGACTACTTGGAAACAAGTAAGCTCTAACTCTTAATAAAATATATAATAAAACTATAATAATTTAACATAAGTAATTCCAGTGGTTGAATAGGCAGGATATAATTACAACAGGTTAGAAATTTAGACATAAACCCAAATAAAAACAAAGATTTAATATACATTAATTTGAAAAGATTTTATAAATAATAATTATCACAAAAAATATATCTGTACCTCACTCATTACAGGAATATAAATTGTAGAAGGGTCTTATTTTTTAAGGTGAAAGTAAAATCATTAAAATACTATAATAAACAGATATACTCAATAATCTCAAAGTACAAAAGGTCTTTCTAAGGTGATACAAAGCTCAGGAGATTTAAAAGATATTTTATTCACATAAAAATATTCATTTTCTATGTGACAACAAAGTGACAAAATAAAAAAGTCAATGACAAACTATAAAAATATTTGCAACTCATGTCAGTCACATTTAACATAAAAATCTGTATAAATCAATATAAACACCAACAATCCAATAGGCACATGAGCAATGGATACAAACAGTTGGAAATGGAAACACCCAAAAAGATACCACACAAGAGAAATGCAAACAAACACCATACTGAGATATTACTTCCACAGACTAGCAGAGATCAGAACCATAGCCTGTAAGCAGTGTTGATGAGAATGCAGGGAAAGAAGGACTTGTTTGAATTTCTGACGGTGCAACTGATGAAACCTTTGTGGGGACAATTTGGCAATGTCCACGTTTAAGAAAGTGTCCATATTTTTTGAACTATTAGTTTAACTTTTATAAATTTGTCTTACAGATACACTCACAGGACGGTGAAATGACTTAGGTCTAAGCGTAGTCCAAAAACCTATTTCCACAATAATGAATAATAATGATGATGATAATGATCATAGTAATAATATTGAAAAATAACTTCAATGCCCATCAAGAGAATGCTGGTTTAAGGAAAGGTATGGACATTCATACAATGGAATTCTATGCAGTCTTTATAGAAAATGAGGCATCTCTGTATTTACTGATAGGAAGTGAGCTACAAGATATAATGTTAACTGTGAAATGTAAATCCCAGATTCAGAACAGTTGCCATCTTATGCTAATATTGATGTATATATTCAAAGCTGTGTGTGTGTGCACTTATTTTGGAAACTTATCCTACAGCCTTGGTGATCACCATTGCCTCCAGGGATAGGAATTGGAATACTAGGTTCAGAGAAAAGAAGAGGACATACCTTTCTACCTTCTGAGTTTTATACTACGTGTTTTTATCATCTACTAAAATAACTTAAATATTTTCTAAAAGAAAGACTAGCAAACACGGACAAACCGAAAGAAGATTTTGAGATGTTATGAAGAGGGCTGGTTTCCTAAGTGTGTTAGCAATTCTAACAGAATTCTAACAAAAAAAAAAAAATTGGACCTTGAGGGTTTATTGTTCACAATGATCTAATTGTCAGACGACAGAGCACTCCTCTGCTTTCACCTTTCCTAGTAGGTCTAGATTATCTACTCTTTTAGGTAGAAGCTTATACGTGTGTGTGTGTGTGTGTGTGTGTGTGTGTGTGTCTGTACGAAGTTAGACACAGAGCTATGCTTGCATAGTATCGGCAATATGAGGCTTCTAGAGATAGTCAGCTGTGAACATCAAAGGAATCACTGCATGACTCAAGTGACTACGTACGAGGTGAGGCAATGGATTTAAAACCAGTGCCACCCTTCTGGCTCCCCAACCCTTTGCATCTGTGTCTCTACGAGGGATCCCTTACTCCAGTGTGTGAAAGTTTTAGATCAGATTTACATCTAGAAATGAATTCAGAAATCACAGCTTCTCTAGTTTTAGTGATCAGACTACAGCCTAAAGCACTTTGGCATTTGAAAATAAAGTGGAAGAGGAGGCTTGGGATGGAGAGGGGTCACTTTGTGGGAGCAAAGAGAGCAAACAGGGACACCTGCTGTGTGCTGGACATTGGGCTAAGCCTTTCACAGGCCTCACGTTTATTTTTCACAACACTAATTAATATGCATTATTCATACCACTTTACGCTTGAAGAAACTGCAACTCCAAAAAATATAGCCTTGCAGCTGGTTAGAGGTGAACCAAGTTCCCAGCCTACCTCTTATAAATTGCCCTGCACCAGAGGTTTGGTCATTAACTGGTATCTCCACTCAATACTTTTCCCATTGTCTTACCTCACATTTTTTAGAATATTATTTTTCCATTGTGAGTATAATCTCACCTATGCTAGGGATTTTCCTGCTAAGAACTCAGAAAAAGAGCTCAAAGTCAAATGTGGACGCTTTTCCAAAGAAGAAAATGTCCAGTGGGTGGGCCGCTAAAATCACCGCTCGTTCACATTTTAGGAATTAACAGCTTCCCCATCTTTTCCTCAAATACAATAAGGTTTTATGTTTCCTATTTATTAAATACCGGAAGTAGTGTTACTGTCAAGTTTTAAGTCATTTCTCAACACAATGGCTGGTGGTGGGATGAAATGTTCTTTATCCCTGCTCTTTGAGAACTTCTAGAAATTTCTCAAGCTAATATTTTTCAAACTGTCATGACCTCTAAAGACAGCTTTGAAGTGTAGTTTCTGGGTTGGAGATGGAAAGCTAGTTCCAAGCCCTTGAGGTCACCTCATGCATGTAGAGAAGAGTTTGAGGTCCAAATGACAATTTCCAAATACATGTGCATGGTTTTGAACTAGCGTTTTCTTTAGCCCTGGTTTAGTTTGTTCAGACTCACCATGAGTTTGGCTTTGTTTCTAATGAGGAAAGGTGCCTCTGTTAATTCTAAAGTCTTCCATTTAGAAACAGAGTTCCAAATGTCAGGCTGAGTCTGGAAGTGATTACTCATAGGAATAAAACATGATCGGTACGTTTGAATGAATGTTCACAGCTGTGTTTTTTATTAAAGAAATTCAGTGCGAAGAGTTTTAACGCCACACTATAGTTGAGAATCTTAAGGTGTATAACATTGGCAATTCCAAATGAGAGCTCCCCTGGCAACTGTCACTCTGTGACATCACATTTTATCTAATGAGGCATAAAAATGTACATTGTGCACTCTGCAGCTCCTTCATGTGCATGGGGAATGAGAGTTAAGGGGAGATTGGGAGCCATCTCTTTGAATTCTTAGCTGTAATGTTTCGCCTATGGAGTTTTCTTAATTTGCAGCTATATTTTCCACTTCTCATAATTCAGTAATTCTAAGGCATTTGCAGACCCTATAAGGACCATACAGATAATTGGTTAATTCCTCCTCCTATTCCATCCATCCCACTGCCGTTAATTTCTGTTCCAATTGCTAAGATCTTCTGGGGCTATTAATAGTAACTACGTTGATGCTTGTCCAAAATGCACTCATTTTATGAGCTGTTGGTTTAGTGGCTACAAAATGTTTTATAGCATCTAGTGACAATCTCTACCCAGTGGGTCTGGTTTCAACTGTAGTCACCAGAGTCCTGTTAATCTAATGAGGAAAGGTGCTTCATGATTTCGCCTCCTTTCTGCAGCGAGGGGACTAGAGATAGAGATTAGATAGAGATCCCAGTGGCCTCCGATCCAGATGGTGGGTGTAAGGATTACCGCTCTGCTCAGATGACACAGCATTCTTTGCCTAAGACTTAACACAACCCCCACTGTAAAAAAGAAAAAGTCGGTAAAGATTGTGGACTGTTGGACGGTCTTCACAATTGCTAACTCTGAGTTTCAGAAAGTAGCTCTGTGCTTGCAAATGCCCTTCCATTCTAAATGTGAACTGAACAAACATTCGTTCCTTAATCCCTTCCCTCAGACAAAGCCACACAGATGGGCTGATTAAAATCATAGGTCTGTGTTAAAGGAAAATTATTGCATTAGAAGAAGCATTTGGGGAAAGTGGGCGATGGGTTGAGGAAAAAAAATAACAAACAAAAGCAGATGGAGTGTCTTGCTTGGCAAGATATTACTCCATTATTCTTTCATTATCTAACTTCTGAAGTGGGAGAACACAGAATAATAGGAGGTACAGATTTTTCTGTAATAAAACATCAGGTAAAACTCCTTTAGGAGCAAGGCATCTAATAGGCTATTGTTTAATAGCTTCACAAAAGCAGCTTCTTTTTTTTTTTTTGGTCTTCAGCTGTGCTTTGCATGGTTTGCTTAGGCATAAACTACTACATAACATGACATCATGTGCAATGTGTCCAGATTCCTAAAACAAATGCCTCCAATTAGTATTTTGAAATGGAGTACACTGGGCCCTCCAACATTCTTGCCGGAAAACAGTTCACTGGAAGAGTTCCGCTATCTTTAAGCACACTGGGTCTTTTGTCAGAGACACTGTTATTCCCAAAGTATCTCAGTTTATGTAATCCAAAAAGAATGTAGCTCAAGTAATAATGATTTTGCAGTTTATGTTGAAGAAAGCATGATAGACTTTATCTAAGATGATGTAAAGGGAGGCTTAATAAAATTTAAGCAAGTGAAAATTTTAAAAATAGGTTAAATATAGTTTGCAATTTTTCTACAGAATATAAGACCCCAACACAACAAAGCAAATGGAACTACTCATCCAGTAAGCTGGGCTTCAAGACTAGGGGTGCATTTTGTGAGCACAATTTTCCTTCAAACTATGGGAAAAAAATTCTTAACTTGAAGCTGTTTTCAGGGGATAGGAAAATTAACCTGGGGAACAGGACAGATAAGTACAGCAGGGAATGTGCAGGGCAGAGGCCCAAAGTTGGGGTACAGAAGTTTGGGTCTATTCCTAACTTTATACTCAGGATGAGTAAGTTTTACCTGATGTTTTATTATGGAAAAATCTGTCCCTCCTAGAAGTACAGCACCAAGGAGTATTCAGGGCAGAGGCCCAAAGTTAAGGCACAGAAGTTTGGGAATCTCCTGGTCCAGGAACCAGGGGATTCTACATGAATGAACTCTCTATGGAGAATGGAATACCCTGTCTTTCTATCACAGTCTATTAATGCAATTGGATTAACAATGTGGGTCCTCTCTGCTCTTCAGAAGCTTTGAGGTGTTAAAATTAGAAAGTGCCCCTTATTTACAGTCAGGATCCTTTTCTTTCTAGCCACAAATTGATGGGAAGGCAGCCTGATAAACAGGAACATCTTTTTAAAATTTATTTATTTTTTAATTTTTTTAATTTTTAAATTTTTTTTATTATACTTTAAGTTTTAGGGTACATGTGCACAACATGCAGGTTTGTTACATATGTATACATGTGCCATGTTGGTGTGCTGCGTTTATTGCGGCACTATTCACAATAGCAAAGACTTGGAACCAACCCAAATGTCCATCAGTGATAGACTGGATTAAGAAAATGTGGCACATATACACCATGGAATACTCTGCAGCCATAAAAAAGGATGAGTTAATATCCTTTGTGGGGACATGGATGAAGCAGGAAAGTCTCATAATCAGACACGTAAGTATACCTGCAGCCGCTTT